>NW_026061721.1:640000-960000 GCF_023897955.1 Schistocerca gregaria | reverse complement strand
CATGAGCTAGGACCTTAAGATTCTGCATGAAAGGCGGACTAGCAGCCGAGTTGCACGGGAGAACGTGAAAAGTGTTCATAAGTAGTAAAAACCTTAGAAATCCGTCCGTTTTCGTCATTTGTTATCGAATCGACTTAAAGCCAGATTGTCACATTGGCCGCTGTTCTCTCTGAAACGCTTGTTCCTATCGTCTGCAAAGCTATGTCGCGTGCTGCGGTATGCGGAGACACTAAAATCACCATAGTAGAACACAGATGAAGCATCTAAGTTGATGTAATAGCCAGTAAGAAGTAATCCAATTCAAGTTTTAGGTATCGATTATTGACTTTTTAGCTGGCTTTGGTGCCTTGGACATGAGCTAGGACCTTAAGATTCTGCATTAAAGGAGCACTAGCAGCCGAGTTGCATGGGAGAATGTGAAAAGTGTTCATATGTAGTAAAAACCTGAGAGATCCGTCCGTTTTCGTCATTTGTTATCGAATCGACTTAAAGCCAGATCGTCACATTGGCTGCTCTTCTCTCTGAAACGGTTGCACTTATCGTCTGCAAAGCTATGTCGCGTGCTGCGGTATGCGGAGACACTAAAATCACCATAGTAGAACACAGATGAAGCATCTAAGTTGATTTAATAGCCAGTAAGAAGTAATCCAATTCAAGTTTTAGGTATCGATTATTGACTTTTTAGCTGGCTTTGGTGCCTTGGACATGAGCTAGGACCTTAAGATTCTGCATGAAAGGAGGACTAGCAGCCGAGTTGCACGGGAGAATGTGAAAAGTGTTCATATGCAGTAAAAACCTGAGACATCCGTCCGTTTTCGTCATTTGTTATCGAATCGACTTAAAGCCAGATTGACACATTGGCCGCTCTTCTCTCTGAAACGGTTGTTCTTATCGTCTGCAAAGCTATGTCGCGTGCTGCGGTATGCTGAGACACTAAAAGCACCATAACAGAACACAGATGAAGCTTCTAAGTTGATGTAATAGCCAGTAAGAAGTAGTACAATTCAAGTTTTAGGTATTGAATATGGAACTTTAAGCTGGCTTTGGTGCCTTGGACATGAGCTAGGACCTTAAGATTCTGCATGAAAGGACGACTAGCAGCCGAGTTGCACGGGAGAATGTGAAAAGTGTTCATATGTAGTTAAAACCTGATAAATCCGTCCGTTTTCGTCATTTGTTATCGAATCGACTTAAAGCCAGATCGTCAAATTGGCCGCTCTTTTCTCTGAAACGGTTGTACTTATCGTCTGCAAAGCTATGTCACGTGCTGCGGTATGCGGAGACACTAAAATCACCACAGTAGAACACAGATGAAGCTTCTAAGTTGATGTAATATCCAGTAAGAAGTGGTACAATTCGAGTTTTAGGTATCGATTATTGACTTTTTAGCTGGCTTTGGTGCCTTGGTCATGAGCTAGGACCTTAAGATTCTGCATGAAAGGCGGACTAGCAGCCGAGTTCCACGGGAGAATGTGAAAAGTGTTCATATGTAGTAAAAACCTGAGAAATCCGTCCGTTTCCGTCATTTGTTATCGAATCGACTTAAAGCCAGATCGTCACATTGGCCGCTCTTCTCTCTGAAACGGTTGTACTTATCGTCTGCAACGCTATGTCGCGTGCTGCGGTATGCGGAGACACTAAAATCACCATAGTAGAACACAGATGAAGCTTCTAAGTTGATGTAATAGCCAGTAAGAAGTAGTCCAATTCAAGATTTAGGTATCGATTATTGACTTCTTAGATGGCTTTGGTGCCTTGGACATGAGCTAGGACCTTAAGATTCTGCATGAAAGGAGGACTAGCAGCCGAGTTCCACGGGAGAATGTGAAAAGTGTTCATATGTAGTATAAACCTGAGAAATCCGTCCGTTTTCGTGATTTGTTATCGAATCGACTTAAAGCCAGATCGACACATTGGCCGCTCTTCTCTCTGAAACGGTTGTACTTATCGTCTGCAAAGCTATGTCGCGTGCTGCGGTATGCTGAGACACTAAAAGCACCATAACAGAACACAGATGAAGCTTCTAAGTTGATGTAATAGCCAGTAAGAAGTAGTACAATTCAAGTTTTAGGTATTGAATATGGAACTTTAAGCTGGCTTTGGTGCCTTGGACATGAGCTAGGACCTTAAGATTCTGCATGAAAGGAGGACTAGCAGCCGAGTTGCACGGGAGAATGTGAAAAGTGTTCATATGTAGTTAAAACTTGAGAAATCCGTCCGTTTTCGTCATTTGTTATCGAATCGACTTAAAGCCAGATCGTCACATTGGCCGCTCTTCTCTCTGAAACGGTTGTACTTATCGTCTTCAAAGGTATGTCGCGTGTTGCCGTAGGCGGAAACAGGAAAAGCACCATAGTAGAACACAGATGAAGCTTCTAAGTTGATGTAATAGCCAGTAAGAAGTAGTCCAATTCAAGATTTAGGTATCGATTATTGACTTCTTAGATGGCTTTGGTGCCTTGGACATGAGCTAGGACCTTAAGATTATGCATGAAAGGAGGACTAGCAGCCGGGTTGCATGGGGGAATGTGAAAAGTGTTCAAATGTAGTAAAAACCTGAGAAATACGTCCGTTTTCGTCATTTGTTATCGAATCGACTTAAAGCCAGATCGTCACATTGGCCGCTCTTCTCTCTGAAACGGTTGTACTTATCGTCTGCAAAGCTATGTCGCGTGCTGCGGTATGCGGAGACACTAAAAGCACCATAGTAGAACACAGATTAAGCTTCTAAGTTGATGTAATACCCAGTAAGAAGTAGTAAAATTCAAGTTTTAGTTATCGATTATTGACTTTTTAGCTGGCTTTGGTGCCTTGGACATGAGCTAGGACCTTAAGATTCTGCATGAAAGGCGGACTAGCAGCCGAGTTGCACGGGAGAACGTGAAAAGTGTTCATAAGTAGTAAAAACCTTAGAAATCCGTCCGTTTTCGTCATTTGTTATCGAATCGACTTAAAGCCAGATTGTCACATTGGCCGCTGTTCTCTCTGAAACGCTTGTTCCTATCGTCTGCAAAGCTATGTCGCGTGCTGCGGTATGCGGAGACACTAAAATCACCATAGTAGAACACAGATGAAGCATCTAAGTTGATGTAATAGCCAGTAAGAAGTAATCCAATTCAAGTTTTAGGTATCGATTATTGACTTTTTAGCTGGCTTTGGTGCCTTGGACATGAGCTAGGACCTTAAGATTCTGCATTAAAGGAGCACTAGCAGCCGAGTTGCATGGGAGAATGTGAAAAGTGTTCATATGTAGTAAAAACCTGAGAGATCCGTCCGTTTTCGTCATTTGTTATCGAATCGACTTAAAGCCAGATCGTCACATTGGCTGCTCTTCTCTCTGAAACGGTTGCACTTATCGTCTGCAAAGCTATGTCGCGTGCTGCGGTATGCGGAGACACTAAAATCACCATAGTAGAACACAGATGAAGCATCTAAGTTGATTTAATAGCCAGTAAGAAGTAATCCAATTCAAGTTTTAGGTATCGATTATTGACTTTTTAGCTGGCTTTGGTGCCTTGGACATGAGCTAGGACCATAAGATTCTGCATGAAAGGAGGACTAGCAGCCGAGTTGCACGGGAGAATGTGAAAAGTGTTCATATGCAGTAAAAACCTGAGACATCCGTCCGTTTTCGTCATTTGTTATCGAATCGACTTAAAGCCAGATTGACACATTGGCCGCTCTTCTCTCTGAAACGGTTGTTCTTATCGTCTGCAAAGCTATGTCGCGTGCTGCGGTATGCTGAGACACTAAAAGCACCATAACAGAACACAGATGAAGCTTCTAAGTTGATGTAATAGCCAGTAAGAAGTAGTACAATTCAAGTTTTAGGTATTGAATATGGAACTTTAAGCTGGCTTTGGTGCCTTGGACATGAGCTAGGACCTTAAGATTCTGCATGAAAGGACGACTAGCAGCCGAGTTGCACGGGAGAATGTGAAAAGTGTTCATATGTAGTTAAAACTTGAGAAATCCGTCCGTTTTCGTCATTTGTTATCGAATCGACTTAAAGCCAGATCGTCACATTGGCCGCTCTTCTCTCTGAAACGGTTGTACTTATCGTCTTCAAAGGTATGTCGCGTGTTGCCGTAGGCGGAAACAGGAAAAGCACCATAGTAGAACACAGATGAAGCTTCTAAGTTGATGTAATAGCCAGTAAGAAGTAGTACAATTCATGTTTTAGGTATCGATTATTGACTTTTTAGCTGGCTTTCGTGCCTTGGACATGAGCTAGGAACTTAAGACTCTGCATGAAAGGAGGACTAGCAGCCGAGTTCCATGGGAGAATGTGAAAAGTGTTCATATGTAGTAAAAACCTGAGAAATCCGTCCGTTTTCGTCATTTGTTATCGAATCGACTTAAAGCCAGATCGTCAAATTGGCCGCTCTTTTCTCTGAAACGGTTGTACTTATCGTCTGCAAAGCTATGTCACGTGCTGCGGTATGCGGAGACACTACAATCACCACAGTAGAACACAGATGAAGCTTCTAAGTTGATGTAATATCCAGTAAGAAGTAGTACTATCCGAGTTTTAGGTATCGATTATTGACTTTTTAGCTGGCTTTGGTGCCTTGGACATGAGCTAGGACCTTAAGATTCTGCATCAAAGGCGGACTAGCAGCCGAGTTCCACGGGAGAATGTGAAAAGTGTTCATATGTAGTAAAAACCTGAGAAATCCGTCCGTTTCCGTCATTTGTTATCGAATCGACTTAAAGCCAGATCGTCACATTGGCCGCTCTTCTCTCTGAAACGGTTGTACTTATCGTCTGCAAAGCTATGTCGCGTGCTGCGGTATGCGGAGACACTAAAATCACCATAGTAGAACACAGATGAAGCTTCTAAGTTGATGTAATAGCCAGTAAGAAGTAGTCCAATTCAAGATTTAGGTATCGATTATTGACTTCTTAGATGGCTTTGGTGCCTTGGACATGAGCTAGGACCTTAAGATTCTGCATGAAAGGAGGACTAGCAGCCGAGTTGCATGGGGGAATGTGAAAAGTGTTCAAATGTAGTAAAAACCTGAGAAATACGTCCGTTTTCGTCATTTGTTATCGAATCGACTTAAAGCCAGATCGTCACATTGGCCGCTCTTCTCTCTGAAACGGTTGTACTTATCGTCTGCAAAGCTATGTCGCGTGCTGCGGTATGCAGAGACACTAAAAGCACCATAGTAGAACACAGATTAAGCTTCTAAGTTGATGTAATACCCAGTAAGAAGTAGTAAAATTCAAGATTTAGTTATCGATTATTGACTTTTTAGCTGGCTTGGGTGCCTTGGACATGAGCTAGGACCTTAAGATTCTGCATGAAAGGAGGACTAGCAGCCGAGTTGCACGGGAGAACGTGAAAAGTGTTCATATGTAGTAAAAACCTTAGAAATCCGTCCGTTTTCGTCATTTGTTATCGAATCGACTTAAAGCCAGATTGTCACATTGGCCGCTCTTCTCTCTGAAACGCTTGTACCTATCGTCTGCAAAGCTATGTCGCGTGCTGCGGTATGCGGAGACACTAAAATCACCATAGTAGAACACAGATGAAGCATCTAAGTTGATGTAATAGCCAGTAAGAAGTAATCCAATTCAAGTTTTAGGTATCGATTATTGACTTTTTAGCTGGCTTTGGTGCCTTGGACATGAGCTAGGACCTTAAGATTCTGCATGAAAGGAGGACTAGCAGCCGAGTTGCACGGGAGAATGTGAAAAGTGTTCATATGCAGTAAAAACCTGAGACATCCGTCCGTTTTCGTCATTTGTTATCGAATCGACTTAAAGCCAGATCGTCACATTGGCCGCTCTTCTCTCTGAAACGGTTGTACTTATCGTCTGCAAAGCTATGTCGCGTGCTGCGGTATGCGGAGACACTAAAATCACCATAGTAGAACACAGATGAAGCTTCTAAGTTGATGTAATAGCCAGTAAGAAGTAGTCCAATTCAAGATTTAGGTATCGATTATTGACTTCTTAGATGGCTTTGGTGCCTTGGACATGAGCTAGGACCTTAAGATTCTGCATGAAAGGAGGACTAGCAGCCGAGTTGCATGGGGGAATGTGAAAAGTGTTCAAATGTAGTAAAAACCTGAGAAATACGTCCGTTTTCGTCATTTGTTATCGAATCGACTTAAAGCCAGATCGTCACATTGGCCGCTCTTCTCTCTGAAACGGTTGTACTTATCGTCTGCAAAGCTATGTCGCGTGCTGCGGTATGCGGAGTCACTAAAAGCACCATAGTAGAACACAGATTAAGCTTCTAAGTTGATGTAATACCCAGTAAGAAGTAGTAAAATTCAAGTTTTAATTATCGATTATTGACTTTTTAGCTGGCTTTGGTGCATTGGACATGAGCTAGGACCTTAAGATTCTGCATGAAAGGAGGACTAGCAGCCGAGTTGCATGGGAGAACGTGAAAAGTGTTCATATGTAGTAAAAACCTTAGAAATCCGTCCGTTTTCGTCATTTGTTATCGAATCGACTTAAAGCCAGAATGTCACATTGGCCGCTCTTCTCTCTGAAACGCTTGTACCTATCGTCTGCAAAGCTATGTCGCGTGCTGCGGTATGCGGAGACACTAAAATCACCATAGTAGAACACAGATCAAGCATCTAAGTTGATGTAATAGCCAGTAAGAAGTAATCCAATTCAAGTTTTAGGTATCGATTATTGACTTTTTAGCTGGCTTTGGTGCCTTGGACATGAGCTAGGACCTTAAGATTCTGCATGAAAGGTGGACTAGCAGCCGAGTTGCACGAGAGAATGTGAAAAGTGTTCATATGTAGTAAAAACCTGAGAAATCCGTCCGTTTTCGTGATTTGTTATCGAATCGACTTAAAGCCAGATCGACACATTGGCCGCTCTTCTCTCTGAAACGGTTGTACCTATCGTCTGCAAAGCTATGTCGCGTGCTGCGGTATGCGGAGTCACTAAAAGCACCATAGTAGAACACAGATTAAGCTTCTAAGTTGATGTAATACCCAGTAAGAAGTAGTAAAATTCAAGTTTTAGTTATCGATTATTGACTTTTTAGCTGCCTTTGGTGCATTGGACATGAGCTAGGACCTTAAGATTCTGCATGAAAGGAGGACTAGCAGCCGAGTTGCACGGGAGAATGTGAAAAGTGTTCATATGTAGTAAAAACTTGAGAAATCCGTCCGTTTTCGTCATTTGTTATCGAATCGACTTAAAGCCAGATCGTCACATTGGCCGCTCTTCTCTCTGAAACGGTTGTACTTATCGTCTTCAAAGGTATGTCGCGTGTTGCCGTAGGCGGAAACAGGAAAAGCACCATAGTAGAACACAGATGAAGCTTCTAAGTTGATGTAATAGCCAGTAAGAAGTAGTCCAATTCAAGATTTAGGTATCGATTATTGACTTCTTAGATGGCTTTGGTGCCTTGGACATGAGCTAGGACCTTAAGATTCTGCATGAAAGGAGGACTAGCAGCCGAGTTGCATGGGGGAATGTGAAAAGTGTTCAAATGTAGTAAAAACCTTAGAAATCCGTCCGTTTTCGTCATTTGTTATCGAATCGACTTAAAGCCAGATTGTCACATTGGCCGCTGTTCTCTCTGAAACGCTTGTACCTATCGTCTGCAAAGCTATGTCGCGTGCTGCGGTATGCGGAGACACTAAAATCACCATAGTAGAACACAGATGAAGCATCTAAGTTGATGTAATAGCCAGTAAGAAGTAATCCAATTCAAGTTTTAGGTATCGATTATTGACTTTTTAGCTGGCTTTGTTGCCTTGGACATGAGCTAGGACCTTAAGATTCTGCATTAAAGGAGAACTAGCAGCCGAGTTGCATGGGAGAATGTGAAAAGTGTTCATATGTAGTAAAAACCTGAGCAATCCGTCCGTTTTCGTCATTTGTTATCGAATCGACTTAAAGCCAGATCGTCACATTGGCTGCTCTTCTCTCTGAAACGGTTGCACTTATCGTCTGCAAATCTATGTCGCGTGCTGCGGTATGCGGAGACACTAAAATCACCATAGTAGAACACAGATGAAGCATCTAAGTTGATTTAATAGCCAGTAAGAAGTAATCCAATTCAAGATTTAGGTATCGATTATTGACTTTTTAGCTGGCTTTGGTGCCTTGGACATGAGCTAGGACCTTAAGATTCTGCATGAAAGGAGGACTAGCAGCCGAGTTCCACGGGAGAATGTGAAAAGTGTTCATATGTAGTAAAAACCTGAGAAATCCGTCCGTTTTCGTGATTTGTTATCGAATCGACTTATAGCCAGATCGACACATTGGCCGCTCTTCTCTCTGAAACGGTTGTACTTATCGTCTGCAAAGCTATGTCGCGTGCTGCGGTATGCTGAGACACTAAAAGCACCATAACAGAACACAGATGAAGCTTCTAAGTTGATGTAATAGCCAGTAAGAAGTAGTACAATTCAAGTTTTAGGTATTGAATATGGAACTTTAAGCTGGCTTTGGTGCCTTGGACATGAGCTAGGACCTTAAGATTCTGCATGAAAGGAGGACTAGCAGCCGAGTTGCACGGGAGAATGTGAAAAGTGTTCATATGTAGTTAAAACTTGAGAAATCCGTCCGTTTTCGTCATTTGTTATCGAATCGACTTAAAGCCAGATCGTCACATTGGCCGCTCTTCTCTCTGATACGGTTGTACTTATCGTCTTCAAAGATATGTCGCGTGTTGCCGTAGGCGGAAACAGGAAAAGCACCATAGTAGAACACAGATGAAGCTTCTAAGTTGATGTAATAGCCAGTAAGAAGTAGTGATATTCAAGATTTAGGTATCGATTATTGACTTCTTGGATGGCTTTGGTGCCTTGGACATGAGCTAGGACCTTAAGATTCTGCATGAAAGGAGGACTAGCAGCCGAGTTGCATTGGGGAATGTGAAAAGTGTTCAAATGTAGTAAAAACCTTAGAAATCCGTCCGTTTTCGTCATTTGTTATCGAATCGACTTAAAGCCAGATTGTCACATTGGCCGCTGTTCTCTCTGAAACGCTTGTACCTATCGTCTGCAAAGCTATGTCGCGTGCTGCGGTATGCGGAGACACTAAAATCACCATAGTAGAACACAGATGAAGCATCTAAGTTGATGTAATAGCCAGTAATAAGTAATCCAATTCAAGTTTTAGGTATCGATTATTGACTTTTTAGCTGGCTTTGGTGCCTTGGACATGGGCTAGGACCTTAAGATTCTGCATTAAAGGAGAACTAGCAGCCGAGTTGCATGGTAGAATGTGAAAAGTGTTCATATGTAGTAAAAACCTGAGAAATCCGTCCGTTTTCGTCATTTGTTATCGAATCGACTTAAAGCCAGATCGTCACATTGGCTGCTCTTCTCTCTGAAACGGTTGCACTTATCGTCTGCAAAGCTATGTCGCGTGCTGCGGTATGCGGAGACACTAAAATCACCATAGTAGAACACAGATGAAGCATCTAAGTTGATTTAATAGCCAGTAAGAAGTAATCCAATTCAAGTTTTAGGTATCGATTATTGACTTTTTAGCTGGCTTTGGTGACTTGGACATGAGCTAGGACCTTAAGATTCTGCATGAAAGGAGGACTAGCAGCCGAGTTGCACGGGAGAATGTGAAAAGTGTTCATATGCAGTAAAAACCTGAGACATCCGTCCGTTTTCGTCATTTGTTATCGAATCGACTTAAAGCCAGATCGTCACATTGGCCGATCTTCTCTCTGAAACGGTTGTACTTATCGTCTGCAAAGCTATGTCGCGTGCTGCGGTATGCGGACACACTAAAAGCACCATAGTAGAACACAGATGAAGCATCTAAGTATGTAATAGCCAGTAAGAAGTAATCCAATTCATGTTTTAGGTCTTGAATATTGACCTTTTAGCTGGCTTTGGTGCCTTGGACATGAGCTAGGACCTTAAGATTCTGCATTAAAGGAGGACTAGCAGCCGAGTTGCACGGGTGAATGTGAAAAGTGTTCATATGTAGTTAAAACCTGAGAAATCCGTCCGTTTTCGTCATTTGTTATCGAATCGACTTAAAGCCAGATCGTCACATTGGCCGCTCTTCTCTCTGAAACGGTTGTACTTATCGTCTTCAAAGGTATGTCGCGTGCTGCGGTATGCGGAGACACTAAAATCACCATAGTAGAACACAGATCAAGCTTCTAAGTTGATGTAATAGCCAGTAAGAAGTAGTTGAATTCAAGTTTTAGGTATCGATTATTGACTTTTTAGCTGGCTTTGGTGCCTTGGACATGAGCTATTACCTTAAGATTCTACATGAAAGGCGGACTAGCAGCAGAGTTGCACGGGAGAATGTGAAAAGTGTTCATATGTAGTAAAAACCTGAGAAATCCGTCCGTTTCCGTCATTTGTTATCGAATCGACTTAAAGCCAGATCGTCACATTGGCCGCTCTTCTCTCTGAAACGGTTGTACTTATCGTCTGCAAAGCTATGTCGCGTGCTGCGGTATGCGGAGACACTAAAATCACCATAGTAGAACACAGATGAAACATCTACGTTGATGTAATAGCCAGTAAGAAGTAATCCAATTCAAGTTTTAGCTATCGATTATTGACTTTTTAGCTGGCTTTGGTGACTTGGACATGAGCTAGGACCTTACGATTCTGCAGGAAAGGAGGACTAGCAGCCGAGTTGCACGGGAGAATGTGAAAAGTGTTCATATGCAGTAAAAACCTGAGACATCCGTCCGTTTTCGTCATTTGTTATCGAATCGACTTAAAGCCAGATCGACACATTGGCCGCTCTTCTCTCTGAAACGGTTGTACTTATCGTCTGCAAAGCTATGTCGCGTGCTGCGGTATGCTGAGACACTAAAAGCACCATAATAGAACACAGATGAAGCTTCTAAGTTGATGTAATAGCCAGTAAGAAGTAGTACAATTCAAGTTTTAGGTATTGAATATGGAACTTTTAGCTGGCTTTGGTGCCTTGGACATGAGCTAGGACCTTAAGATTCTGCATGAAAGGAGGACTAGCAGCCGAGTTGCACGGGAGAATGTGAAAACTGTTCATATGTAGTTAAAACTTGAGAAATCCGTCCGTTTTCGTCATTTGTTATCGAATCGACTTAAAGCCAGATCATCACATTGGCCGTTCTTCTCTCTGAAACGGTTGTACTTATCGTCTTCAAAGGTATGTCGCGTGTTGCCGTAGACGGAAACAGGAAAAGCACCATAGTAGAACACAGATGAAGCTTCTAAGTTGATGTAATAGCCAGTAAGAAGTAGTCCAATTCAAGATTTAGGTATCGATTATTGACTTTTTAGATGGCTTTGGTGCCTTGGACATGAGCTAGGACCTTAAGATTCTGCATGAAAGGAGGACTAGCAGCCGAGTTGCATGGGGGAATGTGAAAAGTGTTCAAATGTAGTAAAAACCTGAGAAATCCGTTTGTTTTCGTCATTTGTTATCGAATCGACTTAAAGCCAGATCGTCACATTGGCCGCTCTTCTCTCTAAAACGGTTGTACTAATCGTCTGCAAAGCTATGTCGCGTGCTGCGGTATGCGGAGACACTAAAAGCACCATAGTAGAACACCCATTAAGCTTCTAAGTTATTGTAATACCCAGTAAGAAGTAGTAAAATTCAAGTTTTAGGTATCGATTATTGACTTTTTAGCTGTCTTTGGTGCCTTGGACATGAGATAGGTACTTAACATTCTGCATGAAAGGAGGACTAGCAGCCGAGATGCACGGGAGAATGCGAAAAGTGTTCATGTGTAGTAAAAACCTTAGAAATCCGTCCGTTTTCGTCATTTGTTATCGAATCGACTTAAAGCCAGATCGTCACATTGGCTGCTCTTCTCTCTGAAACGGTTGCACTTATCGTCTGCAAAGCTATGTCGCATGCTGCGGTATGCGGAGACACTAAAATCACCATAGTAGAACACAGATGAAGCATCTAAGTTGATGTAATAGCCAGTAAGAAGTAATCCAATTCAAGTTTTAGGTATCGATTATTGACTTTTTAGCTGGCTTTGGTGCCTTGGACATGAGCTAGGACCTTAAGATTCTGCATGAAAGGAGGACTAGCAGCCGAGTTGCACGGGAGAATGTGAAAAGTGTTCATATGCAGTAAAAACCTGAGACATCCGTCCGTTTTCGTCATTTGTTATCCAATGGACTTAAAGCCAGATCGTCACATTGGCCGCTCTTCTGTCTCAAACGGTTGTACTTATCGTCTGCAAAGCTATGTCGCGTGCTGCGGTATGCGGACACACTAAAAGCACCTTAGTAGAACACAGATGAAGCTTCTAAGTTGATGTAATAGCCAGTAAGAAGAAGTAAAATTCAAGTTTTATGTATCGGTTATTGACTTTTACACTTCTTTGGTGCCTTGGACACGAGCTAGGAACTTAAGATTTCGCATGAAGGAGGACTAGCAGCCGAGTTGCACGGGAGAATGTGAAAAGTGTTCATATGTAGTAAAAACCTGAGAAATCCGTCCGTTTTCGTAATTTGTTATCGAATCGACTTAAAGCCAGATCGTCACATTGGCCGCTCTTCTCTCTGAAACGCTAGTACTTATCGTCTGCACAGCTATGTCGCGTGCTGCGGTATGCAGAGACACTAAAAGCACCATAGTAGAACACAGATGAAGCTTCTAAGTTGATGTAATAGCCAGTAAGAAGTAGTACAATTCATGTTTTAGGTATCGATTATTGACTTTTTAGCTGGCTTTCCTGCCTTTGACATGAGCTAGGACCTTAAGACTCTGCATGAAAGGAGGACTAGCAGCCGAGTTGCATGGGAGAATGTGAAAAGTGTTCATATGTAGTAAAAACCTGAGAAATCCGTCCGTTTTCGTCATTTGTTATCGAATCGACTTAAAGCCAGATCGTCAAATTGGCCGCTCTTTTCTCTGAAACGGTTGTACTTATCGTCTGCAAAGCTATGTCACGTGCTGCGGTATGCGGAGACACTACAATCACCACAGTAGAACACAGATGAAGCTTCTAAGTTGATGTAATATCCAGTAAGAAGTAGTACAATTCGAGTTTTAGGTATTGATTATTGACTTTTTAGCTGGCTTTGGTGCCTTGGACATGAGCTAGGACCTTAAGATTCTGCATGAAAGGAGGACTAGCAGCCGAGTTCCACGGGAGAATGTGAAAAGTGTTCATATGTAGTAAAAACCTGAGAAATCCGTCCGTTTTCGTCATTTGTTTTCGAATCGACTTAAAGCCAGATCGACACATTGGCCGCTCTTCTCTCTGAAACGGTTGTACTTATCGTCTGCAAAGCTATGTCGCGTGCTGCGGTATTCTGAGACACTAAAAGCACCATAATAGAACACAGATGAAGCTTCTAAGTTGATGTAATAGCCAGTAAGAAGTAGTACAATTCAAGTTTTAGGTATTGAATATGGATCTTTAGCTGGCTTTGGTGCCTTGGACATGAGCTAGGACCTTAAGATTCTGCATGAAAGGAGGACTAGCAGCCGAGTTGCACGGGAGAATGTGAAAAGTGTTCATATGTAGTTAAAACTTGAGAAATCCGTCCGTTTTCGTCATTTGTTATCGAATCGCCTTAAAGCCAGATCGTCACATTGGCCGCTCTTCTCTCTGAAACGGTTGTACTTCTCGCCTTCAAAGGTATGTCGCGTGTTGCCGTAGGCGGAAACAGGAAAAGCACCATAGTAGAACACAGATGAAGCTTCTAAGTTGATGTAATAGCCAGTAAGAAGTAGTCCAATTCAAGATTTAGGTATCGATTATTGACTTTTTAGATGGCTTTGGTGCCTTGGACATGGGCTAGGACCTTAAGATTCTGCATGAAAGGAGGACTAGCAGCCGAGTTGCATGGGGGAATGTGAAAAGTGTTTAAATGTAGTAAAAACCTGAGAAATACGTCCGTTTTCGTCACTTGTTATCGAATCGACTTAAAGCCAGATCGTCACATTGGCCGCTCTTCTCTCTGAAACGGTTGTACTTATCGTCTGCAAAGCTATGTCGCGTGCTGCGGTATGCGGAGACACTAAAAGCACCATAGTAGAACACAGATTAAGATTCTAAGTTGATGTAATACCCAGTAAGAAGTAGTAAAATTCAAGTTTTAGGTATCGATTATTGAATTTTTAGCTGGCTTTGGTGCCTTGGACATGAGCTAGGACCTTAAGATTCTGCATGAAAGGAGAACTAGCAGCCGAGTTGCACGGGAGAATGTGAAACGTGTTCATATGTAGTAAAAACCTGAGACATCCGTCCGTTTTCGTCATTTGTTATCGAATCGACTTAAAGCCAGATCGACACATTGGCCGCTCTTCTCTCTGAAACGGTTGTACTTATCGTCTGCAAAGCTATGTCGCGTGCTGCGGTATGCTGAGACACTAAAAGCACCACAATAGAACACAGATGAAGCTTCTAAGTTGATGTAATAGCCAGTAAGAAGTAGTACAATTCAAGTTTTAGGTATTGAATATGGAACTTTTAGCTGGCTTTGGTGCCTTGGACATGAGCTAGGACCTTAAGATTCTGCATGAAAGGAGGACTAGCTGCCGAGATGCACGGGAGAATGCGAAAAGTGTTCATATGTAGTTAAAACCTTAGAAATCCGTCCGTTTTCGTCATTTGCTATCGAATCGACTTAAAGCCAGATCGTCACATTGGCTGCTCTTCTCTCTGAAACGGTTGCACTTATCGTCTGCAAAGCTATGTCGCGTGCTGCGGTATGCGGAGACACTAAAATCACCATAGTAGAACACTGATGAAGCATCTAAGTTGATGTAATAGCCAGTAAGAAGTAATCCAATTCAAGTTTTAGGTATCGATTATTGACTTTTTAGCTGGCTTTGGTGCCTTTGACATGAGCTATGACCTTAAGATTCTGCATTAAAGGAGGACTAGCAGCCGAGTTGCATGGGAGAATGTGAAAAGTGTTCATATGTAGTAAAAACCTGAGAAATCCGTCCGTTTTCGTCATTTGTTATCGAATCGACTTAAAGCCAGATCGTCACATTGGCTGCTCTTCTCTCTGAAACGGTTGCACTTATCGTCTGCAAAGCTATGTCGCGTGCTGCGGTATGCGGAGACACTAAAATCACCATAGTAGAACACAGATGAAGCATCTAAGTTGATGTAATAGCCAGTAAGAAGTAATCCAATTCAAGTTTTAGGTATCGATTATTGACTTTTTAGCTGGCTTTGGTGCCTTGGACATGAGCTAGGACCTTAAGATTCTGCATGAAAGGAGGACTAGCAGCCGAGTTGCATGGGAGAATGTGAAAAGTGTTCATATGTAGTAAAAACCTGAGAAATCCGTCCGTTTTCGTCATTTGTTATCGAATCGACTTAAAGCCAGATCGTCACATTGGCTGCTCTTCTCTCTGAAACGGTTGCACTTATCGTCTGCAAAGCTATGTCGCGTGCTGCGTTATGCGGAGACACTAAAATCACCATAGTAGAACACAGATGAAGCTTCTACGTTGATGTAATAGCCAGTAAGAAGTGGTACAGTTCAAGTTTTAGGTATCGATTATTGACTTTTTAGCTGGCTTTGGTGCCTTGGACATGAGCTACGACCTTAACATTCTGCATGAAAGGAGGACTAGCAGCCCAGTTGCACGGGAGAATGTGAAAAGTGTTCATATGTAGTAAAAACCTGAGAAATCCGTACGTTTTCGTCATTTGTTATCGAATCGACTTAAAGCCAGATCGTCACACTGGCCGCTCTTCTCTCTGAAACACTTGTACTTATCGTCTGCAAAGGTATGTGGCGTTCTGCGGTATGCTGAGACACTAAAAGCACCATAGTAGAACACAGATGAAGCTTCTAAGTTGATGTCATAGCCAGTAAGAAGTAGTACAATTTAAGTTTTAGGTATTGAATATGGAACTTTTAGCTGGCTTTGGTGCCTTGGACATGAGCTAGGACCTTAAGATTCTGCATGAAAGGAGGACTAGCAGCCGAGTTGCACGGGAGAATGTGAAAAGTGTTCATATGTAGTTAAAACTTGAGAAATCCGTCCGTTTTCGTCATTTGTTATCGAATCGACTTAAAGCTAGATCGTCACATTGGCCGCTCTTCTCTCTGAAACGGTTGTACTTATCGTCTTCAAAGGTATGTCGCGTGTTGCCGTAGGCGGAAACAGGAAAAGCACCATAGTAGAACACAGATGAAGCTTCTAAGTTGATGTAATAGCCAGTAAGAAGTAGTCCAATTTAAGTTTTAGGTATTGAATATGGAACTTTTAGCTGGCTTTGGTGCCTTGGACATGAGCTAGGACCTTAAGATTCTGCATGAAAGGAGGACTAGCAGCCGAGTTGCATGGGGGAATGTGAAAAGTGTTCAAATGTAGTAAAAACCTGAGAAATACGTCCGTTTTCGTCATTTGTTATCGAATCGACTTAAAGCCAGATCGTCACATTGGCCGCTCTTCTCTCTGAAACGCATGTACCTATCGTCTGCAAAGCTATGTCGCGCGCTGCGGTATGCTGAGACACTAAAATCACCATAGTAGAACACAGATGAAGCATCTAAGTTGATGTAATAGCCAGTAAGAAGTAATCCAATTCAAGTTTTAGGTATCGATTATTGACTTTTTAGCTGGCTTTGGTGCCTTGGACATGAGCTAGGATCTTAAGATTCTGCATTAAAGGAGGACTAGCAGCCGAGTTGCATGGGAGAATGTGAAAAGTGTTCATATGTAGTAAAAACCTGAGAAATCCGTCCGTTTTCGTCATTTGTTATCGAATCGACTTAAAGCCAGATCGTCACATTGGCTGCTCTTCTCTCTGAAACGGTTGCACTTATCGTCTGCAAAGCTATGTCGCGTGCTGCGGTATGCGGAGACACTAAAATCACCATAGTAGAACACAGATGAAGCATCTAAGTTGATTTAATAGCCAGTAAGAAGTAATCCAATTCAAGTTTTAGGTATCGATTATTGACTTTTTAGCTGGCTTTGGTGCCTTGGACATGAGCTAGGACCTTAAGATTTTGCATGAAAGGAGGACTAGCAGCCGAGTTGCACGGGAGAATGTGAAAAGTGTTCATATGCAGTAAAAAGCTGAGACATCCGTCCGTTTTCGTTATTTGTTATCGAATCGACTTAAAGCCAGATCGTCACAATGGCCGCTCTTCTCTCTGAAACGGTTGTACTTATCGTCTGCAAAGCTATGTCGCGTCCTGCGGTATGCGGACACACTAAAAGCACCATAGTAGAACACAGACGAAGCATCTAAGTTGATGTAATAGCCAGTAAGAAGTAATCCAATTCAAGTTTTAGGTATTGAATATTCACCTTTTAGCTGGCTTTGGTGCCTTGGACATGAGCTAGGACCTTAATATTCTGCATTAAAGGAGGACTAGCAGCCGAGTTGCATGGGAGAATGTGAAAAGTGTTCATATGTAGTAAAAACCTGAGAAATCCGTCCGTTTTCGTCATTTGTTATCGAATCGACTTAAAGCCAGATCGTCACATTGGCTGCTCTTCTCTCTGAAACGGTTGCACTTATCGTCTGCAAAGCTATGTCGCGTGCTGCGGTATGCGGAGACACTAAAATCACCATAGTAGAACACAGATGAAGCATCTAAGTTGATGTAATAGCCAGTAAGAAGTAATCCAATTCAAGTTTTAGGTATCGATTATTGACTTTTTAGCTGGCTTTGGTGCCTTGGACATGAGCTAGGACCTTAAGATTCTGCATGAAAGGAGGACTAGCAGCCGAGTTGCATGGGAGAATGTGAAAAGTGTTCATATGTAGTAAAAACCTGAGAAATCCGTCCGTTTTCGTCATTTGTTATCGAATCGACTTAAAGCCAGATCGTCACATTGGCTGCTCTTCTCTCTGAAACGGTTGCACTTATCGTCTGCAAAGCTATGTCGCGTGCTGCGGTATGCGGAGACACTAAAATCACCATAGTAGAACACAGATGAAGCTTCTACGTTGATGTAATAGCCAGTAAGAAGTGGTACAGTTCAAGTTTTAGGTATCGATTATTGACTTTTTAGCTGGCTTTGGTGCCTTGGACATGAGCTACGACCTTAACATTCTGCATGAAAGGAGGACTAGCAGCCCAGTTGCACGGGAGAATGTGAAAAGTGTTCATATGTAGTAAAAACCTGAGAAATCCGTACGTTTTCGTCATTTGTTATCGAATCGACTTAAAGCCAGATCGTCACATTGGCCGCTCTTCTCTCTGAAACACTTGTACTTATCGTCTGCAAAGCTATGTGGCGTTCTGCGGTATGCTGAGACACTAAAAGCACCATAGTAGAACACAGATGAAGCTTCTAAGTTGATGTCATAGCCAGTAAGAAGTAGTACAATTTAAGTTTTAGGTATTGAATATGGAACTTTTAGCTGGCTTTGGTGCCTTGGACATGAGCTAGGACCTTAAGATTCTGCATGAAAGGAGGACTAGCAGCCGAGTTGCACGGGAGAATGTGAAAAGTGTTCATATGTAGTTAAAACTTGAGAAATCCGTCCGTTTTCGTCATTTGTTATCGAATCGACTTAAAGCTAGATCGTCACATTGGCCGCTCTTCTCTCTGAAACGGTTGTACTTATCGTCTTCAAAGGTATGTCGCGTGTTGCCGTAGGCGGAAACAGGAAAAGCACCATAGTAGAACACAGATGAAGCTTCTAAGTTGATGTAATAGCCAGTAAGAAGTAGTCCAATTTAAGTTTTAGGTATTGAATATGGAACTTTTAGCTGGCTTTGGTGCCTTGGACATGAGCTAGGACCTTAAGATTCTGCATGAAAGGAGGACTAGCAGCCGAGTTGCATGGGGGAATGTGAAAAGTGTTCAAATGTAGTAAAAACCTGAGAAATACGTCCGTTTTCGTCATTTGTTATCGAATCGACTTAAAGCCAGATTGTCACATTGGCCGCTCTTCTCTCTGAAACGCTTGTACCTATCGTCTGCAAAGCTATGTCGCGCGCTGCGGTATGCTGAGACACTAAAATCACCATAGTAGAACACAGATGAAGCTTCTAAGTTGATGTAATAGCCAGTAAGAAGTAATCCAATTCAAGTTTTAGGTATCGATTATTGACTTTTTAGCTGGCTTTGGTGCCTTGGACATGAGCTAGGACCTTAAGATTCTGCATTAAAGGAGGACTAGCAGCCGAGTTGCATGGGAGAATGTGAAAAGTGTTCATATGTAGTAAAAACCTGAGAAATCCGTCCGTTTTCGTCATTTGTTATCGAATCGACTTAAAGCCAGATCGTCACATTGGCTGCTCTTCTCTCTGAAACGGTTGCACTTATCGTCTGCAAAGCTATGTCGCGTGCTGCGGTATGCGGAGACACTAAAATCACCATAGTAGAACACAGATGAAGCATCTAAGTTGATTTAATAGCCAGTAAGAAGTAATCCAATTCAAGTTTTAGGTATCGATTATTGACTTTTTAGCTGGCTTTGGTGCCTTGGACATGAGCTAGGACCTTAAGATTTTGCATGAAAGGAGGACTAGCAGCCGAGTTGCACGGGAGAAAGTGAAAAGTGTTCACATGCAGTAAAAAGCTGAGACATCCGTCCGTTTTCGTTATTTGTTATCGAATCGACTTAAAGCCAGATCGTCACATTGGCCGCTCTTCTCTCTGAAACGGTTGTACTTATCGTCTGCAAAGCTATGTCGCGTCCTGCGGTATGCGGACACACTAAAAGCACCATAGTAGAACACAGACGAAGCATCTAAGTTGATGTAATAGCCAGTAAGAAGTAATCCAATTCAAGTTTTAGGTATTGAATATTCACCTTTTAGCTGGCTTTGGTGCCTTGGACATGAGCTAGGACCTTAATATTCTGCATTAAAGGAGGACTAGCAGCCGAGTTGCATGGGAGAATGTGAAAAGTGTTCATATGTAGTAAAAACCTGAGAAATCCGTCCGTTTTCGTCATTTGTTATCGAATCGACTTAAAGCCAGATCGTCACATTGGCTGCTCTTCTCTCTGAAACGGTTGCACTTATCGTCTGCAAAGCTATGTCGCGTGCTGCGGTATGCGGAGACACTAAAATCACCATAGTAGAACACAGATGAAGCATCTAAGTTGATGTAATAGCCAGTAAGAAGTAATCCAATTCAAGTTTTAGGTATCGATTATTGACTTTTTAGCTGGCTTTGGTGCCTTGGACATGAGCTAGGACCTTAAGATTCTGCATGAAAGGAGGACTAGCAGCCGAGTTGCACGGGAGAATGTAAAAAGTGTTCATATGCAGTAAAAACCTGAGACATCCGTCTGTTTTCGTCATTTGTTATCGAATCGACTTAAAGCCAGATCGTCACATTGTCCGCTCTTCTCTCTGAAACGGTTGTACTTATCGTCTGCAAAGATATGTCGCGTGCTGCGGTATGCGGACACACTAAAAGCACCATAGTAGAACACAGATTAAGCTTCTAAGTTGATGTAATACCCAGTAAGAAGTAGTACAATTCAAGTTTTAGGTATCGATTATTGACTTTTTAGCTGGCTTTGGTGCCTTGGACATGAGGTAGGACCTTAAGATTCTGCATGAAAGGAGGACTAGCAGCCGAGTTGCATGGGAGAATGTGAAAAGTGTTCATATGTAGTAAAAACCTGAGAAATCCGTCCGTTTTCGTCATTTGTTATCGAATCGACTTAAAGCCAGATCGTCAAATTGGCCGCTCTTTTCTCTGAAACGGTTGTACTTATCGTCTGCAAAGCTATGTCACGTGCTGCGGTATGCGGAGACACTACAATCACCACAGTAGAACACAGATGAAGCTTCTAAGTTGATGTAATATCCAGTAAGAAGTAGTACAATTCGAGTTTTAGGTATTGATTATTGACTTTTTAGCTGGCTTTGGTGCCTTGGACATGAGCTAGGACCTTAAGATTCTGCATGAAAGGAGGACTAGCAGCCGAGTTCCACGGGAGAATGTGAAAAGTGTTCATGTGTAGTAAAAACCTGAGAAATCCGTCCGTTTTCGTCATTTGTTTTCGAATCGACTTAAAGCCAGATCGACACATTGGCCGCTCTTCTCTCTGAAACGGTTGTACTTATCGTCTGCAAAGCTATGTCGCGTGCTGCGGTATTCTGAGACACTAAAAGCACCATAATAGAACACAGATGAAGCTTCTAAGTTGATGTAATAGCCAGTAAGAAGTAGTACAATTCAAGTTTTAGGTATTGAATATGGATCTTTAGCTGGCTTTGGTGCCTTGGACATGAGCTAGGACCTTAAGATTCTGCATGAAAGGAGGACTAGCAGCCGACTTGCACGGGAGAATGTGAAAAGTGTTCATATGTAGTTAAAACTTGAGAAATCCGTCCGCTTTCGTCATTTGTTATCGAATCGCCTTAAAGCCAGATCGTCACATTGGCCGCTCTTCTCTCTGAAACGGTTGTACTTATCGCCTTCAAAGGTATGTCGCGTGTTGCCGTAGGCGGAAACAGGAAAAGCACCATAGCAGAACACAGATGAAGCTTCTAAGTTGATGTAATAGCCAGTAAGAAGTAGTCCAATTCAAGATTTAGGTATCGATTATTGACTTTTTAGATGGCTTTGGTGCCTTGGACATGGGCTAGGACCTTAAGATTCTGCATGAAAGGAGGACTAGCAGCCGAGTTGCATGGGGGAATGTGAAAAGTGTTTAAATGTAGTAAAAACCTGAGAAATACGTCCGTTTTCGTCACTTGTTATCGAATCGACTTAAAGCCAGATAGTCACATTGGCCGCTCTTCTCTCTGAAACGGTTGTACTTATCGTCTGCAAAGCTATGTCGCGTGCTGCGGTATGCGGAGACACTAAAAGCACCATAGTAGAACACAGATTAAGATTCTAAGTTGATGTAATACCCAGTAAGAAGTAGTAAAATTCAAGTTTTAGGTATCGATTATTGAATTTTTAGCTGGCTTTGGTGCCTTGGACATGAGCTAGGACCTTAAGATTCTGCATGAAAGGAGAACTAGCAGCCGAGTTGCACGGGAGAATGTGAAACGTGTTCATATGTAGTAAAAACCTGAGACATCCGTCCGTTTTCGTCATTTGTTATCGAATCGACTTAAAGCCAGATCGACACATTGGCCGCTCTTCTCTCTGAAACGGTTGTACTTATCGTCTGCAAAGCTATGTCGCGTGCTGCGGTATGCTGAGACACTAAAAGCACCATAATAGAACACAGATGAAGCTTCTAAGTTGATGTAATAGCCAGTAAGAAGTAGTACAATTCAAGTTTTAGGTATTGAATATGGAACTTTTAGCTGGCTTTGGTGCCTTGGACATGAGCTAGGACCTTAAGATTCTGCATGAAAGGAGGACTAGCTGCCGAGATGCACGGGAGAATGCGAAAAGTGTTCATATGTAGTTAAAACCTTAGAAATCCGTCCGTTTTCGTCATTTGCTATCGAATCGACTTAAAGCCAGATCGTCACATTGGCTGCTCTTCTCTCTGAAACGGTTGCACTTATCGTCTGCAAAGCTATGTCGCGTGCTGCGGTATGCGGAGACACTAAAATCACCATAGTAGAACACAGATGAAGCATCTAAGTTGATGTAATAGCCAGTAAGAAGTAATCCAATTCAAGTTTTAGGTATCGATTATTGACTTTTTAGCTGGCTTTGGTGCCTTTGACATGAGCTATGACCTTAAGATTCTGCATTAAAGGAGGACTAGCAGCCGAGTTGCATGGGAGAATGTGAAAAGTGTTCATATGTAGTAAAAACCTGAGAAATCCGTCCGTTTTCGTCATTTGTTATCGAATCGACTTAAAGCCAGATCGTCACATTGGCTGCTCTTCTCTCTGAAACGGTTGCACTTATCGTCTGCAAAGCTATGTCGCGTGCTGCGGTATGCGGAGACACTAAAATCTCCATAGTAGAACACAGATGAAGCATCTAAGTTGATGTAATAGCCAGTAAGAAGTAATCCAATTCAAGTTTTAGGTATCGATTATTGACTTTTTAGCTGGCTTTGGTGCCTTGGACATGAGCTAGGACCTTACGATTCTGCATGAAAGGAGGACTAGCAGCCGAGTTGCATGGGAGAATGTGAAAAGTGTTCATATGTAGTAAAAACCTGAGAAATCCGTCCGTTTTCGTCATTTGTTATCGAATCGACTTAAAGCCAGATCGTCACATTGGCTGCTCTTCTCTCTGAAACGGTTGCACTTATCGTCTGCAAAGCTATGTCGCGTGCTGCGGTATGCGGAGACACTAAAATCACCATAGTAGAACACAGATGAAGCTTCTACGTTGATGTAATAGCCAGTAAGAAGTGGTACAGTTCAAGTTTTAGGTATCGATTATTGACTTTTTAGCTGGCTTTGGTGCCTTGGACATGAGCTAGGACCTTAAGATTCTGCATTAAAGGAGGACTAGCAGCCGAGTTGCATGGGAGAATGTGAAAAGTGTTCATATGTAGTAAAAACCTGAGAAATCCGTCCGTTTTCAACATTTGTTATCGAATCGACTTAAAGCCAGATCGTCACATTGGCTGCTCTTCTCTCTGAAACGGTTGCACTTATCGTCTGCAAAGCTATGTCGCGTGCTGCGGTATGCTGAGACACTAAAAGCACCATAGTAGAACACGGATGAAGCTTCTAAGTTGATGTCATAGCCAGTAAGAAGTAGTACAATTTAAGTTTTAGGTATTGAATATTCACCTTTTAGCTGGCTTTGGTGCCTTGGACATGAGCTAGGACCTTAAGATTCTGCATGAAAGGAGGACTAGCAGCCGAGTTGCACGGGAGAATGTGAAAAGTGTTCATATGTAGTTAAAACTTGAGAAATCCGTCCGTTTTCGTCATTTGTTATCGAATCGACTTAAGCTAGATCGTCACATTGGCCGCTCTTCTCTCTGAAACGGTTGTACTTATCGTCTTCAAAGGTATGTCGCGTGTTGCCGTAGGCGGAAACAGGAAAAGCACCATAGTAGAACACAGATGAAGCTTCTAAGATGATGTAATAGCCAGTAAGAAGTAGTCCAATTTAAGTTTTAGGTATTGAATATGGAACTTTTAGCTGGCTTTGGTGCCTTGGACATGAGCTAGGACCTTAAGATTCTGCATGAAAGGAGGACTAGCAGCCGAGTTGCATGGGGGAATGTGAAAAGTGTTCAAATGTAGTAAAAACCTGAGAAATACGTCCGTTTTCGTCATTTGTTATCGAATCGACTTAAAGCCAGATTGTCACATTGGCCGCTCTTCTCTCTGAAACGCTTGTACCTATCGTCTGCAAAGCTATGTCGCGCGCTGCGGTATGCTGAGACACTAAAATCACCATAGTAGAACACAGATGAAGCATCTAAGTTGATGTAATAGCCAGTAAGAAGTAATCCAATTCAAGTTTTAGGTCTCGATTATTGACTTTTTAGCTGGCTTTGGTGCCTTGGACATGAGCTAGGACCTTAAGATTCTGCATTAAAGGAGGACTAGCAGCCGAGTTGCATGGGAGAATGTGAAAAGTGTTCATATGTAGTAAAAACCTGAGAAATCCGTCCGTTTTCGTCATTTGTTATCGAATCGACTTAAAGCCAGATAGTCACATTGGCCGCTCTTCTCTCTGAAACGGTTGTACTTATCGTCTGCAAAGCTATGTCGCGTGCTGCGGTATGCGGAGACACTAAAAGCACCATAGTAGAACACAGATTAAGATTCTAAGTTGATGTAATACCCAGTAAGAAGTAGTAAAATTCAAGTTTTAGGTATCGATTATTGAATTTTTAGCTGGCTTTGGTGCCTTGGACATGAGCTAGGACCTTAAGATTCTGCATGAAAGGAGAACTAGCAGCCGAGTTGCACGGGAGAATGTGAAACGTGTTCATATGTAGTAAAAACCTGAGACATCCGTCCGTTTTCGTCATTTGTTATCGAATCGACTTAAAGCCAGATCGACACATTGGCCGCTCTTCTCTCTGAAACGGTTGTACTTATCGTCTGCAAAGCTATGTCGCGTGCTGCGGTATGCTGAGACACTAAAAGCACCATAATAGAACACAGATGAAGCTTCTAAGTTGATGTAATAGCCAGTAAGAAGTAGTACAATTCAAGTTTTAGGTATTGAATATGGAACTTTTAGCTGGCTTTGGTGCCTTGGACATGAGCTAGGACCTTAAGATTCTGCATGAAAGGAGGACTAGCTGCCGAGATGCACGGGAGAATGCGAAAAGTGTTCATATGTAGTAAAAACCTGAGAAATCCGTCCGTTTTCGTCATTTGTTATCGAATCGACTTAAAGCCAGATCGTCACATTGGCTGCTCTTCTCTCTGAAACGGTTGCACTTATCGTCTGCAAAGCTATGTCGCGTGCTGCGGTATGCGGAGACACTAAAATCTCCATAGTAGAACACAGATGAAGCATCTAAGTTGATGTAATAGCCAGTAAGAAGTAATCCAATTCAAGTTTTAGGTATCGATTATTGACTTTTTAGCTGGCTTTGGTGCCTTGGACATGAGCTAGGACCTTAAGATTCTGCATGAAAGGAGGACTAGCAGCCGAGTTGCATGGGAGAATGTGAAAAGTGTTCATATGTAGTAAAAACCTGAGAAATCCGTCCGTTTTCGTCATTTGTTATCGAATCGACTTAAAGCCAGATCGTCACATTGGCTGCTCTTCTCTCTGAAACGGTTGCACTTATCGTCTGTAAAGCTATGTCGCGTGCTGCGGTATGCGGAGACACTAAAATCACCATAGTAGAACACAGATGAAGCTTCTACGTTGATGTAATAGCCAGTAAGAAGTGGTACAGTTCAAGTTTTAGGTATCGATTATTGACTTTTTAGCTGGCTTTGGTGCCTTGGACATGAGCTAGGACCTTAAGATTCTGCATTAAAGGAGGACTAGCAGCCGAGTTGCATGGGAGAATGTGAAAAGTGTTCATATGTAGTAAAAACCTGAGAAATCCGTCCGTTTTCGTCATTTGTTATCGAATCGACTTAAAGCCAGATCGTCACATTGGCTGCTCTTCTCTCTGAAACGGTTGCACTTATCGTCTGCAAAGCTATGTCGCGTGCTGCGGTATGCTGAGACACTAAAAGCACCATAGTAGAACACGGATGAAGCTTCTAAGTTGATGTCATAGCCAGTAAGAAGTAGTACAATTTAAGTTTTAGGTATTGAATATGGAACATTTAGCTGGCTTTGGTGCCTTGGACATGAGCTAGGACCTTAAGATTCTGCATGAAAGGAGGACTAGCAGCCGAGTTGCACGGGAGAATGTGAAAAGTGTTCATATGTAGTTAAAACTTGAGAAATCCGTCCGTTTTCGTCATTTGTTATCGAATCGACTTAAAGCTAGATCGTCACATTGGCCGCTCTTCTCTCTGAAACGGTTGTACTTATCGTCTTCAAAGGTATGTCGCGTGTTGCCGTAGGCGGAAACAGGAAAAGCACCATAGTAGAACACAGATGAAGCTTCTAAGTTGATGTAATAGCCAGTAAGAAGTAGTCCAATTTAAGTTTTAGGTATTGAATATGGAACTTTTAGCTGGCTTTGGTGCCTTGGACATGAGCTAGGACCTTAAGATTCTGCATGAAAGGAGGACTAGCAGCCGAGTTGCATGGGGGAATGTGAAAAGTGTTCAAATGTAGTAAAAACCTGAGAAATACGTCCGTTTTCGTCATTTGTTATCGAATCGACTTAAAGCCAGATTGTCACATTGGCCGCTCTTCTCTCTGAAACGCTTGTACCTATCGTCTGCAAAGCTATGTCGCGCGCTGCGGTATGCTGAGACACTAAAATCACCATAGTAGAACACAGATGAAGCATCTAAGTTGATGTAATAGCCAGTAAGAAGTAATCCAATTCAAGTTTTAGGTATCGATTATTGACTTTTTAGCTGGCTTTGGTGCCTTGGACATGAGCTAGGACCTTAAGATTCTGCATTAAAGGAGGACTAGCAGCCGAGTTGCATGGGAGAATGTGAAAAGTGTTCATATGTAGTAAAAACCTGAGAAATCCGTCCGTTTTCGTCATTTGTTATCGAATCGTCTTAAAGCCAGATCGTCACATTGGCTGCTCTTCTCTCTGAAACGGTTGCACTTATCGTCTGCAAAGCTATGTCGCGTGCTGCGGTATGCGGAGACACTAAAATCACCATAGTAGAACACAGATGAAGCATCTAAGTTGATGTAATAGCCAGTAAGAAGTAATCCAATTCAAGTTTTAGGTATCGATTATTGACTTTTTAGCTGGCTTTGGTGCCTTGGACATGAGCTAGGACCTTAAGATTCTGCATGAAAGGAGGACTAGCAGCCGAGTTGCATGGGAGAATGTGAAAAGTGTTCATATGTAGTAAAAACCTGAGAAATCCGTCCGTTTTCGTCATTTGTTATCGAATCGACTTAAAGCCAGATCGTCACATTGGCTGCTCTTCTCTCTGAAACGGTTGCACTTATCGTCTGCAAAGCTATGTCGCGTGCTGCGGTATGCGGAGACACTAAAATCACCATAGTAGAACACAGATGAAGCTTCTACGTTGATGTAATATCCAGTAAGAAGTGGTACAGTTCAAGTTTTAGGTATCGATTATTGACTTTTTAGCTGGCTTTGGTGCCTTGGACATGAGCTACGACCTTAACATTCTGCATGAAAGGAGGACTAGCAGCCCAGTTGCACGGGAGAATGTGAAAAGTGTTCATATGTAGTAAAAACCTGAGAAATCCGTACGTTTTCGTCATTTGTTATCGAATCGACTTAAAGCCAGATCGTCACATTGGCCGCTCTTCTCTCTGAAACGGTTGTACTTATCGTCTTCAAAGGTATGTCGCGTGTTGCCGTAGGCGGAAACAGGAAAAGCACCATAGTAGAACACAGATGAAGCTTCTAAGTTGATGTAATAGCCAGTAAGAAGTAGTCCAATTTAAGTTTTAGGTATTGAATATGGAACTTTTAGCTGGCTTTGGTGCCTTGGACATGAGCTAGGACCTTAAGATTCTGCATGAAAGGAGGACTAGCACCCGAGTAGCATGGGGGAATGTGAAAAGTGTTCAAATGTAGTAAAAACCTGAGAAATACGTCCGTTTTCGTCATTTGTTATCGAATCGACTTAAAGCCAGATTGTCACATTGGCCGCTCTTCTCTCTGAAACGCTTGTACCTATCGTCTGCAAAGCTATGTCGCGCGCTGCGGTATGCTGAGACATTAAAATCACCATAGTAGAACACAGATGAAGCATCTAAGTTGATGTAATAGCCAGTAAGAAGTAATCCAATTCAAGTTTTAGGTATCGATTATTGACTTTTTAGCTGGCTTTGGTGCCTAGGACATGAGCTAGGACCTTAAGATTCTGCATTAAAGGAGGACTAGCAGCCGAGTTGCATGGGAGAATGTGAAAAGTGTTCATATGTAGTAAAAACCTGAGAAATCCGTCCGTTTTCGTCATTTGTTATCGAATCGTCTTAAAGCCAGATCGTCACATTGGCTGCTCTTCTCTCTGAAACGGTTGCACTTATCGTCTGCAAAGCTATGTCGCGTGCTGCGGTATGCGGAGACACTAAAATCACCATAGTAGAACACAGATGAAGCATCTAAGTTGATGTAATAGCCAGTAAGAAGTAATCCAATTCAAGTTTTAGGTATCGATTATTGACTTTTTAGCTGGCTTTGGTGCCTTGGACATGAGCTAGGACCTTAAGATTCTGCATGAAAGGAGGACTAGCAGCCGAGTTGCATGGGAGAATGTGAAAAGTGTTCATATGTAGTAAAAACCTGAGAAATCCGTCCGTTTTCGTCATTTGTTATCGAATCGACTTAAAGCCAGATCGTCACATTGGCTGCTCTTCTCTCTGAAACGGTTGCACTTATCGTCTGCAAAGCTATGTCGCGTGCTGCGGTATGCGGAGACACTAAAATCACCATAGTAGAACACAGATGAAGCTTCTACGTTGATGTAATATCCAGTAAGAAGTGGTACAGTTCAAGTTTTAGGTATCGATTATTGACTTTTTAGCTGGCTTTGGTGCCTTGGACATGAGCTACGACCTTAACATTCTGCATGAAAGGAGGACTAGCAGCCCAGTTGCACGGGAGAATGTGAAAAGTGTTCATATGTAGTAAAAACCTGAGAAATCCGTCCGTTTTCGTCATTTGTTATCGAATCGACTTAAAGCCAGATCGTCACATTGGCCGCTCTTCTCTCTGAAACGGTTGTACTTATCGTCTTCAAAGGTATGTCGCGTGTTGCCGTAGGCGGAAACAGGAAAAGCACCATAGTAGAACACAGATGAAGCTTCTAAGTTGATGTAATAGCCAGTAAGAAGTAATCCAATTCAAGTTTTAGGTATCGATTATTGACTTTTTAGCTGGCTTTGGTGCCTTGGACATGAGCTAGGACCTTAAGATTCTGCATTAAAGGAGGACTAGCAGCCGAGTTGCATGGGAGAATGTGAAAAGTGTTCATATGCAGTAAAAACCTGAGAAATCCGTCCGTTTTCGTCATTTGTTATCGAATCGACTTAAAGCCAGATCGTCACATTGGCTGCTCTTCTCTCTGAAACGGTTGCACTTATCGTCTGCAAAGCTATGTCGCGTGCTGCGGTATGCGGAGACACTAAAATCACCATAGTAGAACACAGATGAAGCATCTAAGTTGATTTAATAGCCAGTAAGAAGTAATCCAATTCAAGTTTTAGGTATCGATTATTGACTTTTTAGCTGGCTTTGGTGCCTTGGACATGAGCTAGGACCTTAAGATTTTGCATGAAAGGAGGACTAGCAGCCGAGTTGCACGGGAGAATGTGAAAAGTGTTCATATGCAGTAAAAAGCTGAGACATCCGTCCGTTTTCGTTATTTGTTATCGAATCGACTTAAAGCCAGATCGTCACATTGGCCGCTCTTCTCTCTGAAACGGTTGTACTTATCGTCTGCAAAGCTATGTCGCGTCCTGCGGTATGCGGACACACTAAAAGCACCATAGTAGAACACAGACGAAGCATCTAAGTTGATGTAATAGCCAGTAAGAAGTAATCCAATTCAAGTTTTAGGTATTGAATATTCACCTTTTAGCTGGCTTTGGTGCCTTGGACATGAGCTAGGACCTTAATATTCTGCATTAAAGGAGGACTAGCAGCCGAGTTGCATGGGAGAATGTGAAAAGTGTTCATATGTAGTAAAAACCTGAGAAATCCGTCCGTTCTCGTCATTTGTTATCGAATCGACTTAAAGCCAGATCGTCACATTGGCTGCTCTTCTCTCTGAAACGGTTTCACTTATCGTCTGCAAAGCTATGTCGCGTGCTGCGGTATGCGGAGACACTAAAATCACCATAGTAGAACACAGATGAAGCATCTAAGTTGATGTAATAGCCAGTAAGAAGTAATCCAATTCAAGTTTTAGGTATCGATTATTGACTTTTTAGCTGGCTTTGGTGCCTTGGACATGAGCTAGGACCTTAAGATTCTGCATGAAAGGAGGACTAGCAGCCGAGTTGCACGGGAGAATGTGAAAAGTGTTCATATGCAGTAAAAACCTGAGACATCCGTCTGTTTTCGTCATTTGTTATCGAATCGACTTAAAGCCAGATCGTCACATTGTCCGCTCTTCTCTCTGAAACGGTTGTACTTATCGTCTGCAAAGATATGTCGCGTGCTGCGGTATGCGGACACACTAAAAGCACCATAGTAGAACACAGATTAAGCTTCTAAGTTGATGTAATACCCAGTAAGAAGTAGTACAATTCAAGTTTTAGGTATCGATTATTGACTTTTTAGCTGGCTTTGGTGCCTTGGACATGAGGTAGGACCTTAAGATTCTGCATGAAAGGAGGACTAGCAGCCGAGTTGCACGAGAGAATGTGAAACGTGTTCATATGTAGTAAAAACCTGAGACATCCGTCCGTTTTCGTCATTTGTTATCGAATCGACTTAAAGCCAGATCGACACATTGGCCGCTCTTCTCTCTGAAACGCTTGTACTTATCGTCTGCAAAGCTATGTCGCGTGCTGCGGTATGCAGAGACACTAAAAGCACCATAGTAGAACACAGATGAAGCTTCTAAGTTGATGTAATAGCCAGTAAGAAGTAGTACAATTCAAGTTTTAGGTATTGAATATGGAACTTTTAGCTGGCTTTGGTGCCTTGGACATGAGCTAGGACCTTAAGATTCTGCATGAAAGGAGGACTAGCAGCCGAGATGCACGGGAGAATGCGAAAAGTGTTCATATGTAGTTAAAACCTTAGAAATCCGTCCGTTTTCGTCATTTGTTATCGAATCGACTTAAAGCCAGATCGTCACATTGGCTGCTCTTCTCTCTGAAACGGTTGCACTTATCGTCTGCAAAGCTATGTCGCGTGCTGCGGTATGCGGAGACACTAAAATCACCATAGTAGAACACAGATGAAGCATCTAAGTTGATGTAATAGCCAGTAAGAAGTAATCCAACTCAAGTTTTAGGTATCGATTATTGACTTTTTAGCTGGCTTTGGTGTTTTTGACATGAGCTATGACCTTAAGATTCTGCATTAAAGGAGGACTAGCAGCCGAGTTGCATGGGAGAATGTGAAAAGTGTTCATATGTAGTAAAAACCTGAGAAATCCGTCCGTTTTCGTCATTTGTTATCGAATCGACTTAAAGCCAGATCGTCACATTGGCTGCTCTTCTCTCTGAAGCGGTTGCACTTATCGTCTGCAAAGCTATGTCGCGTGCTGCGGTATGCGGAGACACTAAAATCACCATAGTAGAACACAGATGAAGCATCTAAGTTGATGTAATAGCCAGTAAGAAGTAGTACAATTCAAGTTTTAGGTATCGATTATTGACTTTTTAGCTGGCTTTGGTGCCTTGGACATGAGCTAGGACCTTAAGATTCTGCATGAAAGGAGGACTAGCAGCCGAGTTGCACGGGAGAAAGTGAAAAGTGTTCATATGTAGTAAAAACCTGAGAAATCCGTCCGTTTTCATTTGTTATCGAATCGACTTAAAGCCAGATCGTCACATTGGCTGCTCTTCTCTCTGAAACGGTTGCACTTATCGTCTGCAAAGCTATGTCGCGTGCTGCGGTATGCGGAGACACTAAAATCACCATAGTAGAACACAGATGAAGCATCTAAGTTGATTTAATAGCCAGTAAGAAGTAATCCAATTCAAGTTTTAGGTATCGATTATTGACTTTTTAGCTGGCTTTGGTGCCTTGGACATGAGCTAGGACCTTAAGATTCTGAATGAAAGGAGGACTAGCAGCCGAGTTGCACGGGAGAATGTGAAAAGTGTTCATATGCAGTAAAAACCTGAGACATCCGTCCGTTTTCGTCATTTGTTATCGAATCGACTTAAAGCCAGATCGTCACATTGGCCGCTCTTCTGTCTGAAACGGTTGTACTTATCGTCTGCAAAGCTATGTCGCGTCCTGCGGTATGCGGACTCACTAAAAGCACCATATTGAACACAGACGAAGCATCTAAGTTGATGTAATAGCCAGTAAGAAGTAATCCAATTCAAGTTTTAGGTATCGATTATTGACTTTTTAGCTGGCTTTGGTGCCTTGGACATGAGCTAGGACCTTAAGATTCTGCATGAAAGGAGGACTAGCAGCCGAGTTGCACGGGAGAATGTGAAAAGTGTTCATATGCAGTAAAAACCTGAGACATCCGTCCGTTTTCGTCATTTGTTATCGAATGGACTTAAAGCCAGATCGTCACATTGGCCGCTCTTCTGTCTGAAACGGTTGTACTTATCGTCTGCAAAGTTGTGTCGCGTGCTGCGGTATGCGGACACACTAAAAGCACCTTAGTAGAACACAGATGAAGCTTCTAAGTTGATGTAATAGCCAGTAAGGAGAAGTAAAATTCAAGTTTTATGTATCGGTTATTGACTTTTTACACTTCTTTGGTGCCTTGGACACGAGCTAGGAACTTAAGATTTCGCATGAAGGAGGACTAGCAGCCGAGTTGCACGGGAGAATGTGAAAAGTGTTCATATGTAGTAAAAACCTGAGAAATCCGTCCGTTTTCGTCATTTGTTATCGAATCGACTTAAAGCCAGATCGTCACATTGGCCGCTCTTCTCTCTGAAACGCTAGTACTTATCGTCTGCACAGCTATGTCGCGTGCTGCGGTATGCAGAGACACTAAAAGCACCATAGTAGAACACAGATGAAGCTTCTAAGTTGATGTAATAGCCAGTAAGAAGTAGTACAATTCATGTTCTAGGTATCGATTATTGACTTTTTAGCTGGCTTTCCTGCCTTGGACATGAGCTAGGACCTTAAGACTCTGCATGAAAGGAGGACTAGCAGCCGAGTTGCATGGGAGAATGTGAAAAGTGTTCATATGTAGTAAAAACCTGAGAAATCCGTCCGTTTTCGTCATTTGTTATCGAATCGACTTAAAGCCAGATCGTCAAATTGGCCGCTCTTTTCTCTGAAACGGTTGTACTTATCGTCTGCAAAGCTATGTCACGTGCTGCGGTATGCGGAGACACTAAAATCACCACAGTAGAACACAGATGAAGCTTCTAAGTTGATGTAATATCCAGTAAGAAGTAGAACAATTCGAGTCTTAGGTATCGATTATTGACTTTTTAGCTGGCTTTGGTGCCTTGGACATGAGCTAGGACCTTAAGATTCTGCATGAAAGGAGGACTAGCAGCCGAGTTGCACGGGAGAATGTGAAAACTGTTCTTATGTAGTTAAAACTTGAGAAATCCGTCCGTTTTCGTCATTTGTTATCGAATCGACTTAAAGCCAGATCGTCACATTGGCCGCTCTTCTCTCTGAAACGGTTGTACTTATCGTCTTCAAAGGTATGTCGCGTGTTGCCGTAGGCGGAAACAGGAAAAGCACCATAGTAGAACACAGATGAAGCTTCTAAGTTGATGTAATAGCCAGTAAGAAGTAGTCCAATTCAAGATTTAGGTATCGATTATTGACTTTTTAGATGGCTTTGGTGCCTTGGACATGAGCTAGGACCTTAAGATTCTGCATGAAAGGAGGACTAGCAGCCGAGTTGCATGGGGGAATGTGAAAAGTGTTCAAATGTAGTAAAAACCTGAGAAATCCGTCCGTTTTCGTCATTTGTTATCGAATCGACTTAAAGCCAGATCGTCACATTGGCTGCTCTTCTCTCTGAAACGGTTGCACTTATCGTCTGCAAAGCTATGTCGCGTGCTGCGGTATGCGGAGACACTAAAATCACCATAGTAGAACACAGATGAAGCGTCTAAGTTGATTTAATAGCCAGTAAGAAGTAATCCAATTCAATTTTTAGGTATCGATTATTGACTTTTTAGCTGGCTTTGGTGCCTTGGACATGAGCTAGGACCTTAAGATTCTGCATGAAAGGAGGACTAGCAGCCGAGTTGCACGGGAGAATGTGAAAAGTGTTCATATGCAGTAAAAACCTGAGACATCCGTCCGTTTTCGTCATTTGTTATCGAATCGACTTAAAGCCAGATCGTCACATTGGCCGCTCTTCTCTCTGAAACGGTTGTACTTATCGTCTGCAAAGCTATGTCGCGTGCTGCGGCATGCGGACACACTAAAAGCACCATAGTAGAACACAGATGAAGCTTCTAAGTTGATGTAATAGCCAGTAAGAAGTAGTACAATTCAAGTTTTAGGTATTGAATATGGAACTTTTAGCTGGCTTTGGTGCCTTGGACATGAGCTAGGACCTTAAGATTCTGCATGAAAGGAGGACTAGCAGCCGAGTTGCACGGGAGAATGTGAAAAGTGTTCAAATGTAGTAAAAACCTGAGAAATACGTCCGTTTTCGTCATTTGTTATCGAATCGACTTAAAGCCAGATCGTCACATTGGCCGCTCTTCTCTCTAAAACGGTTGTACTAATCGTCTGCAAAGCTATGTCGCGTGCTGCGGTATGCGGAGACACTAAAAGCACCATAGTAGAACACCCATTAAGCTTCTAAGTTATTGTAATACCCAGTAAGAAGTAGTAAAATTCAAGTTTTAGGTATCGATTATTGACTTTTTAGCTGGCTTTGGTGCCTTGGACATGAGATAGGAACTTAACATTCTGCATGAAAGGAGGACTAGCAGCCGAGATGCACGGGAGAATGCGAAAAGTGTTCATGTATAGTAAAAACCTTAGAAATCCGTCCGTTTTCGTCATTTGTTATCGAATCGACTTAAAGCCAGATCGTCACATTGGCTGCTCTTCTCTCTGAAACGGTTGCACTTATCGTCTGCAAAGCTATGTCGCATGCTGCGGTATGCGGAGACACTAAAATCACCATAGTAGAACACAGATGAAGCATCTAAGTTGATGTAATAGCCAGTAAGAAGTAATCCAATTCAAGTTTTAGGTATCGATTATTGACTTTTTAGCTGGCTTTGGTGCCTTGGACATGAGCTAGGACCTTAAGATTCTGCATGAAAGGAGGACTAGCAGCCGAGTTGCACGGGAGAATGTGAAAAGTGTTCATATGCAGTAAAAACCTGAGACATCCGTCCGTTTTCGTCATTTGTTATCGAATCGACTTAAAGCCAGATCGTCACATTGGCCGCTCTTCTGTCTGAAACGGTTGTACTTATCGTCTGCAAAGCTATGTCGCGTGCTGCGGTATGCGGACACACTAAAAGCACCTTAGTAGAACACAGATGAAGCTTCTAAGTTGATGTAATAGCCAGTAAGAAGAAGTAAAATTCAAGTTTTATGTATCGGTTATTGACTTTTTACACTTCTTTGGTGCCTTGGACACGAGCTAGGAACTTAAGATTTCGCATGAAGGAGGACTAGCAGCCGAGTTGCACGGGAGAATGTGAAAAGTGTTCATATGTAGTAAAAACCTGAGAAATCCGTCCGTTTTCGTAATTTGTTATCGAATCGACTTAAAGCCAGATCGTCACATTGGCCGCTCTTCTCTCTGAAACGCTAGTACTTATCGTCTGCACAGCTATGTCGCGTGCTGCGGTATGCAGAGACACTAAAAGCACCATAGTAGAACACAGATGAAGCTTCTAAGTTGATGTAATAGCCAGTAAGAAGTAGTACAATTCATGTTTTAGGTATCGATTATTGACTTTTTAGCTGGCTTTCCTGCCTTGGACATGAGCTAGGACCTTAAGACTCTGCATGAAAGGAGGACTAGCAGCCGAGTTGCATGGGAGAATGTGAAAAGTGTTCATATGTAGTAAAAACCTGAGAAATGCGTCCGTTTTCGTCATTTGTTATCGAATCGACTTAAAGCCAGATCGTCAAATTGGCCGCTCTTTTCTCTGAAACGGTTGTACTTATCGTCTGCAAAGCTATGTCACGTGCTGCGGTATGCGGAGACACTACAATCACCACAGTAGAACACAGATGAAGCTTCTAAGTTGATGTAATATCCAGTAAGAAGTAGTACAATTCGAGTTTTAGGTATTGATTATTGACTGTTTAGCTGGCTTTGGTGCCTTGGACATGAGCTAGGACCTTAAGATTCTGCATGAAAGGAGGACTAGCAGCCGAGTTCCACGGGAGAATGTGAAAAGTGTTCATATGTAGTTAAAACTTGAGAAATCCGTCCGTTTTCGTCATTTGTTATCGAATCGACTTAAAGCCAGATCGTCACATTGGCCGCTCTTCTCTCTGAAACGGTTGTACTTATCGTCTTCAAAGGTATGTCGCGTGTTGCCGTAGGCGGAAACAGGAAAAGCACCATAGTAGAACACAGATGAAGCTTCTAAGTTGATGTAATAGCCAGTAAGAAGTAGTCCAATTTAAGTTTTAGGTATTGAATATGGAACTTTTAGCTGGCTTTGGTGCCTTGGACATGAGCTAGGACCTTAAGATTCTGCATGAAAGGAGGACTAGCAGCCGAGTTGCATGGGGGAATGTGAAAAGTGTTCAAATGTAGTAAAAACCTGAGAAATACGTCCGTTTTCGTCATTTGTTATCGAATCGACTTAAAGCAAGATCGTCACATTGGCCGCTCTTCTCTCTGAAACGGTTGTACTTATCGTCTGCAAAGCTATGTCGCGTGCTGCGGTATGCGGAGACACTAAAAGCACCATAGTAGAACACAGATTAAGCTTCTAAGTTGATGTAATACCCAGTAAGAAGTAGTAAAATTCAAGTTTTAGTTATCGATTATTGACTTTTTAGCTGGCTTTGGTGCCTTGGACATGAGCTAGGACCTTAAGATTCTGCATGAAAGGAGGACTAGCAGCCGAGTTGCACGGGAGAACGTGAAAAGTGTTCATATGTAGTTAAAACCTTAGAAATCCGTCCGTTTTCGTCATTTGTTATCGAATCGACTTAAAGCCAGATTGTCACATTGGCCGCTCTTCTCTCTGAAACGCTTGTACCTATCGTCTGCAAAGCTATGTCGCGCGCTGCGGTATGCTGAGACACTAAAATCACCATAGTAGAACACAGATGAAGCATCTAAGTTGATGTAATAGCCAGTAAGAAGTAATCCAATTCAAGTTTTAGGTATCGATTATTGACTTTTTAGCTGGCTTTGGTGCCTTCGACATGAGCTAGGACCTTAAGATTCTGCATTAAAGGAGGACTAGCAGCCGAGTTGCATGGGAGAATGTGAAAAGTGTTCATATGTAGTAAAAACCTGAGAAATCCGTCCGTTTTCGTCATTTGTTATCGAATCGACTTAAAGCAAGATCGTCACATTAGCCGCTCTTCTCTCTGAAACGGTTGTACTTATCGTCTGCAAAGCTATGTCGCGTGCTGCGGTATGCGGAGACACTAAAAGCACCATAGTAGAACACAGATTAAGCTTCTAAGTTGATGTAATACCCAGTAAGATGTAGTAAAATTCAAGTTTTAGTTATCGATTATTGACTTTTTAGCTGGCTTTGGTGCCTTGGACATGAGCTAGGACCTTAAGATTCTGCATGAAAGGAGGACTAGCAGCCGAGTTGCACGGGAGAACGTGAAAAGTGTTCATATGTAGTAAAAACCTTAGAAATCCGTCCGTTTTCGTCATTTGTTATCGAATCGACTTAAAGCCAGATTGTCACATTGGCCGCTCTTCTCTCTGAAACGCTTGTACCTATCGTCTGCAAAGCTATGTCGCGCGCTGCGGTATGCTGAGACACTAAAATCACCATAGTAGAACACAGATGAAGCATCTAAGTTGATGTAATAGCCAGTAAGAAGTAATCCAATTCAAGTTTTAGGTATCGATTATTGACTTTTTAGCTGGCTTTGGTGCCTTCGACATGAGCTAGGACCTTAAGATTCTGCATTAAAGGAGGACTAGCAGCCGAGTTGCATGGGAGAATGTGAAAAGTGTTCATATGTAGTAAAAACCTGAGAAATCCGTACGTTTTCGTCATTTGTTATCGAATCGACTTAAAGCAAGATCGTCACATTGGCCGCTCTTCTCTCTGAAACGGTTGTACTTATCGTCTGCAAAGCTATGTCGCGTGCTGCGGTATGCGGAGACACTAAAAGCACCATAGTAGAACACAGATTAAGCTTCTAAGTTGATGTAATACCCAGTAAGATGTAGTAAAATTCAAGTTTTAGTTATCGATTATTGACTTTTTAGCTGGCTTTGGTGCCTTGGACATGAGCTAGGACCTTAAGATTCTGCATGAAAGGAGGACTAGCAGCCGAGTTGCACGGGAGAACGTGAAAAGTGTTCATATGTAGTAAAAACCTTAGAAATCCGTCCGTTTTCGTCATTTGTTATCGAATCGACTTAAAGCCAGATTGTCACATTGGCCGCTCTTCTCTCTGAAACGCTTGTACCTATCGTCTGCAAAGCTATGTCGCGCGCTGCGGTATGCTGAGACACTAAAATCACCATAGTAGAACACAGATGAAGCATCTAAGTTGATGTAATAGCCAGTAAGAAGTAATCCAATTCAAGTTTTAGGTATCGATTATTGACTTTTTAGCTGGCTTTGGTGCCTTCGACATGAGCTAGGACCTTAAGATTCTGCATTAAAGGAGGACTAGCAGCCGAGTTGCATGGGAGAATGTGAAAAGTGTTCATATGTAGTAAAAACCTGAGAAATCCGTCCGTTTTCGTCATTTGTTATCGAATCGACTTAAAGCCAGATCGTCACATTGGCCGCTCTTCTCTCTGAAACGGTTGTACTTATCGTCTTCAAAGGTATGTCGCGTGTTGCCGTAGGCGGAAACAGGAAAAGCACCATAGTAGAACACAGATGAAGCTTCTAAGTTGATGTAATAGCCAGTAAGAAGTAGTCCAATTCAAGATTTAGGTATCGATTATTGACTTTTTAGATGGCTTTGGTGCCTTGGACATGAGCTAGGACCTTAAGATTCTGCATGAAAGGAGGACTAGCAGCCGAGTTGCATGGGGGAATGTGAAAAGTGTTCAAATGTAGTAAAAACCTGAGGAATCCGTCCGTTTTCGTCATTTGTTATCGAATCGACTTAAAGCCCGATCGTCACATTGGCTGCTCTTCTCTCTGAAACGGTTGCACTTATCGTCTGCAAAGCTATGTCGCGTGCTGCGGTATGCGGAGACACTAAAATCACCATAGTAGAACACAGATGAAGCGTCTAAGTTGATTTAATAGCCAGTAAGAAGTAATCCAATTCAATTTTTAGGTATCGATTATTGACTTTTTAGCTGGCTTTGGTGCCTTGGACATGAGCTAGGACCTTAAGATTCTGCATGAAAGGAGGACTAGCAGCCGAGTTGCACGGGAGAATGTGAAAAGTGTTCATATGCAGTAAAAACCTGAGACATCCGTCCGTTTTCGTCATTTGTTATCGAATCGACTTAAAGCCAGATCGTCACATTGGCCGCTCTTCTCTCTGAAACGGTTGTACTTATCGTCTGCAAAGCTATGTCGCGTGCTGCGGCATGCGGACACACTAAAAGCACCATAGTAGAACACAGATGAAGCTTCTAAGTTGATGTAATAGCCAGTAAGAAGTAGTACAATTCAAGTTTTAGGTATTGAATATGGAACTTTTAGCTGGCTTTGGTGCCTTGGACATGAGCTAGGACCTTAAGATTCTGCATGAAAGGAGGACTAGCAGCCGAGTTGCACGGGAGAATGTGAAAAGTGTTCAAATGTAGTAAAAACCTGAGAAATACGTCCGTTTTCGTCATTTGTTATCGAATCGACTTAAAGCCAGATCGTCACATTGGCCGCTCTTCTCTCTAAAACGGTTGTACTAATCGTCTGCAAAGCTATGTCGCGTGCTGCGGTATGCGGAGACACTAAAAGCACCATAGTAGAACACCCATTAAGCTTCTAAGTTATTGTAATACCCAGTAAGAAGTAGTAAAATTCAAGTTTTAGGTATCGATTATTGACTTTTTAGCTGGCTTTGGTGCCTTGGACATGAGATAGGAACTTAACATTCTGCATGAAAGGAGGACTAGCAGCCGAGATGCACGGGAGAATGCGAAAAGTGTTCATGTATAGTAAAAACCTTAGAAATCCGTCCGTTTTCGTCATTTGTTATCGAATCGACTTAAAGCCAGATCGTCACATTGGCTGCTCTTCTCTCTGAAACGGTTGCACTTATCGTCTGCAAAGCTATGTCGCATGCTGCGGTATGCGGAGACACTAAAATCACCATAGTAGAACACAGATGAAGCATCTAAGTTGATGTAATAGCCAGTAAGAAGTAATCCAATTCAAGTTTTAGGTATCGATTATTGACTTTTTAGCTGGCTTTGGTGCCTTGGACATGAGCTAGGACCTTAAGATTCTGCATGAAAGGAGGACTAGCAGCCGAGTTGCACGGGAGAATGTGAAAAGTGTTCATATGCAGTAAAAACCTGAGACATCCGTCCGTTTTCGTCATTTGTTATCGAATGGACTTAAAGCCAGATCGTCACATTGGCCGCTCTTCTGTCTGAAACGGTTGTACTTATCGTCTGCAAAGCTATGTCGCGTGCTGCGGTATGCGGACACACTAAAAGCACCTTAGTAGAACACAGATGAAGCTTCTAAGTTGATGTAATAGCCAGTAAGAAGAAGTAAAATTCAAGTTTTATGTATCGGTTATTGACTTTTTACACTTCTTTGGTGCCTTGGACACGAGCTAGGAACTTAAGATTTCGCATGAAGGAGGACTAGCAGCCGAGTTGCACGGGAGAATGTGAAAAGTGTTCATATGTAGTAAAAACCTGAGAAATCCGTCCGTTTTCGTAATTTGTTATCGAATCGACTTAAAGCCAGATCGTCACATTGGCCGCTCTTCTCTCTGAAACGCTAGTACTTATCGTCTGCACAGCTATGTCGCGTGCTGCGGTATGCAGAGACACTAAAAGCACCATAGTAGAACACAGATGAAGCTTCTAAGTTGATGTAATAGCCAGTAAGAAGTAGTACAATTCATGTTTTAGGTATCGATTATTGACTTTTTAGCTGGCTTTCCTGCCTTGGACATGAGCTAGGACCTTAAGACTCTGCATGAAAGGAGGACTAGCAGCCGAGTTGCATGGGAGAATGTGAAAAGTGTTCATATGTAGTAAAAACCTGAGAAATGCGTCCGTTTTCGTCATTTGTTATCGAATCGACTTAAAGCCAGATCGTCAAATTGGCCGCTCTTTTCTCTGAAACGGTTGTACTTATCGTCTGCAAAGCTATGTCACGTGCTGCGGTATGCGGAGACACTACAATCACCACAGTAGAACACAGATGAAGCTTCTAAGTTGATGTAATATCCAGTAAGAAGTAGTACAATTCGAGTTTTAGGTATTGATTATTGACTGTTTAGCTGGCTTTGGTGCCTTGGACATGAGCTAGGACCTTAAGATTCTGCATGAAAGGAGGACTAGCAGCCGAGTTCCACGGGAGAATGTGAAAAGTGTTCATATGTAGTTAAAACTTGAGAAATCCGTCCGTTTTCGTCATTTGTTATCGAATCGACTTAAAGCCAGATCGTCACATTGGCCGCTCTTCTCTCTGAAACGGTTGTACTTATCGTCTTCAAAGGTATGTCGCGTGTTGCCGTAGGCGGAAACAGGAAAAGCACCATAGTAGAACACAGATGAAGCTTCTAAGTTGATGTAATAGCCAGTAAGAAGTAGTCCAATTTAAGTTTTAGGTATTGAATATGGAACTTTTAGCTGGCTTTGGTGCCTTGGACATGAGCTAGGACCTTAAGATTCTGCATGAAAGGAGGACTAGCAGCCGAGTTGCATGGGGGAATGTGAAAAGTGTTCAAATGTAGTAAAAACCTGAGAAATACGTCCGTTTTCGTCATTTGTTATCGAATCGACTTAAAGCAAGATCGTCACATTGGCCGCTCTTCTCTCTGAAACGGTTGTACTTATCGTCTGCAAAGCTATGTCGCGTGCTGCGGTATGCGGAGACACTAAAAGCACCATAGTAGAACACAGATTAAGCTTCTAAGTTGATGTAATACCCAGTAAGAAGTAGTAAAATTCAAGTTTTAGTTATCGATTATTGACTTTTTAGCTGGCTTTGGTGCCTTGGACATGAGCTAGGACCTTAAGATTCTGCATGAAAGGAGGACTAGCAGCCGAGTTGCACGGGAGAACGTGAAAAGTGTTCATATGTAGTTAAAACCTTAGAAATCCGTCCGTTTTCGTCATTTGTTATCGAATCGACTTAAAGCCAGATTGTCACATTGGCCGCTCTTCTCTCTGAAACGCTTGTACCTATCGTCTGCAAAGCTATGTCGCGCGCTGCGGTATGCTGAGACACTAAAATCACCATAGTAGAACACAGATGAAGCATCTAAGTTGATGTAATAGCCAGTAAGAAGTAATCCAATTCAAGTTTTAGGTATCGATTATTGACTTTTTAGCTGGCTTTGGTGCCTTCGACATGAGCTAGGACCTTAAGATTCTGCATTAAAGGAGGACTAGCAGGCGAGTTGCATGGGAGAATGTGAAAAGTGTTCATATGTAGTAAAAACCTGAGAAATCCGTCCGTTTTCGTCATTTGTTATCGAATCGACTTAAAGCAAGATCGTCACATTGGCCGCTCTTCTCTCTGAAACGGTTGTACTTATCGTCTGCAAAGCTATGTCGCGTGCTGCGGTATGCGGAGACACTAAAAGCACCATAGTAGAACACAGATTAAGCTTCTAAGTTGATGTAATACCCAGTAAGATGTAGTAAAATTCAAGTTTTAGTTATCGATTATTGACTTTTTAGCTGGCTTTGGTGCCTTGGACATGAGCTAGGACCTTAAGATTCTGCATGAAAGGAGGACTAGCAGCCGAGTTGCACGGGAGAACGTGAAAAGTGTTCATATGTAGTAAAAACCTTAGAAATCCGTCCGTTTTCGTCATTTGTTATCGAATCGACTTAAAGCCAGATTGTCACATTGGCCGCTCTTCTCTCTGAAACGCTTGTACCTATCGTCTGCAAAGCTATGTCGCGCGCTGCGGTATGCTGAGACACTAAAATCACCATAGTAGAACACAGATGAAGCATCTAAGTTGATGTAATAGCCAGTAAGAAGTAATCCAATTCAAGTTTTAGGTATCGATTATTGACTTTTTAGCTGGCTTTGGTGCCTTCGACATGAGCTAGGACCTTAAGATTCTGCATTAAAGGAGGACTAGCAGCCGAGTTGCATGGGAGAATGTGAAAAGTGTTCATATGTAGTAAAAACCTGAGAAATCCGTCCGTTTTCGTCATTTGTTATCGAATCGACTTAAAGCAAGATCGTCACATTGGCCGCTCTTCTCTCTGAAACGGTTGTACTTATCGTCTGCAAAGCTATGTCACGTGCTGCGGTATGCGGAGACACTAAAAGCACCATAGTAGAACACAGATTAAGCTTCTAAGTTGATGTAATACCCAGTAAGATGTAGTAAAATTCAAGTTTTAGTTATCGATTATTGACTTTTTAGCTGGCTTTGGTGCCTTGGACATGAGCTAGGACCTTAAGATTCTGCATGAAAGGAGGACTAGCAGCCGAGTTGCACGGGAGAACGTGAAAAGTGTTCATATGTAGTAAAAACCTTAGAAATCCGTCCGTTTTCGTCATTTGTTATCGAATCGACTTAAAGCCAGATTGTCACATTGGCCGCTCTTCTCTCTGAAACGCTTGTACCTATCGTCTGCAAAGCTATGTCGCGCGCTGCGGTATGCTGAGACACTAAAATCACCATAGTAGAACACAGATGAAGCATCTAAGTTGATGTAATAGCCAGTAAGAAGTAATCCAATTCAAGTTTTAGGTATCGATTATTGACTTTTTAGCTGGCTTTGGTGCCTTCGACATGAGCTAGGACCTTAAGATTCTGCATTAAAGGAGGACTAGCAGCCGAGTTGCATGGGAGAATGTGAAAAGTGTTCATATGTAGTAAAAACCTGAGAAATCCGTCCGTTTTCGTCATTTGTTATCGAATCGACTTAAAGCCAGATCGTCACATTGGCCGCTCTTCTCTCTGAAACGGTTGTACTTATCGTCTTCAAAGGTATGTCGCGTGTTGCCGTAGGCGGAAACAGGAAAAGCACCATAGTAGAACACAGATGAAGCTTCTAAGTTGATGTAATAGCCAGTAAGAAGTAGTCCAATTCAAGATTTAGGTATCGATTATTGACTTTTTAGATGGCTTTGGTGCCTTGGACATGAGCTAGGACCTTAAGATTCTGCATGAAAGGAGGACTAGCAGCCGAGTTGCATGGGGGAATGTGAAAAGTGTTCAAATGTAGTAAAAACCTGAGGAATCCGTCCGTTTTCGTCATTTGTTATCGAATCGACTTAAAGCCCGATCGTCACATTGGCTGCTCTTCTCTCTGAAACGGTTGCACTTATCGTCTGCAAAGCTATGTCGCGTGCTGCGGTATGCGGAGACACTAAAATCACCATAGTAGAACACAGATGAAGCGTCTAAGTTGATTTAATAGCCAGTAAGAAGTAATCCAATTCAATTTTTAGGTATCGATTATTGACTTTTTAGCTGGCTTTGGTGCCTTGGACATGAGCTAGGACCTTAAGATTCTGCATGAAAGGAGGACTAGCAGCCGAGTTGCACGGGAGAATGTGAAAAGTGTTCATATGCAGTAAAAACCTGAGACATCCGTCCGTTTTCGTCATTTGTTATCGAATCGACTTAAAGCCAGATCGTCACATTGGCCGCTCTTCTCTCTGAAACGGTTGTACTTATCGTCTGCAAAGCTATGTCGCGTGCTGCGGCATGCGGACACACTAAAAGCACCATAGTAGAACACAGATGAAGCTTCTAAGTTGATGTAATAGCCAGTAAGAAGTAGTACAATTCAAGTTTTAGGTATTGAATATGGAACTTTTAGCTGGCTTTGGTGCCTTGGACATGAGCTAGGACCTTAAGATTCTGCATGAAAGGAGGACTAGCAGCCGAGTTGCACGGGAGAATGTGAAAAGTGTTCAAATGTAGTAAAAACCTGAGAAATACGTCCGTTTTCGTCATTTGTTATCGAATCGACTTAAAGCCAGATCGTCACATTGGCCGCTCTTCTCTCTAAAACGGTTGTACTAATCGTCTGCAAAGCTATGTCGCGTGCTGCGGTATGCGGAGACACTAAAAGCACCATAGTAGAACACCCATTAAGCTTCTAAGTTATTGTAATACCCAGTAAGAAGTAGTAAAATTCAAGTTTTAGGTATCGATTATTGACTTTTTAGCTGGCTTTGGTGCCTTGGACATGAGATAGGAACTTAACATTCTGCATGAAAGGAGGACTAGCAGCCGAGATGCACGGGAGAATGCGAAAAGTGTTCATGTATAGTAAAAACCTTAGAAATCCGTCCGTTTTCGTCATTTGTTATCGAATCGACTTAAAGCCAGATCGTCACATTGGCTGCTCTTCTCTCTGAAACGGTTGCACTTATCGTCTGCAAAGCTATGTCGCATGCTGCGGTATGCGGAGACACTAAAATCACCATAGTAGAACACAGATGAAGCATCTAAGTTGATGTAATAGCCAGTAAGAAGTAATCCAATTCAAGTTTTAGGTATCGATTATTGACTTTTTAGCTGGCTTTGGTGCCTTGGACATGAGCTAGGACCTTAAGATTCTGCATGAAAGGAGGACTAGCAGCCGAGTTGCACGGGAGAATGTGAAAAGTGTTCATATGCAGTAAAAACCTGAGACATCCGTCCGTTTTCGTCATTTGTTATCGAATGGACTTAAAGCCAGATCGTCACATTGGCCGCTCTTCTGTCTGAAACGGTTGTACTTATCGTCTGCAAAGCTATGTCGCGTGCTGCGGTATGCGGACACACTAAAAGCACCTTAGTAGAACACAGATGAAGCTTCTAAGTTGATGTAATAGCCAGTAAGAAGAAGTAAAATTCAAGTTTTATGTATCGGTTATTGACTTTTTACACTTCTTTGGTGCCTTGGACACGAGCTAGGAACTTAAGATTTCGCATGAAGGAGGACTAGCAGCCGAGTTGCACGGGAGAATGTGAAAAGTGTTCATATGTAGTAAAAACCTGAGAAATCCGTCCGTTTTCGTAATTTGTTATCGAATCGACTTAAAGCCAGATCGTCACATTGGCCGCTCTTCTCTCTGAAACGCTAGTACTTATCGTCTGCACAGCTATGTCGCGTGCTGCGGTATGCAGAGACACTAAAAGCACCATAGTAGAACACAGATGAAGCTTCTAAGTTGATGTAATAGCCAGTAAGAAGTAGTACAATTCATGTTTTAGGTATCGATTATTGACTTTTTAGCTGGCTTTCCTGCCTTGGACATGAGCTAGGACCTTAAGACTCTGCATGAAAGGAGGACTAGCAGCCGAGTTGCATGGGAGAATGTGAAAAGTGTTCATATGTAGTAAAAACCTGAGAAATGCGTCCGTTTTCGTCATTTGTTATCGAATCGACTTAAAGCCAGATCGTCAAATTGGCCGCTCTTTTCTCTGAAACGGTTGTACTTATCGTCTGCAAAGCTATGTCACGTGCTGCGGTATGCGGAGACACTACAATCACCACAGTAGAACACAGATGAAGCTTCTAAGTTGATGTAATATCCAGTAAGAAGTAGTACAATTCGAGTTTTAGGTATTGATTATTGACTGTTTAGCTGGCTTTGGTGCCTTGGACATGAGCTAGGACCTTAAGATTCTGCATGAAAGGAGGACTAGCAGCCGAGTTCCACGGGAGAATGTGAAAAGTGTTCATATGTAGTTAAAACTTGAGAAATCCGTCCGTTTTCGTCATTTGTTATCGAATCGACTTAAAGCCAGATCGTCACATTGGCCGCTCTTCTCTCTGAAACGGTTGTACTTATCGTCTTCAAAGGTATGTCGCGTGTTGCCGTAGGCGGAAACAGGAAAAGCACCATAGTAGAACACAGATGAAGCTTCTAAGTTGATGTAATAGCCAGTAAGAAGTAGTCCAATTTAAGTTTTAGGTATTGAATATGGAACTTTTAGCTGGCTTTGGTGCCTTGGACATGAGCTAGGACCTTAAGATTCTGCATGAAAGGAGGACTAGCAGCCGAGTTGCATGGGGGAATGTGAAAAGCGTTCAAATGTAGTAAAAACCTGAGAAATCCGTACGTTTTCGTCATTTGTTATCGAATCGACTTAAAGCAAGATCGTCACATTGGCCGCTCTTCTCTCTGAAACGGTTGTACTTATCGTCTGCAAAGCTATGTCGCGTGCTGCGGTATGCGGAGACACTAAAAGCACCATAGTAGAACACAGATTAAGCTTCTAAGTTGATGTAATACCCAGTAAGAAGTAGTAAAATTCAAGTTTTAGTTATCGATTATTGACTTTTTAGCTGGCTTTGGTGCCTTGGACATGAGCTAGGACCTTAAGATTCTGCATGAAAGGAGGACTAGCAGCCGAGTTGCACGGGAGAATGTGAAAAGTGTTCATATGCAGTAAAAAGCTGAGACATCCGTCCGTTTTCGTTATTTGTTATCGAATCGACTTAAAGCCAGATCGTCACATTGGCCGCTCTTCTCTCTGAAACGGTTGTACTTATCGTCTGCAAAGCTATGTCGCGTCCTGCGGTATGCGGACACACTAAAAGCACCATAGTAGAACACAGACGAAGCATCTAAGTTGATGTAATAGCCAGTAAGAAGTAATCCAATTCAAGTTTTAGGTATTGAATATTCACCTTTTAGCTGGCTTTGGTGCCTTGGACATGAGCTAGGACCTTAATATTCTGCATTAAAGGAGGACTAGCAGCCGAGTTGCATGGGAGAATGTGAAAAGTGTTCATATGTAGTAAAAACCTGAGAAATCCGTCCGTTTTCGTCATTTGTTATCGAATCCACTTAAAGCCAGATCGTCACATTGGCTGCTCTTCTCTCTGAAACGGTTGCACTTATCGTCTGCAAAGCTATGTCGCGTGCTGCGGTATGCGGAGACACTAAAATCACCATAGTAGAACACAGATGAAGCATCTAAGTTGATGTAATAGCCAGTAAGAAGTAATCCAATTCAAGTTTTAGGTATCGATTATTGACTTTTTAGCTGGCTTTGGTGCCTTGGACATGAGGTAGGACCTTAATATTCTGCATGAAAGGAGGACTAGCAGCCGAGTTGCACGGGAGAATGTGAAAAGTGTTCATATGTAGTAAGAACCTGAGACAGCCGTCCGTTTTCGTCATTTGTTATCGAATCGACTTAAAGCCAGATCGACACATTGGCCGCTCTTCTCTCTGAAACGCTTGTACTTATCGTCTGCAAAGCTATGTCGCGTGCTGCGGTATGCAGAGACACTAAAAGCACCATAGTAGAACACAGATGAAGCTTCTAAGTTGATGTAATAGCCAGTAAGAAGTAGTACAATTCAAGTTTTAGGTATTGAATATGGAACTTTTAGCTGGCTTTGGTGCCTTGGACATGAGCTAGGACCTTAAGATTCTGCATGAAAGGAGGACTAGCAGCCGAGATGCTCGGGAGAATGCGAAAAGTGTTCATATGTAGTTAAAACCTTAGAAATCCGTCCGTTTTCGTCATTTGTTATCGAATCGACTTAAAGCCAGATCGTCACATTGGCTGCTCTTCTCTCTGAAACGGTTGCACTTATCGTCTGCAAAGCTATGTCGCGTGCTGCGGTATGCGGAGACACTAGAATCACCATAGTAGAACACAGATGAAGCATCTAAGTTGATGTAATAGCCAGTAACAAGTAATCCAATTCAAGTTTTAGGTATCGATTATTGACTTTTTAGCTGGCTTTGGTGCTTTTGACATGAGCTATGACCTTAAGATTCTGCATTAAAGGAGGACTAGCAGCCGAGTTGCATGGGAGAATGTGAAAAGTGTTCATATGTAGTAAAAACCTGAGAAATCCGTCCGTTTTCGTCATTTGTTATCGAATCGACTTAAAGCCAGATCGTCACATTGGCTGCTCTTCTCTCTGAAGCGGTTGCACTTATCGTCTGCAAAGCTATGTCGCGTGCTGCGGTATGCGGAGACACTAAAATCACCATAGTAGAACACAGATGAAGCATCTAAGTTGATGTAATAGCCAGTAAGAAGTAATCCAATTCAAGTTTTAGGTATCGATTATTGACTTTTTAGCTGGCTTTGGTGCCTTGGACATGAGCTAGGACCTTAAGATTCTGCATGAAAGGAGGACTAGCAGCCGAGTTGCACGGGAGAAAGTGAAAAGTGTTCATATGTAGTAAAAACCTGAGAAATCCGTCCGTTTTCGTCATTTGTTATCGAATCGACTGAAAGCCAGATCGTCACATTGGCTGCTCTTCTCTCTGAAACGGTTGCACTTATCGTCTGCAAAGCTATGTCGCGTGCTGCGGTATGCGGAGACACTAAAATCACCATAGTAGAACACAGATGAAGCATCTAAGTTGATTTAATAGCCAGTAAGAAGTAATCCAATGCAAGTTTTAGGTATCGATTATTGACTTTTTAGCTGGCTTTGGTGCCTTGGACATGAGCTAGGACCTTAAGATTCTGAATGAAAGGAGGACTAGCAGCCGAGTTGCACGGGAGAATGTGAAAAGTGTTCATATGCAGTAAAAACCTGAGACATCCGTCCGTTTTCGTCATTTGTTATCGAATCGACTTAAAGCCAGATCGTCACATTGGCCGCTCTTCTGTCTGAAACGGTTGTACTTATCGTCTGCAAAGCTATGTCGCGTCCTGCGGTATGCGGACTCACTAAAAGCACCATAGTAGAACACAGACGAAGCATCTAAGTTGATGTAATAGCCAGTAAGAAGTAATCCAATTCAAGTTTTAGGTATTGAATATTCACCTTTTAGCGGGCTTTGGTGCCTTGGACATGAGCTAGGACCTTAAGATTCAGTATGAAAGGAGGACTAGCAGCCGAGTTGCACGGGAGAATGTGAAAAGTGTTCATATGCAGTAAAAACATGAGACATCCGTCTGTTTTCGTCATTTGTTATCGAATCGACTTAAAGCCAGATCGTCACATTGGTCGCTCTTCTCTCTGAAACGGTTGTACTTATCGTCTGCAAAGCTATGTCGCGTGCTGCGGTATGTGGACACACTAAAAGCACCATAGTAGAACACAGATGAAGCTTCTAAGTTGATGTAATAGCCAGTAAGAAGTAGTACAATTCAAGTTTTAGGTATCGATTATTGACTTTTTAGCTGGCTTTGGTGCCTTGGACATGAGCTAGGACCTTAAGATTCTGCATGAAAGGAGGACTAGCAGCCGAGTTGCACGGGAGAATGTGAAAAGTGTTCATATGCAGTAAAAAGCTGAGAAATCCGTCCGTTTTCGTCATTTGTTATCGAATCTACTTAAAGCAAGATCGACACATTGGCCGCTCTTCTCTCTGAAACGGTACTACTTATCGTCTACAAAGCTATGTCGCGTGCTGCGATATGCAGAGACACTAAAAGCACCATAGTAGAACACAGATGAAGCTTCTAAGTTGATGTAATAGCCAGTAAGAAGTAGTACAATTAAAGTTTTAGGTATCGGTTATTGACTTTTTACCCTTCTTTGGTGCCTTGGACACGATCTAGGAACTTAAGATTTTGCATGAAGGAGGACTAGCAGCCGAGTTGCACGGGAGAGTGTGAAAAGTGTTCATATGTAGTAAAAACCTGAGAAATACGTCCGTTTTCGTCATTTATTATCGAATCTACTTAAAGCCAGATCGTCACATTGGCCGCTCTTCTCTCTCAAACGGTTGTACTTATCGTCTGCAAAGCTATGTCGCGTACTGCGGTATTCGGAGACGCTAAAAGCACCATAGTAGAACACAGATGAAGCTTCTAAGATGATGTAATAGCCAGTAAGAAGTAGTACAATTCAAGTTTTAGGTATCGGTTGTTGACTTTTTAGCTGGCTTTGGTGCCTTGGACATGAGCTAGGACCTTAAGATTCTGCAATAAAGGAGGACTAGCAGCCGAGTTGCACGGGAGAATGTGAAAAGTGTTCATATGTAGTAAAAACCTGAGAAATCGGTCCGTTTCTTGTCATTTGTTATCGAATCGACTTAAAGCCAGATCGTCACATTGGCCGCTCTTCTCTCTGAAACTGTTGTACTTATCGTGTGCAAAGCTATAACGCGTGCTGCGGTATGCGGAGACACTAAAAGCACCATAGTAGAACACAGATGAAGATTCTAAGTTGATGTAATAGCCAGTAAGAAGTAGTACAATTCAAGTTTTAGGTATCGATTATTGACTTTTTAGCTAGCTTTGGTGCCTTGGACATGAGCTAGGACCTTATGATTCTGCATGAAAGGAGGACTAGCAGCCGAGTTGCACGGGTGAATGTGAAAAGTGTTCATATGTAGTAAAAACCTGAGAAATCCGTCCGTTTTCGTCATTTGTTATCGAATCGACTTAAAGCCAGATCGTCACATTGGCCGCTCTTCTCTCTGAAACGGTTGTACTTATCGTCTGCAAAGCTATGTCGCGTGCTGCGGTATGCTGAGACACTAAAAGTACCATAGTAGAACACAGATCAAGCTTCTAAGTTGATGTAATAGCCAGTAAGAAGTAGTACAATTCAAGTTTTTGGTATTGAATATTGAATTTTTAGCTGGCTTTGGTGCCTTGGACATGAGGTAGGACCTTAATATTCTGCATGAAAGGAGGGCTAGCAGCCGAGTTGCACGGGAGAATGTGAAAAGTGTTCATATGTAGTAAAAACCTGAGATATCCGTCTAGTTTCGTCATTTGTTATCGAATCGCCTTAAAGCCAGATCGTCACATTGGCCGCTCTTCTCTCTGAAAAAGTTGTACTTATCGTCTGCAAAGCTATGTTGCGTGCTGCGGTATGCGGACACACTAAAAGCACCATAGTAGAACCCAGATGAAGCTTCTAAGTTGATGTAATAGCGAGTAAGAAGTAGTACAATTAAAGTTTTAGGTATCAGTTAATGACTTTTTACCCTTCTTTGGTGCCTTGGACACGTTCTAGGAAATTAAGATTTTGCATGAAGGAGGACTATCAGCCGAGTTGCACGGGAGAATGTGAAAAGTGTTCATATGTGGTAAAAACCTGAGAAATCCGTCCGTTTTCGTCATTTGTTATCGAATCGACTTAAAGCCAGATCGTCACATTGGCCGCTCTTCTCTCTGAAACGCTTGTACTTATCGTCTGCAAAGCTATGTCGCGTGCTGCGGTATGCGGAGGCACTAAAAGCACCATAGTAGAACACAGATGAAGCTTCTAAGTTGATGTAATAGCCAGTAAGAAGTAGTACAATTCAAGTTTTAGGTATCGATTATTGACTTTTTAGCTAGCTTTGGTGCCTTGGACATGAGCTAGGACCTTAAGATTCTGCATGAAAGGAGGACTAGCAGCCGAGTTGCACGGGAGAAAGTGAAAAGTGTTCATAAGTTGTAAAAACCTGAGAAATTCGTCCGTTTTCGTCATATGTTTTCGAATCGACTTAAAGCCAGATCGTCACATTGGCCGCTCTTCTCTCTGAAACGGTTGTACTTATCGTCTGCAAAGCTATGTCGCGTGCTGCGGTATGCGGAGAAACTAAAAGCACCGTAGTAGAACACAGAAGAAGCTTCTAAGTTGATGTAATAGCCAGGAAGAAGTAGTACAATTCAAGTTTTAGGTATTGATTATTGACTTTTTAGCTGGCTTTGGTGCCTTGGACATGAGCTAGGATCTTAAGATTCTGCATGAAAGGAGGACTGGCAGTCGAGTTGCAAGGGAGAATGTGAAAAGTGTTCATAAGTAGTAAAAACCTTAGAAATCCATCCGTTTTCGTCATTTGTTATCGAATCGACTTAAAGCCAGATCGTCACATTGGCCGCTCTTCTCTCTGAAACGGTTGTACTTATCGTCTGCAAAGCTATGTCGCGTGCTGCGGTATGTGGAGACACTAAAAGCACCATAGTAGAACACAGATGAAGCATCTAAGTTGATGTAATAGGAAGTAAGAAGTAATCCAATTCAAGTTTTAGGTATCGATTATTGACTTTTTAGCTGGCTTTGGTGCCTTGGACATGAGCTAGGACCTTAAGATTCTGCATGAAAGGAGGACAAGCAGCCGAGTTGCACGGGAGAATGTGAAAAGTGTTCATATGTAATAAAAACCTGAGAAATCCGTCCGATTTCGTCATTTGTTATCGAATCGACTTAAAGTCAGACCGTCACATTGGCCGCTCTTCTCTCTGAAACACTTGTACTTATCGTCTACAAAGCTATGTCACGTGCTGCAGTATGTGGAGACACTGAAAGCACCATAAGAGATCACAGATGAAGCTTCTAAGTTGATGTAATAGCCAGTAAGAAGTAGTACAATTCATGTTTTAGGTATCGATTATTGACTTTTTAGCTGGCTTTGGTGCCTTCGACTTGAGCTAGGACCTTAAGATTCTGCATGAAAGGAGGACTAGCAGCCGAGTTGCAGGGGAAAATGTGAAAAGTGTTCATATGTAGAAAAAACCTGAGAAATCCGTCTGTTTTCGTCATTTGTTATCGAATCGACTTATAGCCAGATCGTCACATTGGCCGCTCTTCTCTCTGAAACGGTTGTACTTATCGTCGGCAAAGCTATGTCACGTGTTGCCGTAGGCAGAAACAGGAAAAGCACCATAGTAGAACACAGATGAAGCTTCTAAGTTGATGTAATAGCGAGTAAGAAGTAGTCCAATTCAAGTTTTAGGTATCGATTATTGACTTTTTAGCTGGCTTTGGTGCCTTGGACATGAGCTAGGACCTTAAGATTCTGCATGAAAGGAGGACTAGCAGCCGAGTTGCACGGGACAATGTGAAATGTCTTCATATGTAGTAAAAACCTGCGAAATCCGTCCGTTTTCGTCATTTGTTATCGAATCGACTTTAAGCCAGATCGTCACTTTGGCCGCTCTTCTCTCTGAAACGGTTGTACTTATCGTCTACAAAGCTATGTCGCGTTTTGCGGTATGCGGAGACACTAAAATCACCATAGTAGAACACAGATGGAGCTTCTAAGTTGATGTAATAGCCAGTAAGAAGTAGTACAATTCAAGCTTTAGGTATCGATTATTGACTTTTTAGCTAGCATTGGTGCCTTGGACATGAGCTAGGACCTTAAGATTCTGCATAAAAGGAGGACTAGCAGCCGAGTAACACGGGAGAATGTGAAAAGTGTTCATACGTAGTAAAATCCTGGGAAATTCGTCCGTTTTCGTCATTTGTTATCGAATCGACTTAAAGCCAGATCGTCACATTGGCCGCTCTTCTCTCTGAAACGCTTGTACTTATCGTCTGCAAAGCTATGTCGCATACTGCGGGATGCTGAGACACTACAAGCAGCATAGCAGAACACAGATGAAGTTTCTAAGTTGATGTAATAGCCAGTAAGAAGTAGTACAATTCAAGTTTTAAGTATCGATTATTGACTTTTTAGCTAACTTTGGTGCCTTGGACATGAGCTAGGACCTTAAGATTCTGCATGAAAGGAGGACTAGCAGCCGAGTAGCACGGGAAAATGTGAAAAGTGTTCATATGTAGTAAAAACCTGAGAAATTCGTCCGTTTTCGTCATTTGTTATCGAATCGACTTAAAGCCAGATCGTCACATTGGCCGCTCTTCTCTCTGAAACGCTTGTACTTATCGTCTGCAAAGCTATGTCGCATGCTGCGGTATGCTGAGACACTACAAGCAGCATAGTAGAACACAGATGAGGCTTCTATGTTGACGTAATCGCCAGTAAGAAGTAGTACAATTCATGTTTTAGGTATCGATTATTGACTTTTTAGCTGGCTTTGGTGCCTTGGACATGAGCAAGGACCTTAAGATTCTGCATGAAAGGAGGACTAGCAGCCGAGTTGCAGGGGAGAATGTAAAAAGTGTTCATATGAAGTAAAGACCTGAGTAATCCGTCCGTTTTCGACATTTGTTATCGAATCGACTTAAAGCCAGATCGTCACATTGGCCGCTCTGCTCTCAGAAACGGTTGTATTTATCGTCTGCAAAGCAATGTCGCGTGTTGCCGTATTCGGAAACAGAAAAGCACCATAGTAGAACACAGATGAAGCTTATAAGTTGATGTAATAGCGAGTAAGAGGTAGACCAATTAGAGATTTAGGTATCGATTATTGACTTTTTAGCTGGCTTTGGTGCCTTGGACATGAGCTAGGACTTTAAGATTCTGCATAAAAGGAGGACTAGCAGCCCAGTTACACGGGAGAATGTGAAAAGTGTTCATATGTATTAAAAACCTGAGACATCCGTCCGTTTTCATCATTTGTTATCGAATCGACTTAAAGCCAGATCGTCACATTGGCCGCTCTTCTCTCTGAAACGGTTGTACTTATCGTCTGCAAAGCTATGTCGCGTGCTGCGGTATGCGGAGACACTAAAAGCACCATAGTAGAACACAGATGAAGCTACCAAGTTGATGTAATAGCCAGTAAGAAGTAGTACAATTCAAGTTTTACGTATCGATTATTGCCTTTTTAGCTGGCTTTGGTGCCTTGGACATGAGCTAGTACCTTAAGATTCTGCATGAAAGGAGGACTAGCAGCCGAGTTGCACGGTAGAATGTGAAAAGTGTTCATATGTAGTAAAAACCTAAGAAATCCATCCGTTTTTGTCATTTCTTATCGAACCGACTTAAAGCCAGATCGTCACATTGGCCGCTCTTCTCTCTGAAGCGGTTGTACTTATCGTCTGCAAAGCTATGTCGCGTGCTGCGGTATGTGGAGACACTAAAAGCACTATAGTAGAACACAGATGAAGCTTCTAAGTTGATGTAATAGCCAGTAAGAAGTAGTACAATTCAAGTTTTAGGTATCGATTATTGACTTTTTAGCTGGCTTTGGTGCCTTGGACATGAGCTAGGACCTTAAGATTCTGCATGAAAGGAGGAGTAGCAGCCGAGTTGCAGGGGAAAATGTGAAAAAGTTTTCATATGTAGTAAAAACCTGAGAAATCTGTCCGTTTTCGTCATTTGTTATCGAATCGACTTAAAGCCAGATCGTCACATTGGCCGCTCTTCTCTCTGAAACGGTTGTACTTATCGTCTGCAAAGCTATGTCGCGTGTTGCCGTAGGCGGAAACAGGAAAAGCACCATAGTAGAACACAGATGAAGCTTCTAAGTTGATGTAATAGCGACTAAGAAGTAGTCCAATTCAAGTTTTAGGTATCGATTATTGACTTTTTAGCTGGCTTTGGTGCCTTGGACATGAGCTAGGACCTTAAGATTCTGCATGAAAGGAGGACTAGCAGCCGAGTAGCACGGGAGAATGTGAAAAGTGTTCATATGTAGTAAAAACCTGAGAAATTCGACTGTTTTCGTCATTTGTTATCGAATCGACTTAAAGCCAGATCGTCAAATTGGCCGCTCTTCTCTCTGAAACGGTTGTACTTGTCGTCTGTAAAACTATGTCGCGTGCTGCGGTATGCGGAGAAACTAAAAGCACCGTAGTAGAACACAGATGAAGCTTCTAAGTTGATGTAATAGCCAGGAAGAAGTAGTACAATTCAAGTTTTAGGTATCGATTATTGACTTTTTAGCTGGCTTTGGTGCCTTGGACATGAGCTAGGACCTTAAGATTCTGTATGAAAGGAGGACTAGCAGCCGAGTAGCACGGGAGTATGTGAAAAGTGTTCATATGTAGTAAAAACCTGGGAAATTCGTCCGTTTTCGTCATTTGTTATCGAATCGACTTAAAGCCACATCGTCTTATTGGCCGCCCTTCTCTCTGAAACGCGTGTACTTATCGCCTGCAAAGCTATGTCGCATGCTGCGGTATGCTGAGACACTACAGGCAGCATAGTAGAACACAGATGAAGCTTCTAAGTTGATGTAATAGCCAGTAAGAAGTAGTACAATTCAAGTTTTAGGTATCGATTATTGACTTTTTAGCTAGCTTTGGTGCCTTGGACATGAGCTAGGACCTTAAGATTCTGCATGAAAGGAGGACTAGCAGCCGAGTAGCACGGGAGAATGTGAAAAGTGATCATATGTAGTAAAAACCTGAGTAATCCGTCCGTTTTCGTCATTTGTTATCGAATCGACTTAAAGCCAGATCATCACATTGGCCGCTCTGCTCTCGGAAACGGTTGCACTTATCGTCTGCAAAGCAATGTCGTCTTTTGCCGTAGGCGGAAACAGAAAAGCACCATAGTAGAACACAGATGAAGCTTCTAAGTTGATGTAATAGCCAGTAAGAAGTAGCCCAATTCAAGATTTAGGTATCGATTATTGACTTTTTAGCTGGCTTTGGTGCCTTGGACATGAGCTAGGACTTTAAGATTCTGCATAAAAGGAGGACTAGCAGCCCAGTTGCACGGGAGAATGTGAAAAGTGTTCATATGTATTAAAAACCTGAGACATCCGTCCGTTTTCGTCATTTGTGACCGAATCGACTTAAAGCCAGATCGTCACATTGGCCGCTCTTCTCTCTGAAACGGCTGTACTTATCGTCTGCAAAGCTATGTCGCGTGCTGCGGTATGCGGAGACACTAAAAGCACCATAGTAGAACACAGATGGAGCTTCTAAGTCGATGTAATAGCCAGTAAGAAGTAGTACAATTCAAGTTTTAGGTATCGATTATTGACTTTTTAGCTGGCTTTGGTGCCTTGGACATGAGCTAGTACCTTAAAATTCTGCATGAAAGGAGGACTAGCATCCGAGTTGCACGGTAGAATGTGAAAAGTGTTCATATGTAGTAAAAACCTTAGAAATCCATCCGTTTTCGTCATTTGTTATCGAATCGACTTAAAGCCAGATCGTCACATTGGCCGCTCTTCTCTCTGAAACGGTTGTACTTATCGTCTGCAAAGTTATGTCGCGTGCTGCGGTATGTGGAGACACTAAAATTACCATAGTAGAACACAGATGAAGCATCTAAGTTGATGTAATAGCCAGTAAGAAGTAATCCAATTCAAGTTTTAGGTATCGATTATTGACTTTTTAGCTGGCTTTGGTGCCTTCGACATGAGCTAGGACCTTAAGATTCTGCATGTAAGGAGGACTAGCAGCCGAGTTGCACGGGAGAATGTGAAAAGTGTTCATATGTAAAAAAATACCTGAGAAATCCATCCGTTTTCGTCATTTGTTATCGAATCGACTTAAAGCCAGATCGTCACATTGGTCGCTCTTCTCTCTGAAACGGTTGTACTTATCGTCTGCAAAGCTATGTCGCATGCTGCGGTATGCTGAGACACTACAAGCAGCATAGTAGAACACAGATGAAGCTTCTAAGTTGATGTAATAGCCAGTAAGAAGTAGCCCAATTCAAGATTTAGGTATCGATTATTGACTTTTTAGCTGGCTTTGGTGCCTTGGACATGAGCTAGGACTTTAAGATTCTGCATAAAAGGAGGACTAGCACCTCAGTTGCACGGGAGAATGTGAAAAGTGTTCATATGTATTAAAAACCTGAGACATCCGTCCGTTTTCGTCATTTGTGACCGAATCGACTTAAAGCCAGATCGTCACATTGGCCGCTCTTCTCTCTGAAACGGCTGTACTTATCGTCTGCAAAGCTATGTCGCGTGCTGCGGTATGCGGAGACACTAAAAGCACCATAGTAGAACACAGATGGAGCTTCTAAGTCGATGTAATAGCCAGTAAGAAGTAGTACAATTCAAGTTTTAGGTATCGATTATTGACTTTTTAGCTGGCTTTGGTGCCTTGGACATGAGCTAGTACCTTAAAATTCTGCATGAAAGGAGGACTAGCATCCGAGTTGCACGGTAGAATGTGAAAAGTGTTCATATGTAGTAAAAACCTTAGAAATCCATCCGTTTTCGTCATTTGTTATCGAATCGACTTAAAGCCAGATCGTCACATTGGCCGCTCTTCTCTCTGAAACGGTTGTACTTATCGTCTGCAAAGCTATGTCGCGTGCTGCGGTGTGTGGAGACACTAAAATTACCATAGTAGAACACAGATGAAGCATCTAAGTTGATGTAATAGCCAGTAAGAAGTAATCCAATTCAAGTTTTAGGTATCGATTATTGACTTTTTAGCTGGCTTTGGTGCCTTCGACATGAGCTAGGACCTTAAGATTCTGCATGTAAGGAGGACTAGCAGCCGAGTTGCACGGGAGAATGTGAAAAGTGTTCATATGTAAAAAAATACCTGAGAAATCAATCCGTTTTCGTCATTTGTTATCGAATCGACTTAAAGCCAGATCGTCACATTGGTCGCTCTTCTCTCTGAAACGGTTGTACTTATCGTCTGCAAAGCTATGTCGCATGCTGCGGTATGCTGAGACACTACAAGCAGCATAGTAGAACACAGATGAAGCTTCTAAGTTGATGTAATAGCCAGTAAGAAGTAGTCCAATTCAAGTTTTAGGTATCGATTATTGACTTTTTAGCTGGCTTTGGTGCCTTGGACATGAGCTAGGACCTTAAGATTCTGCATGAAAGGAGGACTAGCAGCCGAGTTGCAGGGGAAAATGTGAAAAGTGTTCATATGTAGTAAAAACCTGAGAAATCCGTCCGTTTTCGTCATTTGTTATCGAATCGACTTAATGCCAGATCGTCACATTGGCCGCTCTGCTCTCGGAAACGGTTGTACTTATCGTCTGCAAAGCTATGTCGTGTGTTGCCATAGGCGGAAACAGGAAAAGCACCATAGTAGAACACTGATGAAGCTTCTAAGTTGATGTAATAGCCAGTAAGAAGTAGTACAATTAAAGTTTTAGGTATCGGTTAATGACATTTACCCTTCTTTGGTGCCTTGGACACGAGCTAGGACATTAAGATTTTGCATGAAGGAGGACTATCAGCCGAGTTGCACGGGAGAATGTGAAAAGTGTTCATATGTAGTAAAAACCTGAGAAATCCGTCCGTTTTCGTCATTTGTTATCGAATCGACTTAAAGCCAGATCGTCACATTGGCCGCTCTTCTCTCTGAAACGGTTGTACTTATCGTCTGTAAAACTATGTCGCGTGCTGCGATATGCGGAGAAACTAAAAGCACCGTAGCAGAACACAGATGAAGCTTCTAAGTTGATGTAATAGCCAGGAAGAAGTAGTACAATTCAAGTTTTAGGTATCGATTATTGACTTTTTAGCTGGCTTTGGTGCCTTGGACATGAGCTAGGACCTTAACATTCTGCATGAAAGGATTACTACCAGCCGAGTTGCACGGGAGAATGTGAAAAGTGTTTATATGTAGTAAAAACCTTAGAAATCCGTCCGTTTTCGTCATTTGTTATCGAATCGACTTAAAGCCAGATCGTCACATTGGCCGCTCTTCTCTCTGAAACGGTTGTACTTATCGTCTGCAAAGCTATGTCGCGTGCTGCGGTATGCGGAGACACTAAAAGCACCATAGCAGAACACAGATGAAGCTTCTAAGTTGATGTAATAGCCAGTAAGAAGTAGTACAATTCAAGTTTTAGGTATCGATTATTGACTTTTTAGCTGGCTTTGGTACCTTGGACATGAGCTAAGACCTTAAGATTCTGCATGAAAGGAGGACTAGCAGCCGAGTTGCACGGGAGAATGTGAAAAGTGTTCATATGTAGTAAAAACCTGAGAAATTCGTACGTTTTCGTCATTTGTTATCGAATCGACTTAAAGCCAGATCGTCACATTGGCCGCTCTTCGCTCTGAAAAAGTTGTACTTATCGTCTGCAAAGCTATGTCGCGTGTTGCCGTAGGCGGAAACAGGAAAAGCACCATAGTAGAACACAGATGAAGCTTCTAAGTTGATGTAATAGCGAGTAAGAAGTAGTCCAATTCAAGTTTTAGGTATCGATTATTGACTTTTTAGCTGGCTTTGGTGCCTTGGACATGAGCTAGGACCTTAAGATTCTGCATGAAAGGAGGACTAGCAGCCGAGTTGCAGGGGAAAATGTGAAAAGTGTTCATATGTAGTAAAAACCTGAGAAATCCGTCCGTTTTCGTCATTTGTTATCGAATCGACTTAATGCCAGATCGTCACATTGGCCGCTCTGCTCTCGGAAACGGTTGTACTTATCGTCTGCAAAGCTATGTCGTGTGTTGCCATAGGCGGAAACAGGAAAAGCACCATAGTAGAACACAGATGAAGCTTCTAAGTTGATGTAATAGCCAGTAAGAAGTAGTACAATTAAAGTTTTAGGTATCGGTTAATGACATTTACCCTTCTTTGGTGCCTTGGACACGAGCTAGGACATTAAGATTTTGCATGAAGGAGGACTATCAGCCGAGTTGCACGGGAGAATGTGAAAAGTGTTCATATGTAGTAAAAACCTGAGAAATCCGTCCGTTTTCGTCATTTGTTATCGAATCGACTTAAAGCCAGATCGTCACATTGGCCGCTCTTCTCTCTGAAACGGTTGTACTTATCGTCTGTAAAACTATGTCGCGTGCTGCGATATGCGGAGAAACTAAAAGCACCGTAGCAGAACACAGATGAAGCTTCTAAGTTGATGTAATAGCCAGGAAGAAGTAGTACAATTCAAGTTTTAGGTATCGATTATTGACTTTTTAGCTGGCTTTGGTGCCTTGGACATGAGCTAGTACCTTAAGATTCTGCATGAAAGGAGGACTAGCAGCCGAGTTGCACGGGAGAATGTGAAAAGTGTTCATATGTAGTAAAAACCTAAGAAATCCATCCGTTTTTGTCATTTCTTATCGAACCGACTTAAAGCCAGATCGTCACATTGGCCGCTCTTCTCTCTGAAGCGGTTGTACTTATCGTCTGCAAAGCTATGTCGCGTGCTGCGGTATGTGGAGACACTAAAAGCACTATAGTAGAACACAGATGAAGCTTCTAAGTTGATGTAATAGCCAGTAAGAAGTAGTACAATTCAAGTTTTAGGTATCGATTATTGACTTTTTAGCTGGCTTTGGTGCCTTGGACATGAGCTAGGACCTTAAGATTCTGCATGAAAGGAGGAGTAGCAGCCGAGTTGCAGGGGAAAATGTGAAAAGTTTTCATATGTAGTAAAAACCTGAGAAATCTGTCCGTTTTAGTCATTTGTTATCGAATCGACTTAAAGCCAGATCGTCACATTGGCCGCTCTTCTCTCTGAAACGGTTGTACTTATCGTCTGCAAAGCTATGTCGCGTGTTGCCGTAGGCGGAAACAGGAAAAGCACCATAGTAGAACACAGATGAAGCTTCTAAGTTGATGTAATAGCGACTAAGAAGTAGTCCAATTCAAGTTTTAGGTATCGATTATTGACTTTTTAGCTGGCTTTGGTGCCTTGGACATGAGCTAGGACCTTAAGATTCTGCATGAAAGGAGGACTAGCAGCCGAGTAGCACGGGAGAATGTAAAAAGTGTTCATATGTAGTAAAAACCTGAGAAATTCGTCCGTTTTCGTCATTTGTTATCGAATCGACTTAAAGCCAGATCGTCAAATTGGCTGCTCTTCTCTCTGAAACGGTTGTACTTATAGTCTACAAAGCTATGTCGCGTGCTGCGGTATGGGGAGACACTAAAATCACCATAGTAGAACACAGATGGAGCTACTAAGTTGATGTAATAGCCAGTAAGAAGTAGTTCAATTCAAGTTTTAGGTATCGATTATTGACTTTTTAGCTAGCTTTGGTGCCTTGGACATGAGCTAGGACCTTAAGATTCTGTATGAAAGGAGGACTAGCAGCCGAGTAGCACGGGAGAATGTGAAAAGTGTTCATATGTAGTAAAAACCTGGGAAATTCGTCCGTTTTCGTCATTTGTTATCGAATCGACTTAAAGCCACATCGTCTTATTGGCCGCCCTTCTCTCTGAAACGCGTGTACTTATCGCCTGCAAAGCTATGTCGCATGCTGCGGTATGCTGAGACACTACAGGCAGCATAGTAGAACACAGATGAAGCTTCTAAGTTGATGTAATAGCCAGTAAGAATTAGTACAATTCAAGTTTTAGGTATCGATTATTGACTTTTTAGCTAGCTTTGGTGCCTTGGACATGAGCTAGGACCTTAAGATTCTGCATGAAAGGAGGACTAGCAGCCGAGTAGCACGGGAGAATGTGAAAAGTGATCATATGTAGTAAAAACCTGAGTAATCCGTCCGTTTTCGTCATTTGTTATCGAATCGACTTAAAGCCAGATCATCACATTGGCCGCTCTGCTCTCGGAAACGGTTGCACTTATCGTCTGCAAAGCAATGTCGCCTTTTGCCGTAGGCGGAAACAGAAAAGCACCATAGTAGAACACAGATGAAGCTTCTAAGTTGATGTAATAGCCAGTAAGAAGTAGCCCAATTCAAGATTTAGGTATCGATTATTGACTTTTTAGCTGGCTTTGGTGCCTTGGACATGAGCTAGGACTTTAAGATTCTGCATAAAAGGAGGACTAGCAGCCGAGTTGCAGGGGAAAATGTGAAAAGTGTTCATATGTAGTAAAAACCTGAGAAATCCGTCCGTTTTCGTCATTTGTTATCGAATCGACTTAATGCCAGATCGTCACATTGGCCGCTCTGCTCTCGGAAACGGTTGTACTTATCGTCTGCAAAGCTATGTCGTGTGTTGCCATAGGCGGAAACAGGAAAAGCACCATAGTAGAACACAGATGAAGCTTCTAAGTTGATGTAATAGCCAGTAAGAAGTAGTACAATTAAAGTTTTAGGTATCGGTTAATGACATTTATCCTTCTTTGGTGGCTTGGACACGAGCTAGGACATTAAGATTTTGCATGAAGGAGGACTATCAGCCGAGTTGCACGGGAGAATGTGAAAAGTGTTCATATGTAGTAAAAACCTGAGAAATCCGTCCGTTTTCGTCATTTGTTATCGAATCGACTTAAAGCCAGATCGTCACATTGGCCGCTCTTCTCTCTAAAACGGTTGTACTTATCGTCTGTAAAACTATGTCGCGTGCTGCGATATGCGGAGAAACTAAAAGCACCGTAGCAGAACACAGATGAAGCTTCTAAGTTGATGTAATAGCCAGGAAGAAGTAGTACAATTCAAGTTTTAGGTATCGATTATTGACTTTTTAGCTGGCTTTGGTGCCTTGGACATGAGCTAGTACCTTAAGATTCTGCATGAAAGGAGGACTAGCAGCCGAGTTGCACGGGAGAATGTGAAAAGTGTTCATATGTAGTAAAAACCTAAGAAATCCATCCGTTTTTGTCATTTCTTATCGAACCGACTTAAAGCCAGATCGTCACATTGGCCGCTCTTCTCTCTGAAGCGGTTGTACTTATCGTCTGCAAAGCTATGTCGCGTGCTGCGGTATGTGGAGACACTAAAAGCACTATAGTAGAACACAGATGAAGCTTCTAAGTTGATGTAATAGCCAGTAAGAAGTAGTACAATTCAAGTTTTAGGTATCGATTATTGACTTTTTAGCTGGCTTTGGTGCCTTGGACATGAGCTAGGACCTTAAGATTCTGCATGAAAGGAGGAGTAGCAGCCGAGTTGCAGGGGAAAATGTGAAAAGTTTTCATATGTAGTAAAAACCTGAGAAATCTGTCCGTTTTAGTCATTTGTTATCGAATCGACTTAAAGCCAGATCGTCACATTGGCCGCTCTTCTCTCTGAAACGGTTGTACTTATCGTCTGCAAAGCTATGTCGCGTGTTGCCGTAGGCGGAAACAGGAAAAGCACCATAGTAGAACACAGATGAAGCTTCTAAGTTGATGTAATAGCGACTAAGAAGTAGTCCAATTCAAGTTTTAGGTATCGATTATTGACTTTTTAGCTGGCTTTGGTGCCTTGGACATGAGCTAGGACCTTAAGATTCTGCATGAAAGGAGGACTAGCAGCCGAGTAGCACGGGAGAATGTGAAAAGTGTTCATATGTAGTAAAAACCTGAGAAATTCGTCCGTTTTCGTCATTTGTTATCGAATCGACTTAAAGCCAGATCGTCAAATTGGCCGCTCTTCTCTCTGAAACGGTTGTACTTATAGTCTACAAAGCTATGTCGCGTGCTGCGGTATGGGGAGACACTAAAATCACCATAGTAGAACACAGATGGAGCTACTAAGTTGATGTAATAGCCAGTAAGAAGTAGTTCAATTCAAGTTTTAGGTATCGATTATTGACTTTTTAGCTAGCTTTGGTGCCTTGGACATGAGCTAGGACCTTAAGATTCTGTATGAAAGGAGGACTAGCAGCCGAGTAGCACGGGAGAATGTGAAAAGTGTTCATATGTAGTAAAAACCTGGGAAATTCGTCCGTTTTCGTCATTTGTTATCGAATCGACTTAAAGCCACATCGTCTTATTGGCCGCCCTTCTCTCTGAAACGCGTGTACTTATCGCCTGCAAAGCTATGTCGCATGCTGCGGTATGCTGAGACACTACAGGCAGCATAGTAGAACACAGATGAAGCTTCTAAGTTGATGTAATAGCCAGTAAGAATTAGTACAATTCAAGTTTTAGGTATCGATTATTGACTTTTTAGCTAGCTTTGGTGCCTTGGACATGAGCTAGGACCTTAAGATTCTGCATGAAAGGAGGACTAGCAGCCGAGTAGCACGGGAGAATGTGAAAAGTGATCATATGTAGTAAAAACCTGAGTAATCCGTCCGTTTTCGTCATTTGTTATCGAATCGACTTAAAGCCAGATCATCACATTGGCCGCTCTGCTCTCGGAAACGGTTGCACTTATCGTCTGCAAAGCAATGTCGCCTTTTGCCGTAGGCGGAAACAGAAAAGCACCATAGTAGAACACAGATGAAGCTTCTAAGTTGATGTAATAGCCAGTAAGAAGTAGCCCAATTCAAGATTTAGGTATCGATTATTGACTTTTTAGCTGGCTTTGGTGCCTTGGACATGAGCTAGGACTTTAAGATTCTGCATAAAAGGAGGACTAGCAGCCCAGTTGCACGGGAGAATGTGAAAAGTGTTCATATGTATTAAAAACCTGAGACATCCGTCCGTTTTCGTCATTTGTGACCGAATCGACTTAAAGCCAGATCGTCACATTGGCCGCTCTTCTCTCTGAAACGGCTGTACTTATCGTCTGCAAAGCTATGTCGCGTGCTGCGGTATGCGGAGACACTAAAAGCACCATAGTAGAACACAGATGGAGCTTCTAAGTCGATGTAATAGCCAGTAAGAAGTAGTACAATTCAAGTTTTAGGTATCGATTATTGACTTTTTAGCTGGCTTTGGTGCCTTGGACATGAGCTAGTACCTTAAAATTCTGCATGAAAGGAGGACTAGCATCCGAGTTGCACGGTAGAATGTGAGAAGTGTTCATATGTAGTAAAAACCTTAGAAATCCATCCGTTTTCGTCATTTGTTATCGAATCGACTTAAAGCCAGATCGTCACATTGGCCGCTCTTCTCTCTGAAACGGTTGTACTTATCGTCTGCAAAGCTATGTCGCGTGCTGCGGTATGTGGAGACACTAAAATTACCATAGTAAAACACAGATGAAGCATCTAAGTTGATGTAATAGCCAGTAAGAAGTAATCCAATTCAAGTTTTAGGTATCGATTATTGACTTTTTAGCTTGCTTTGGTGCCTTCGACATGAGCTAGGACCTTAAGATTCTGCATGTAAGGAGGACTAGCAGCCGAGTTGCACGGGAGAATGTGAAAAGTGTTCATATGTAAAAAAATACCTGAGAAATCCATCCGTTTTCGTCATTTGTTATCGAATCGACTTAAAGCCAGATCGTCACATTGGTCGCTCTTCTCTCTGAAACGGTTGTACTTATCGTCTGCAAAGCTATGTCGCATGCTGCGGTATGCTGAGACACTACAAGCAGCATAGTAGAACACAGATGAAGCTTCTAAGTTGATGTAATAGCCAGTAAGAAGTAGTCCAATTCAAGTTTTAGGTATCGTTTATTGACTTTTTAGCTGGCTTTGGTGCCTTGGACATGAGCTAGGACCTTAAGATTCTGCATGAAAGGAGGACTAGCAGCCGAGTAGCACGGGAGAATGTGAAAAGTGTTCATATGTAGTAAAAACCTGAGAAATTCGTCCGTTTTCGTCATTTGTTATCGAATCGACTTAAAGCCAGATCGTCAAATTGGCCGCTCTTCTCTCTGAAACGGTTGTACTTATAGTCTACAAAGCTATGTCGCGTGCTGCGGTATGGGGAGACACTAAAATCACCATAGTAGAACACAGATGGAGCTACTAAGTTGATGTAATAGCCAGTAAGAAGTAGTTCAATTCAAGTTTTAGGTATCGATTATTGACTTTTTAGCTAGCTTTGGTGCCTTGGACATGAGCTAGGACCTTAAGATTCTGTATGAAAGGAGGACTAGCAGCCGAGTAGCACGGGAGAATGTGAAAAGTGTTCATATGTAGTAAAAACCTGGGAAATTCGTCCGTTTTCGTCATTTGTTATCGAATCGACTTAAAGCCACATCGTCTTATTGGCCGCCCTTCTCCCTGAAACGCGTGTACTTATCGCCTGCAAAGCTATGTCGCATGCTGCGGTATGCTGAGACACTACAGGCAGCATAGTAGAACACAGATGAAGCTTCTAAGTTGATGTAATAGCCAGTAAGAATTAGTACAATTCAAGTTTTAGGTATCGATTATTGACTTTTTAGCTAGCTTTGGTGCCTTGGACATGAGCTAGGACCTTAAGATTCTGCATGAAAGGAGGACTAGCAGCCGAGTAGCACGGGAGAATGTGAAAAGTGATCATATGTAGTAAAAACCTGAGTAATCCGTCCGTTTTCGTCATTTGTTATCGAATCGACTTAAAGCCAGATCATCACATTGGCCGCTCTGCTCTCGGAAACGGTTGCACTTATCGTCTGCAAAGCAATGTCGCCTTTTGCCGTAGGCGGAAACAGAAAAGCACCATAGTAGAACACAGATGAAGCTTCTAAGTTGATGTAATAGCCAGTAAGAAGTAGCCCAATTCAAGATTTAGGTATCGATTATTGACTTTTTAGCTGGCTTTGGTGCCTTGGACATGAGCTAGGACTTTAAGATTCTGCATAAAAGGAGGACTAGCAGCCCAGTTGCACGGGAGAATGTGAAAAGTGTTCATATGTATTAAAAACCTGAGACATCCGTCCGTTTTCGTCATTTGTGACCGAATCGACTTAAAGCCAGATCGTCACATTGGCCGCTCTTCTCTCTGAAACGGCTGTACTTATCGTCTGCAAAGCTATGTCGCGTGCTGCGGTATGCGGAGACACTAAAAGCACCATAGTAGAACACAGATGGAGCTTCTAAGTCGATGTAATAGCCAGTAAGAAGTAGTACAATTCAAGTTTTAGGTATCGATTATTGACTTTTTAGCTGGCTTTGGTGCCTTGGACATGAGCTAGTACCTTAAAATTCTGCATGAAAGGAGGACTAGCATCCGAGTTGCACGGTAGAATGTGAAAAGTGTTCATATGTAGTAAAAACCTTAGAAATCCATCCGTTTTCGTCATTTGTTATCGAATCGACTTAAAGCCAGATCGTCACATTGGCCGCTCTTCTCTCTGAAACGGTTGTACTTATCGTCTGCAAAGCTATGTCGCGTGCTGCGGTATGTGGAGACACTAAAATTACCATAGTAGAACACAGATGAAGCATCTAAGTTGATGTAATAGCCAGTAAGAAGTAATCCAATTCAAGTTTTAGGTATCGATTATTGACTTTTTAGCTGGCTTTGGTGCCTTCGACATGAGCTAGGACCTTAAGATTCTGCATGTAAGGAGGACTAGCAGCCGAGTTGCACGGGAGAATGTGAAAAGTGTTCATATGTAAAAAAATACCTGAGAAATCCATCCGTTTTCGTCATTTGTTATCGAATCGACTTAAAGCCAGATCGTCACATTGGTCGCTCTTCTCTCTGAAACGGTTGTACTTATCGTCTGCAAAGCTATGTCGCATGCTGCGGTATGCTGAGACACTACAAGCAGCATAGTAGAAAACAGATGAAGCTTCTAAGTTGATGTAATAGCCAGGAAGAAGTAGTCCAATTCAAGTTTTAGGTATCGATTATTGACTTTTTAGCTGGCTTTGGTGCCTTGGACATGAGCTAGGACCTTAAGATTCTGCATGAAAGGAGGACTAGCAGCCGAGTTGCAGGGGAAAATGTGAAAAGTGTTCATATGTAGTAAAAACCTGAGAAATCCGTCCGTTTTCGTCATTTGTTATCGAATCGACTTAATGCCAGATCGTCACATTGGCCGCTCTGCTCTCGGAAACGGTTGTACTTATCGTCTGCAAAGCTATGTCGTGTGTTGCCATAGGCGGAAACAAGAAAAGCACCATAGTAGAACACAGATGAAGCTTCTAAGTTGATGTAATAGCCAGTAAGAAGTAGTACAATTCAAGTTTTAGGTATCGATTATTGACTTTTTAGCTGGCTTTGGTAAATTGGACATGAGCTAAGACCTTAAGATTCTGCATGAAAGGAGGACTAGCAGCCGAGTTGCACGGGAGAATGTGAAAAGTGTTCATATGTAGTAAAAACCTGAGAAATCCGTACGTTTTCGTCATTTGTTATCGAATCGACTTAAAGCCAGATCGTCACATTGGCCGCTCTTCCCTCTGAAAAAGTTGTACTTATCGTCTGCAAAGCTATGTCGCGTGTTGCCGTAGGCGGAAACAGGAAAAGCACCATAGTAGAACACAGATGAAGCTTCTAAGTTGATGTAATAGCGAGTAAGAAGTAGTCCAATTCAAGTTTTAGGTATCGATTATTGACTTTTTAGCTGGCTTTGGTGCCTTGGACATGAGCTAGGACCTTAAGATTCTGCATGAAAGGTGGACTAGCAGCCGAGTTGCACGGGAGAATGTGAAAAGTGTTCATATGCAGTAAAAACCTGAGAAATCCGTCCGTTTTCGTCATTTGTTATCGAATCGACTTTAAGTCAGTTCGTCACATTGGCCGCTCTTCTCTCTGAAACGGTTGTACTTATCGTCTACAAAGCTATGTCACGTGCTGCGGTATGTGGAGACACTAAAAGCAAAATAGTAGAACACAGATGAAGCTTCTAAGCTGATGTAATAGCCAGTAAGAAGTAGTACAATTCAAGTTTTAGGTATCGATTATTGACTTTTTAGCTGGCTTTGGTGCCTTCGACATGAGCTAGGACCTTAAGATTCTGCATGTAAGGAGGACTAGCAGCCGAGTTGCACGGGAGAATGTGAAAAGTGTTCATATGCAGTAAAAACCTGAGACATCCGTCCGTTTTCGTCATTTGTGATCGAATCGTCTTAAAGCCAGATAGTCACATTGGCCGCTCTTATCTCCGAAACGCTTGTACTTATCGTCTGCAAAGCTACGTCGCGTGCTGCGGTATGCGGAGACACTAAAATCACCATAGTAGAACACAGACCAAGCTTCTAAGTTGATGTAATAGCGAGTAAGAAGTAGTCCAATTCAAGTTTTAGGTATCGATTATTGACTTTTTAGCTGGCTTTGGTGCCTTGGACATGAGCTAGGACCTTAAGATTCTGCATGAAAGTAGGAGTAGCAGCCGAGTTGCAGAGGAAAATGTGAAAAGTGTTCATATGTAGTAAAAACCTGAGAAATCTGTCCGTTTTCGTCATTTGTTATCGAATCGACTTAAAACCAGGTCGTCACATTGGCCGCTCTTCTCTCTGAAACGGTTGTACTTATAGTCTACAAAGCTATGTCGCGTGCTGCGGTATGCGGAGACACTAAAATCACCATAGTAGAACACAGATGGAGCTACTAAGTTGATGTAATAGCCAGTAAGAAGTAGTTCAATTCAAGTTTTAGGTATCGATTATTGACTTTTTAGCTAGCTTTGGTGCCTTGGACATGAGCTAGGACCTTAAGATTCTGCATGAAAGGAGGACTAGCAGCCGAGTAGCACGGGAGAATGTGAAAAGTGTTCATATGTAGTAAAAACCTGGGAAATTCGTCCGTTTTCGTCATTTGTTATCGAATCGACTTAAAGCCACATCGTCTTATTGGCCGCTCTTCTCTCTGAAACGCGTGTACTTATCGCCTGCAAAGCTATGTCGCATGCTGCGGTATGCTGAGACACTACAGGCAGCATAGTAGAACACAGATGAAGCTTCTAAGTTGATGTAATAGCCAGTAAGAATTAGTACAATTCAAGTTTTAGGTATCGATTATTGACTTTTTAGCTAGCTTTGGTGCCTTGGACATGAGCTAGGACCTTAAGATTCTGCATGAAAGGAGGACTAGCAGCCGAGTAGCACGGGAGAATGTGAAAAGTGATCATATGTAGTAAAAACCTGAGTAATCCGTTCGTTTTCGTTATTTGTTATCGAATCGACTTAAAGCCAGATCATCACATTGGCCGCTCTGCTCTCGGAAACGGTTGCACTTATCGTCTGCAAAGCAATGTCGCGTTTTGCCGTAGGCGGAAACAGAGAAGCACCATAGTAGAACACAGATGAAGCTTCTAAGTTGATGTAATAGCCAGTAAGAAGTAGACCAATTCAAGATTTAGGTATCGATTATTGACTTTTTAGCTGGCTTTGGTGCTTGGACATGAGCTAGGACTTTAAGATTCTGCATAAAAGGAGGACTAGCAGCCCAGTTGCACGGGAGAATGTGAAAAGTGTTCATATGTATTAAAAACCTGAGACATCCGTCCGTTTTCGTCATTCGTGGTCGAATCGACTTAAAGCCAGATCGTCACATTGGCCGCTCTTCTCTCTGAAACGGCTGTACTTATCGTCTGCAAAGCTATGTCGCGTGCTGCGGTATGCGGAGACACTAAAAGCACCATAGTAGAACACAGATGGAGCTTCTAAGTCGATGTAATAGCCAGTAAGAAGTAGTACAATTCAAGTTTTAGGTATCGATTATTGACTTTTTAGCTGGCTTTGGTGCCTTGGACATGAGCTAGTACCTTAAAATTCTGCATGAAAGGAGGACTAGCATCCGAGTTGCACGAGAGAATGTGAAAAGTGTTCATATGTAGTAAAAACCTTAGAAATCCATCCGTTTTCGTCATTTGTTATCGAATCGACTTAAAGCCAGATCGTCACATTGGCCGCTCTTCTCTCTGAAACGGTTGTACTTATCGTCTGCAAAGCTATGTCGCGTGCTGCGGTATGTGGAGACACTAAAATTACCATAGTAGAACACAGATGAAGCATCTAAGTTGATGTAATAGCCAGTAAGAAGTAATCCAATTCAAGTTTTAGGTATCGATTATTGACTTTTTAGCTTGCTTTGGTGCCTTCGACATGAGCTAGGACCTTAAGATTCTGCATGTAAGGAGGACTAGCAGCCGAGTTGCACGGGAGAATGTGAAAAGTGTTCATATGTAAAAAAATACCTGAGAAATCCATCCGTTTTCGTCATTTGTTATCGAATCGACTTAAAGCCAGATCGTCACATTGGCCGCTCTTCTCTCTGAAAAAGTTGTACTTATCGTCTGCAAAGCTATGTCGCGTGTTGCCGTAGGCGGAAACAGGAAAAGCACCATAGTAGAACACAGATGAAGCTTCTAAGTTGATGTAATAGCGAGTAAGAAGTAGTCCAATTCAAGTTTTAGGTATCGATTATTGCCTTTTTAGCTGGCTTTGGTGCCTTGGACATGAGCTAGGACCTTAAGATTCTGCATGAAAGGAGGACTAGCAGCCGAGTTGCACGGGAGAATGTGAAAAGTGTTCATATGTAGTAAAAACATGAGAAATCCGACCGTTTTCGTCATTTGTTATCGAATCGTCTTAAAGCCAGATAGTCACATTGGCCGCTCTTATCTCCGAAACGCTTGTACTTATCGTCTGCAAAGCTATGTCGCGTGCTGCGGTATGCGGAGACACTAAAATCACCATAGTAGAACACAGATGGAGCTACTAAGTTGATGTAATAGCCAGTAAGAAGTAGTTCAATTCAAGTTTTAGGTATCGATTATTGACTTTTTAGCTAGCTTTGGTGCCTTGGACATGAGCTAGGACCTTAAGTTTCTGCATGAAAGGAGGACTAGCAGCCGAGTAGCACGGGAGAATGTGAAAAGTGTTCATATGTAGTAAAAACCTGGGAAATTCGCCCGTTTTCGTCATTTGTTATCGAATCGACTTAAAGCCACATCGTCTTATTGGCCGCTCTTCTCTCTGAAACGCGTGTACTTATCGCCTGCAAAGCTATGTCGCATGCTGCGGTATGCTGAGACACTACAGGCAGCATAGTAGAACACAGATGAAGCTTCTAAGTTGATGTAATAGCCAGTAAGAATTAGTACAATTCAAGTTTTAGGTATCGATTATTGACTTTTTAGCTAGCTTTGGTGCCTTGGACATGAGCTAGGACCTTAAGATTCTGCATGAAAGGAGGACTAGCAGCCGAGTAGCACGGGAGAATGTGAAAAGTGATTATATGTAGTAAAAACCTGAGTAATCCGTCCGTTTTCGTCATTTGTTATCGAATCGACTTAAAGCCAGATCATCACATTGGCCGCTCTGCTCTCGGAAACGGTTGCACTTATCGTCTGCAAAGCAATGTCGCGTTTTGCCGTAGGCGGAAACAGAAAAGCACCATAGTAGAACACAGATGAAGCTTCTAAGTTGATGTAATAGCCAGTAAGAAGTAGACCAATTCAAGATTTAGGTATCGATTATTGACTTTTTAGCTGGCTTTGGTGTCTTGGACATGAGCTAGGACTTTAAGATTCTGCATAAAAGGAAGACTAGCAGCCCAGTTGCACGGGAGAATGTGAAAAGTGTTCATATGTATTAAAAACCTGAGACATCCGTCCGTTTTCGTCATTTGTGATCGAATCGACTTAAAGCCAGATCGTCACATTGGTCGCTCTTCTCTCTGAAACGGTTGTACTTATCGTCTGCAAAGCTATGTCGCATGCTGCGGTATGCTGAGACACTACAAGCAGCATAGTAGAACACAGATGAAGCTTCTAAGTTGATGTAATAGCCAGTAAGAAGTAGTCCAATTCAAGTTTTAGGTATCGATTATTGACTTTTTAGCTGGCTTTGGTGCCTTGGACATGAGCTAGGACCTTAAGATTCTGCATGAAAGGATGACTAGCAGCCGAGTTGCAGGGGAAAATGTGAAAAGTGTTCATATGTAGTAAAAACCTGAGAAATCCGTCCGTTTTCGTCATTTGTTATCGAATCGACTTAATGCCAGATCGTCACATTGGCCGCTCTGCTCTCGGAAACGGTTGTACTTATCGTCTGCAAAGCTATGTCGCGATTTGCCATAGGCGGAAACAGGAAAAGCACCATAGTAGAACACAGATGAAGCTTCTAAGTTGATGTAATAGCCAGTTAGAAGTAGTACAATTAAAGTTTTAGGTATCGGTTAATGACATTTACCCTTCTTTGGTGCCTTGAACACGAGCTAGGAAATTAAGATTTTGCATGAAGGAGGACTATCAGCCGAGTTGCACGGGAGAATGTGAAAAGTGTTCATATGTAGTAAAAACCTGAGAAATCCGTCCGTTTTCGTCATTTGTTATCGAATCGACTCAAAGCCAGATCGTCACATTGGCCGCTCTTCTCTCTGAACGGTTGTACTTATCGTCTGTAAAACTATGTCGCGTGCTGCGGTATGCGGAGAAACTAAAAGCACCGTAGCAGAACACAGATGAAGCTTCTAAGTTGATGTAATAGCCAGGAAGAAGTAGTACAATTCAAGTTTTAGGTATCGATTATTGACTTTTAACTGGCTTTGGTGCCTTGGACATGAGCTAGGACCTTAACATTCTGCATGAAAGGATTACTACCAGCCGAGTTGCACGGGAGAATGTGAAAAGTGTTCATATGTAGTAAAAACCTTAGAAATCCGTCCGTTTTCGTCATTTGTTATCGAATCGACTTAAAGCCAGATCGTCACATTGGCCGCTCTTCTCTCTGAAACGGTTGTACTTATCGTCTGCAAAGCTATGTCGCGTGCTGCGGTATGCGGAGACACTAAAAGCACCATAGTAGAACACTGATGAAGCTTCTAAGTTGATGTAATAGCCAGTAAGAAGTAGTACAATTCAAGTTTTAGGTATCGATTATTGACTTTTTAGCTGTCTTTGGTACCTTGGACATGAGCTAAGACCTTAAGATTCTGCATGAAAGGAGGACTAGCAGCCGAGTTGCACGGGAGAATGTGAAAAGTGTTCATATGTAGTAAAAACCTGAGAAATCCGTACGTTTTCGTCATTTGTTATCGAATCGACTTAAAGCCAGATCGTCACATTGGCCGCTCTTCTCTCTGAAAAAGTTGTACTTATCGTCTGCAAAGCTATGTCGCGTGTTGCCGTAGCGGAAACAGGAAAAGCACCATAGTAGAACACAGATGAAGCTTCTAAGTTGATGTAATAGCGAGTAAGAAGTAGTCCAATTCAAGTTTTAGGTATCGATTATTGACTTGTTAGCTGGCTTTGGTGCCTTGGACATGAGCTAGGACCTTAAGATTCTGCATGAAAGGAGGACTAGCAGCCGCGTTGGATGGGAGAATGTGAAGAGTGTTCATATGTAGTAAAAACCTGAGAAATCCGTCCGTTTTCGTCATTTGTAATCGCATCGACTTAAAGCCAGATCGACACATTGGCCGCTCTTCTCTCTGAAACGGTTGTACTTATCGTCTGCAAAGCTTTGTCGCGTGCTGCGGTATGCTGAGACACTACAAGCACCATAGTAGAACACAGATGAAGCTTCTAAGTTGAGGTAATAGCCAGTAAGAGGTAGTACAATTCAAGTTTTAGGTATTGAATATTGACCTTTTAGCTGGCTTCGGTGCCTTGGACATGAGATAGGACCTTAAGATTCTGCATGAAAGGAGGACTGGCAGCCGAGTTGCACGGGAGAATGTGAAAAGTGTTCATATGTAATAAAAACCTGAGACATCCGACCGTTTTCGTCATTTGTTAACGAATCGACGTAAAGCCAGATCGTCACATTGGCCGCTCTGCTCTCTGAAATGGTTGTAGTTATCGTCTGCAAAGCTATGTCGCGTACTGCGGTATTCGGAGACACCAAAAGCACCACAGTAGAACACAGATGAAGCTTCTAAGTTGATGTAATATCCAGTAAGAAGTAGTACAATTCAAGTTTTAGGTATCGATTATTGACTTTTTAGCTGGCTTTGGTGCCTTGGACATGAGCTAGGACCTTAACATTCTGCATGAAAGGAGGACTAGCAGCCGAGTTGCAGGGGAGAATGTAAAAAGTGTTCATATGAAGTAAAAACCTGAGAAATCCGTCCGTTTTCGTCATTTGTTATCGAATCGACTTAAAGCCAGATCGTCACATTGGCCGCTCTTCTCTCTGAAACGGTTGTACTTATCGTCTGCAAAGCTATGTCGCGTGCTGCGGTATGCGGAGACACTAAAAGCACCATAGTAGAACACAGATGAAGCTTCTAAGTTGATGTAATAGCCAGTAAGAAGTAGTACAATTCAAGTTTTAGGTATCCATTATTGACTTTTTAGCTGGCTTTGGTACCTTGGACATGAGCTAGGACCTTAAGATTCTGCATGAATGGAGGACTAGCAGCCGAGTTGCACGGGAGAATGTGAAAAGTGTTCATATGTAGAAAAAACCTGAGAAATCCGTACGTTTTCGTCATTTGTTATCGAATCGACTTAAAGCCAGATCGTCACATTGGCCGCTCTTCTCTCTGAAAAAGTTGTACTTATCGTCTGCAAAGCTATGTCGCGTGTTGCCGTAGGCGGAAACAGGAAAAGCGCCATAGTAGAACACAGATGAAGCTTCTAAGTTGATGTAATAGCGAGTAAGAATTAGTCCAATTCAAGTTTTAGGTATCGATTATTGACTTTTTAGCTGGCTTTGGTGCCTTGGACATGAGCTAGGACCTTAAGATTCTGCATGAAAGGAGGACTAGCAGCCGAGTAGCACGGGAGAATGTGAAAAGTGTTCATATGTAGTAAAAACCTGGGAAATTCGTCCGTTTTCGTCATTTGTTATCGAATCGACTTAAAGCCACATCGTTTTATTGGCCGCTCTTCTCTCTGAAACGCTTGTACTTATCGTCTGCAAAGCTATGTCGCATGCTGCGGTATGCTGAGACACTACAAGCAGCATAGTAGAACACAGATGAAGCTTCTAAGTTGATGTAATAGCCAGTAAGAAGTAGTACAATTCAAGTTTTAGGTATCGATTATTGACTTTTTAGCTAGCTTTGGTGCCTTGGACATGAGCTAGGACCTTAAGATTCTGCATGCAAGGAGGACTAGCAGCCGAGTAGCACGGGAGAATGTGAAAAGTGATCATATATAGTAAAAACCTGAGAAATTCGTCCGTTTTCGTCATTTGTTATCGAATCGACTTAAAGCCAGATCGTCACATTGGCCGCTCTTCTCTCTGAAACACTTGTACTTATCGTCTTGCAAAGCTATGTCGCATGCTGCGGTATGCTGAGACACTACAAGCAGCATAGTAAAACACAGATGAAGCTTCTAAGTTGATGTAATAGCCAGTAAGAAGTAGTACAATTCAAGTTTTAGGTATCGATTATTGACTTTTTAGCTGGTTTTGGTGCCTTGGACATGAGCTAGGACCTTAAGATTCTGCATGAAAGGAGGACTAGCAGCCGAGTTGCAGGGGAGAATGTAAAAAGTGTTCATATGAAGTAAAAACCTGAGAAATCCGTCCGTTTTCGTCATTTGTTATCGAATCGACTTAAAGCCAGATCGTCACATTGGCCGCTCTTCTCTCTGAAACGGTTGTACTTATCGTCTGCAAAGCTATGTCGCGTGTTGCCGTAGGCGGAAACAGGAAAAGCACCATAGTAGAACACAGATGAAGCTTCTAAGTTGATGTAATAGCGACTAAGAAGTAGTCCAATTCAAGTTTTAGGTATCCATTATTGACTTTTTAGCTGGCTTTGGTACCTTGGACATGAGCTAGGACCTTAAGATTCTGCATGAAAGGAGGACTAGCAGCCGAGTTGCACGGGAGAATGTGAAAAGTGTTCATATGTAGTAAAAACCTGAGAAATCCGTACGTTTTCGTCATTAGTTACGAATCGACTTAAAGCCAGATCGTCACATTGGCCGCTCTTCTCTCTGAAAAAGTTGTACTTATCGTCTGCAAAGCTATGTCGCGTGTTGCCGTAGGCGGAAACAGGAAAAGCACCATAGTAGAACACAGATGAAGCTTCTAAGTTGATGTAATAGCGAGTAAGAAGTAGTCCAATTCAAGTTTTAGGTATCGATTATTGACTTTTTAGCTGGCTTTGGTGCCTTGGACATGAGCTAGGACCTTAAGATTCTGCATGAAAGGAGGACTAGCAGCCGAGTAGCACGGGAGAATGTGATAAGTGTTCATATGTAGTAAAAACCTGGGAAATTCGTCCGTTTTCGTCATTTGTTATCGAATCGACTTAAAGCCACATCGTCTTATTGGCCGCTCATCTCTCTGAAACGCTTGTACTTATCGTCTGCAAAGCTATGTCGCATGCTGCGGTATGCTGAGACACTACAAGCAGCATAGTAAAACACAGATGAAGCTTCTAAGTTGATGTAATAGCCAGTAAGAAGTAGTACAATTCAAGTTTTAGGTATCGATTATTGACTTTTTAGCTGGCTTTGGTGCCTTGGACATGAGCTAGGACCTTAAGATTCTGCATGAAAGGAGGACTAGCAGCCGAGTTGCAGGGAAGAATGTAAAAAGTGTTCATATGAAGTAAAAACCTGAGAAATTCGTCCGTTTTCGTCATTTGTTATCGAATCGACTTAAAGCCAGATCGTCACATTGGCCGCTCTGCTCTCGGAAACGGTTGTACTTATCGTCTGCAAAGCTATGTCGCGTGTTGCCGTAGGCGGAAACAGGAAAAGCACCATAGTAGAACACAGATGAAGCTTCTAAGTTGATGTAATAGCGAGTAAGAAGTAGTCCAATTCAAGTTTTAGGTATCGATTATTGACTTTTTAGCTGGCTTTGGTGCATTGGACATGAGCTAGGACCTTAAGATTCTGCATGAAAGGAGGACTAGCAGCCGAGTAGCACGGGAGAATGTGAAAAGTGTTCATATGTAGTAAAAACCTGAGAAATTCGTCCGTTTTCGTCATTTGTTATCGAATCGACTTAAAGCCAGATCGTCACATTGGCCGCTCTGCTCTCGGAAACGGTTGTACTTATCGCCTGCAAAGCTATGTCGCATGCTGCGGTATGCTGAGACACTACAGGCAGCATAGTAGAACACAGATGAAGCTTCTAAGTTGATGTAATAGCCAGTAAGAATTAGTACAATTCAAGTTTTAGGTATCGATTATTGACTTTTTAGCTAGCTTTGGTGCTTTGGACATGAGCTAGGACCTTAAGATTCTGCATGAAAAGAGGACTAGCAGCCGAGTAGCACGGGAGAATGTGAAAAGTGATCATATGTAGTAAAAACCTGAAAAATTCGTCCGTTTTCGTCATTTGTTATCGAATCGACTTAAAGCCAGATCGTCACATTGGCCGCTCTTCTCTCTGAAACGCTTGTACTTATCGTCTGCAAAGCTATGTCGCATGCTGCGGTATGCTGAGACACTACAAGCAGCATAGTAAAACACAGATGAAGCTTCTAAGTTGATGTAATAGCCAGTAAGAAGTAGTACAATTCAAGTTTTAGGTATCGATTATTGACTTTTTAGCTGGCTTTGGTGCCTTGAACATGAGCTAGGACTTTAAGATTCTGCATAAAAGGAGGACTAGCAGCCCAGTTTCACGGGAGAATGTGAAAAGTGTTTATATGTATTAAAAACCTGAGACATCCGTCCGTTTTCGTCATTTGTGATCGAATCGACTTAAAGCCAGATCGTCACATTGGCCGCTCTTCTCTCTGAAACGGCTGTACTTATCGTCTGCAAAGCTATGTCGCGTGCTGCGGTATGCGGAGACACTAAAAGCACCATAGTAGAACACAGATGGAGCTTCTAAGTCGATGTAATAGCCAGTAAGAAGTAGCACAATTCAAGTTTTAGGTATCGATTATTGACTTTTTAGCTGGCTTTGGTGCCTTGGCATGAGCTAGTACCTTAAAATTCTGCATGAAAGGAGGACTAGCATCCGAGTTGCACGGGAGAATGTGAAAAGTTTTCATATGTAGTAAAAACCTTAGAAATCCATCCGTTTTCGTCATTTGTTATCGAATCGACTTAAAGCCAGATCGTCACATTGGCCGCTCTTCTCTCTGAAACGGTTGTACTTATCGTCTGCAAAGCTATGTCGCGTGCTGCGGTATGTGGAGACACTAAAATTACCATAGTAGAATACAGATGAAGCATCTAAGTTGATGTAATAGCCAGTAAGAAGTAATCCAATTCAAGTTTTAGGTATCGATTATTGACTTTTTAGCTGGCTTTGGTGCCTTCGACATGATCTAGGACCTTAAGATTCTGCATGTAAGGAGGACTAGCAGCCGAGTTGCACGGGAGAATGTGAAAAGTGTTCATATGTAAAAAAATACCTGAGAAATCCGTCCGTTTTCGTCATTTGTTATCGAATCGACTTAAAGCCAGATCGTCACATTGGTCGCTCTTCTCTCTGAAACGGTTGTACTTATCGTCTGCAAAGCTATGTCGCATGCTGCGGTATGCTGAGACACTACAAGCAGCATAGTAGAACACAGATGAAGCTTCTAAGTTGATGTAATAGCCAGTAAGAAGTAGTCCAATTCAAGTTTTAGGTATCGATTATTGACTTTTTAGCTGGCTTTGGTGCCTTGGACATGAGCTAGGACCTTAAGATTCTGCATGAAAGGAGTACTAGCAGCCGAGTTGCAGGGGAAAATGTGAAAAGTGTTCATATGAAGTAAAAACCTGAGAAATCCGTCCGTTTTCATCATTTGTTATCGAATCGACTTAATGCCAGATCGTCACATTGGCCGCTCTGCTCTCGGAAACGGTTGTACTTATCGTCTGCAAAGCTATGTCGCGTGTTGCCATAGGCGGAAACAGGAAAAGCACCATAGTAGAACACAGATGAAGCTTCTAAGTTGATGTAATAGCCAGTAAGAAGTAGTACAATTAAAGTTTTAGGTATCGGTTAATGACATTTACCCTTCTTTGGTAACTTGGACACGAGCTAGGAAATTAAGATTTTGCATGAAGGAGGACTAGCAGCCGAGTTGCACGGGAGAATGTGAAAAGTGTTCATATGTAGTAAAAACCTGAGAAATCCGTACATTTTCGTCATTTGTTATCGAATCGACTTAAAGCCAGATCGTCACATTGGCCGCTCTTCTCTCTGAAAAAGTTGTACTTATCGTCTGCAAAGCTATGTCGCGTGTTGCCGTAGGTGGAAACAGGAAAAGCACCATAGTAGAACACAGATGAAGCTTCTAAGTTGATGTAATAGCGAGTAAGAAGTAGTCCGATTCAAGTTTTAGGTATCGATTATTGACTTTTTAGCTGGCTTTGGTGCCTTGGACATGAGCTAGGACCTTAAGATTCTGCATGAAAGGAGGACTAGCAGCCGAGTAGCACGGGAGAATGTGGAAAGTGTTCATATGTAGTAAAAACCTGAGAAATTCGTCCGTTTTCGTCATTTGTTATCGAACCGACTTAAAGCCAAATCGACACATTGGCCGCTCTTCTCTCTGAAACGGTTGTACTTATCGTCTACAAAGCTATGTCGCGTGCTGCGGTATGCGGAGACACTAAAATCACCATAAAAGAACACAGATGGAGCTACTAAGTTGAAGTAATAGCCAGTAAGAAGTAGTACAATTCAAGTTTTAGGTATCGATTATTGACTTTTTAGCTAGCTTTGGTGCCTTGGACATGAGCTATGACCTTAAGATTCTGCATGAAAGGAGGACTAGCAGCCGAGTAGCACGGGAGAATGTGAAAAGTGTTCATAAGTAGTAAAAACCTGGGAAATTCGTCCGTTTATGTCATTTGTTATCGAAGCGACTTAAAGCCACATCGTCTTATTGGCCGCTCTTCTCTCTGAAACGCGTGTACTTATCGTCTGCAAAGCTATGTCGCATGCTGCGGTATGCTGAGACACTACAGGCAGCATAGTAGAACACAGATGAAGCTTCTAAGTTGATGTAATAGCCAGTAAGAATTAGTGCAATTCAAGTTTTAGGTATCGATTGTTGACTTTTTAGCTAGCTTTGGTGCCTTGGACATGAGGTAGAACCTTAAGATTCTGCATGAAAGGAGGACTAGCAGCCGAGTAGCACGGGAGAATGTGAAAAGTGATCATATGTAGTAAAAACCTGAGAAATTCGTCCGTTTTCGTCATTTGTTATCGAATCGACTTAAAGCCAGATCGTCACATTGGCCGCTCTTCTCTCTGAAACGCTTGTACTTATCGTCTGCAAAGCTATGTCGCATGCTGCGGTATGCTGAGACACTACAAGCAGCATAGTAAAACACAGATGAAGCTTCTAAGTTGATGTAATAGCCAGTAAGAAGTAGTACAATTCAAGTTTTAGGTATCGATTATTGACTTTTTAGCTGGCTTTGGTGCCTTGGACATGAGATAGGACCTTAAGATTCTGCATGAAAGGAGGACTAGCAGCCGAGTTGCAGGGGAGAATGTAAAAAGTGTTCTTATGAAGTAAAAACCTGAGTAATCCGTCCGTTTTCGTCATTTGTTATCGAATCGACTTAAAGCCAGATCATCACATTGGACGCTCTGCTCTCGGAAACGGTTGCACTTATCGTCTGCAAAGCATTGTCGCGTTTTGCCGTAGGCGGAAACAGAAAAGCACCATAGTAGAACACAGATGAAGCTTCTAAGTTGATGTAATAGCCAGTAAGAAGTAGACCAATTCAAGATTTAGGTATCGATTATTGACTTTTTAGCTGGCTTTGGTGCCTTAGACATGAGCTAGGACTTTAAGATTCTGCATAAAAGGAGGACTAGCAGCCCAGTTGCACGGGAGAATGTGAAAAGTGTTCATATGTATTAAAAACCTGAGACATCCGTCCGTTTTCGTCATTTGTGATCGAATCGACTTAAAGCCCGATCGTCACATTGGCCGCTCTTCACTCTGAAACGGCTGTACTTATCGTCTGCAAAGCTATGTCGCGTGCTGCGGTATGCGGAGACACTAAAAGCACCATAGTAGAACACAGATGGAGCTTCTAAGTCGATGTAATAGCCAGTAAGAAGTAGTACAATTCAAGTTTTAGGTATCGATTATTGACTTTTTAGCTGGCTTTGGTGCCTTGGACATGAGCTAGTACCTTAAAATTCTGCATGAAAGGAGGACTAGCATCCGAGTTGCACGGGAGAATGTAAAAAGTGTTCATATGTAGTAAAAACCTTAGAAATCCATCCCTTTTCGCATTTGTTATCGAATCGACTGAAAGCCAGATCGTCACATTGGCCGCTCTTCTCTCTGAAACGGTTGTACTTATCGTCTGCAAAGCTATGTCGCGTGCTGCGGTATGTGGAGACACTAAAATTACCATTGTAGAACACAGATGAAGCATCTAAGTTGATGTAATAGCCAGTAAGAAGTAATCCAATTCAAGTTTTAGGTATCGATTATTGACTTTTTAGCTGGCTTTGGTGCCTTCGACATGAGCTAGGACCTTAAGATTCTGCATGTAAGGAGGACCAGCAGCCGAGTTGCACGGGAGAATGTGAAAAGTGTTCATATGTAAAAAAATACCTGAGAAATCCGTCCGTTTTCGTCATTTGTTATCGAATCGACTTAAAGCCAGATCGTCACATTGGTCGCTCTTCTCTCTGAAACGGTTGTACTTATCGTCTGCAAAGCCATGTCGCATGCTGCGGTATGCTGAGACACTACAAGCAGCATAGTAGAACACAGATGACGCTTCTTTGTTGTTGTAATAGCCAGTAAGAAGTAGTACAATTCAAGTTTTAGGTATCGATTATTGACTTTTTAGCTAGCTTTGGTGCCTTGGACATGAGCTAGGACCTTAAGATTCAGCATGAAAGGAGGACTAGCAGCCGAGTAGCATGGGAGAATGTGAAAAGTGTTCATATGTAGTAAAAACCTGAGAAATTCGTCCGTTTTCGTCATTTGTTATCGAATCGACTTAAAGCCAGATCGTCACATTGGCCGCTCTGCTCTCGGAAACGGTTGTACTTATGGTCTGCAAAGCTATGTCGCGTGTTGCCGTAGGCGGAAACAGGAAAGGCACCATAGTAGAACACAGATGAAGCTTCTAAGTTGATGTAATAGCCAGTAAGAAGTCGTCCAATTCAAGTTTTAGGTATCGATTATTGACTTTTTAGCTGGCTTTGGTGCCTTGGACATGAGCTAGGACCTTAAGATTCTGCAAGAAAGGAGGACTAGCAGCCGAGTTGTAGGGGAAAATGTGAAAAGTGTTCATATGTAGTAAAAACCTGAGAAATCCGTCCGTTTTCGTCATTTGTTATCGAATCGACTTAATGCCAGATCGTCACATTGGCCGCTCTGCTCTCGGAAACGGTTGTACTTTTCGTCTGCAAAGCTATATCGCGTGTTGCCATAGGCGGAAACAGGAAAAGCACCATAGTAGAACACAGATGAAGCTTCTAAGTTGATGTAATAGCCAGTAAGAAGTAGTACAATTAAAGTTTTAGGTATCGGTTAATGACATTTACCCTTCTTTGGTGCCTTGGACACGAGCTAGAAAATTAAGATTTTGCATGAAGGAGGACTATCAGCCGAGTTGCACGGGAGAATGTGAAAAGTGTTCATATGTAGTAAAAACCTGAGAAATCCGTCCGTTTTGGTCATTTGTTATCGAATCGACTTAAAGCCAGATCGTCACATTGGCCGCTCTTCTCTCTGAAACGGTTGTACTTATCGTCTGTAAAACTATGTCGCGTGCTGCGGTATGCGGAGAAACTAAAAGCACCGTAGTAGAACACAGATGAAGCTTCTAAGTTGATGTAATTGCCAGGAAGAAGTAGTACAATTCAAGTTTTAGGTATCGATTATTGACATTTTAGCTAGCTTTGGTGCCTTGGACATGGGCTATGACCTTAAGATTCTGCATGAAAGGAGGACTAGCAGCCGAGTAGCACGGGAGAATGTGGAAAGTGTTCATAAGTAGTAAAAACCTGAGAAATTCGTCCGTTTTCGTCATTTGTTATCGAATCGACTTAAAGCCAAATCGACACATTGGCCGCTCTTCTCTCTGAAACGGTTGTACTTATCGTCTGCAAAGCTATGTCGCATGCTGCCGTATGCTGAGACACTACAAGCAGCATAGTAGAACACAGATGAAGCTTCTAAGTTGATGTAATAGCCAGTAAGAAGTAGTCCAATTCAAGTTTTAGGTATCGATTATTGACTTTTTAGCTGGCTTTGGTGCCTTGGACATGAGCTAGGACCTTAAGATTCTGCATGAAAGGAGGACTAGCAGCCGAGTTGCAGGGGAAAATGTGAAAAGTGTTCATATGTAGTAAAAACCTGAGAAATCCGACCGTTTTCGTCATTTGTTATCGAATCGACTTAATGCCAGATCGTCACATTGGCTGCTCTGCTCTCGGAAACGGTTGTACTTATCGTCTGCAAAGCTATGTCGCGTGTTGCCATAGGCGGAAACAGGAAAAGCACCATAGTAGAACACAGATGAAGCTTCTAAGTTGATGTAATAGCCAGTAAGAAGTAGTACAATTAAAGTTTTTGGTATCGGTTAATGACATTTACCCTTCTTTGGTGCCTTGGACACGAGCTAGGAAATTAAGATTTTGCATGAAGGAGGACTATCAGCCGAGTTGCACGGGAGAATGTGAAAAGTGTTCATATGTAGTAAAAACCTGAGAAATCCGTCCGTTTTCGTCATTTGTTATCGAATCGACTTAAAGCCAGATCGTCACATTGGCCGCTCTTCTCTCTGAAACGGTTGTACTTGTCGTCTGTAAAACTATGTCGCGTGCTGCGGTATGCGGAGAAACTAAAAGCACCGTAGCAGAACACAGATGAAGCTTCTAAGTTGATATAATAGCCAGAAAGAAGTAGTACAATTCAAGTTTTAGGTATCCATTATTGACTTTTTAGCTGGCTTTGGTACCTTGGACATGAGCTAAGACCTTAAGATTCTGCATGAAAGGAGGACTAGCAGCCGAGTTGCACGGGAGAATGTGAAAAGTGTTCATATGTAGTAAAAACCTGAGAAATCCGTACGTTTTCGTCATTTGTTATCGAATCGACTTAAAGCCAGATCGTCACATTGGCCGCTCTTCTCTCTGAAAAAGTTGTACTTATCGTCTGCAAAGCTATGTCGCGTGTTGCCGTAGGTGGAAACAGGAAAAGCACCATAGTAGAACACAGATGAAGCTTCTAAGTTGATGTAATAGCCAGTAAGAATTAGTGCAATTCAAGTTTTAGGTATCGATTATTGAATTTTTAGCTAGCTTTGGTGCCTTGGACATGAGCTACGACCTTAAGATTCTGCATGAATGGAGGACTAGCAGCCGAGTAGCACGGGAGAATGTGAAAAGTGATCATATGTAGTAAAAACCTGAGAAATTCGTCCGTTTTCGTCATTTGTTATCGAATCGACTTAAAGCCAGATCGTCACATTGGCCGCTCTTCTCTCTGAAACGCTTGTACTTATCGTCTGCAAAGCTATGTCGCATGCTGCGGTATGCTGAGACACTACAAGCAGCATAGTAAAACACAGATGAAGCTTCTAAGTTGATGTAATAGCCAGTAAGAAGTAGTACAATTCAAGTTTTAGGTATCCATTATTGACTTTTTAGCTGGCTTTGGTACCTTGGACATGAGCTAGGACCTTAAGATTCTGCATGAAAGGAGGACTAGCAGCCGAGTTGCACGGGAGAATGTGAAAAGTGTTCATATGTAGTAAAAACCTGAGAAATCCGTACGTTTTCGTCATTTGTTATCGAATCGACTTAAAGCCAAATCGACACATTGGCCGCTCTTCTCTCTGAAACGGTTGTACTTATCGTCTGCAAAGCTATGTCGCATGCTGCCGTATGCTGAGACACTACAAGCAGCATAGTAGAACACAGATGAAGCTTCTAAGGTGATGTAATAGCCAGTAAGAAGTAGTCCAATTCAAGTTTTAGGTATCGATTATTGACTTTTTAGCTGGCTTTGGTGCCTTGGACATGAGCTAGGACCTTAAGATTCTGCATGAAAGGAGGACTAGCAGCCGAGTTGCAGGGGAAAATGTGAAAAGTGTTCATATGTAGTAAAAACCTGAGAAATCCGACCGTTTTCGTCATTTGTTATCGAATCGACTTAATGCCAGATCGTCACATTGGCCGCTCTGCTCTCGGAAACGGTTGTACTTATCGTCTGCAAAGCTATGTCGCGTGTTGCCATAGGCGGAAACAGGAAGAGCACCATAGTAGAACACAGATGAAGCTTCTAAGTTGATGTAATAGCCAGTAAGAAGTAGTACAATTAAAGTTTTTGGTATCGGTTAATGACATTTACCCTTCTTTGGTGCCTTGGACACGAGCTAGGAAATTAAGATTTTGCATGAAGGAGGACTATCAGCCGAGTTGCACGGGAGAATGTGAAAAGTGTTCATATGTAGTAAAAACCTGAGAAATCCGTCCGTTTTCGTCATTTGTTATCGAATCGACTTAAAGCCAGATCGTCACATTGGCCGCTCTTCTCTCTGAAACGGTTGTACTTGTCGTCTGTAAAACTATGTCGCGTGCTGCGGTATGCGGAGAAACTAAAAGCACCGTAGCAGAACACAGATGAAGCTTCTAAGTTGATATAATAGCCAGAAAGAAGTAGTACAATTCAAGTTTTAGGTATCCATTATTGACTTTTTAGCTGGCTTTGGTACCTTGGACATGGGCTAAGACCTTAAGATTCTGCATCAAAGGAGGACTAGCAGCCGAGTTGCACGGGAGAATGTGAAAAGTGTTCATATGTAGTAAAAACCTGAGAAATCCGTACGTTTTCGTCATTTGTTATCGAATCGACTTAAAGCCAGATCGTCACATTGGCCGCTCTTCTCTCTGAAAAAGTTGTACTTATCGTCTGCAAAGCTATGTCGCGTGTTGCCGTAGGTGGAAACAGGAAAAGCACCATAGTAGAACACAGATGAAGCTTCTAAGTTGATGTAATAGCCAGTAAGAATTAGTGCAATTCAAGTTTTAGGTATCGATTATTGAATTTTTAGCTAGCTTTGGTGCCTTGGACATGAGCTAGGACCTTAAGATTCTGCATGAAAGGAGGACTAGCAGCCGAGTAGCACGGGAGAATGTGAAAAGTGATCATATGTAGTAAAAACCTGAGAAATTCGTCCGTTTTCGTCATTTGTTATCGAATCGACTTAAAGCCAGATCGTCACATTGGCCGCTCTTCTCTCTGAAACGCTTGTACTTATCGTCTGCAAAGCTATGTCGCATGCTGCGGTATGCTGAGACACTACAAGCAGCATAGTAAAACACAGATGAAGCTTCTAAGTTGATGTAATAGCCAGTAAGAAGTAGTACAATTCAAGTTTTAGGTATCGATTATTGACTTTTTAGCTGGCTTTGGTGCCTTGGACATGAGATAGGACCTTAAGATTCTGCATGAAAGGAGGACTAGCAGCCGAGTTGCAGGGGAGAATGTAAAAAGTGTTCATATGAAGTAAAAACCTGAGTAATCCGTCCGTTTTCGTCATTTGTTATCGAATCGACTTAAAGCCAGATCATCACATTGGCCGCTCTGCTCTCGGAAACGGTTGCACTTATCGTCTGCAAAGCAATGTCGCGTTTTGCCGTAGGCGGAAACAGAAAAGCACCATAGTAGAACACAGATGAAGCTTCTAAGTTGATGTAATAGCCAGTAAGAAGTAGACCAATTCAAGATTTAGGTATCGATTATTGACTTTTTAGCTGGCTTTGGTGCCTTAGACATGAGCTAGGACTTTAAGATTCTGCATAAAAGGAGGACTAGCAGCCCAGTTGCACGGGAGAATGTGAAAAGTGTTCATATGTATTAAAAACCTGAGACATCCGTCCGTTTTCGTCATTTGTGATCGAATCGACTTAAAGCCCGATCGTCACATTGGCCTCTCTTCACTCTGAAACGGTTGTACTTATCGTCTGCAAAGCTATGTCGCGTGCTGCGGTATGTGGAGACACTAAAATTACCATTGTAGAACACAGATGAAGCATCTAAGTTGATGTAATAGCCAGTAAGAAGTAATCCAATTCAAGTTTTAGGTATCGATTATTGACTTTTTAGCTGGCTTTGGTGCCTTCGACATGAGCTAGGACCTTAAGATTCTGCATGTAAGGAGGACCAGCAGCCGAGTTGCACGGGAGAATGTGAAAAGTGTTCATATGTAAAAAAATACCTGTGAAATCCGTCCGTTTTCGTCATTTGTTATCGAATCGACTTAAAGCCAGATCGTCACATTGGTCGCTCTTCTCTCTGAAACGGTTGTACTTATCGTCTGCAAAGCCATGTCGCATGCTGCGGTATGCTGAGACACTACAAGCAGCATAGTAGAACACAGATGACGCTTTTTCGTTGTTGTAATAGCCAGTAAGAAGTAGTACAATTCAAGTTTTAGGTATCGATTATTGACTTTTTAGCTAGCTTTGGTGCCTTGGACATGAGCTAGGACCTTAAGATTCTGCATGAAAGGAGGACTAGCAGCCGAGTAGCATGGGAGAATGTGAAAAGTGTTCATATGTAGTAAAAACCTGAGAAATCCGTCCGTTTACGTCATTTGTTATCGAATCGACTTAATGCCAGATCGTCACATTGGCCGCTCTGCTCTCGGAAACGGTTGTACTTTTCGTCTGCAAAGCTATATCGCGTGTTGCCATAGGCGGAAACAGGAAAAGCACCATAGTAGAACATAGATGAAGCTTCTAAGTTGATGTAATAGCCAGTAAGAAGTAGTACAATTAAAGTTTTAGGTATCGGTTAATGACATTTACCCTTCTTTGGTGCCTTGGACACGAGCTAGAAAATTAAGATTTTGCATGAAGGAGGACTATCAGCCGAGTTGCACGGGAGAATGTGAAAAGTGTTCATATGTAGTAAAAATCTGAGAAATCCGTCCGTTTTGGTCATTTGTTATCGAATCGACTTAAAGCCAGATCGTCACATTGGCCGCTCTTCTCTCTGAAACGGTTGTACTTATCGTCTGTAAAACTATGTCGCGTGCTGCGGTATGCGGAGAAACTAAAAGCACCGTAGTAGAACACAGATGAAGCTTCTAAGTTGATGTAATTGCAAGGAAGAAGTAGTACAATTCAAGTTTTAGGTATCGATTATTGACATTTTAGCTAGCTTTGGTGCCTTGGACATGAGCTATGACCTTAAGATTCTGCATGAAAGGAGGACTAGCAGCCGAGTAGCACGGGAGAATGTGGAAAGTGTTCATATGTAGTAAAAACCTGAGAAATTCGTCCGTTTTCGTCATTTGTTATCGAATCGACTTAAAGCCAAATCGACACATTGGCCGCTCTTCTCTCTGAAACGGTTGTACTTATCGTCTGCAAAGCTATGTCGCATGCTGCGGTATGCTGAGACACTACAAGCAGCATAGTAGAACACAGATGAAGCTTCTAAGTTGATGTAATAGCCAGTAAGAAGTAGTCCAATTCAAGTTTTAGGTATCGATTATTGACTTTTTAGCTGGCTTTGGTGCCTTGGACATGAGCTAGGACCTTAAGATTCTGCATGAAAGGAGGACTAGCAGCCGAGTTGCAGGGGAAAATGTGAAAAGTGTTCATATGTAGTAAAAACCTGAGAAATCCGTCCGTTTTCGTCATTTGTTATCGAATCGACTTAATGCCAGATCGTCACATTGGCCGCTCTGCTCTCGGAAACGGTTGTACTTATCGTCTGCAAAGCTATGTCGCGTGTTGCCATAGGCGGAAACAGGAAAAGCACCATAGTAGAACACAGATGAAGCTTCTAAGTTGATGTAATAGCCAGTAAGAAGTAGTACAATTAAAGTTTTAGGTATCGGTTAATGACATTTACCCTTCTTTGGTGCCTTGGACACGAGCTAGGAAATTAAGATTTTGCATGAAGGAGGACTATCAGCCGAGTTGCACGGGAGAATGTGAAAAGTGTTCATATGTAGTAAAAACCTGAGAAATCCATCCGTTTTCGTCATTTGTTATCGAATCGACTTAAAGCCAGATCGTCACATTGGCCGCTCTTCGCTCTGAAACTGTTGTACTTATCGTCTGTAAAACTATGTCGCGTGCTGCGGTATGCGGAGAAACTAAAAGCACCGTAGCAGAACACAGATGAAGCTTCTAAGTTGATATAATAGCCAGAAAGAAGTAGTACAATTCAAGTTTTAGGTATCCATTATTGACTTTTTAGCTGGCTTTGGTACCTTGGACATGAGCTAAGACCTTAAGATTCTGCATGAAAGGAGGACTAGCAGCCGAGTTGCACGGGAGAATGTGAAAAGTGTTCATATGTAGTAAAAACCTGAGAAATCCGTACGTTTTCGTCATTTGTTATCGAATCGACTTAAAGCCAGATCGTCACATTGGCCGCTCTTCTCTCTGCAACGCTTGTACTTATCGTCTGCAAAGCTATGTCGAGTGCTGCGGTATGCGGAGACAGTAAAAGCACCATAGTAGACTACAGATAAAGCTTCTAAGTTGATGTAATAGCCAGTAAGAAGTAGACCAATTCAAGATTTAGGTATCGATTATTGACTTTTTAGCTGGCTTTGGTGCCTTGGACATGAGCTAGGACTTTAAGATTCTGCATAAAAGGAGGACTAGCAGCCCAGTTGCACGGGAGAATGTGAAAAGTGTTCATATGTATTAAAAACCTGAGACATCCGTCCGTTTTCGTCATTTGTGATCGAATCGACTTAAAGCCAGATCGTCACATTGGCCGCTCTTCACTCTGAAACGGCTGTACTTATCGTCTGCAAAGCTATGTCGCGTGCTGCGGTATGCGGAGACACTAAAAGCACCACAGTAGAACACAGATGGAGCTTCTAAGTCGATGTAATAGCCAGTAAGAAGTAGTACAATTCAAGTTTTAGGTATCGATTATTGACTTTTTAGCTGGCTTTGGTGCCTTGGACATGAGCTAGTACCTTAAAATTCTGCATGAAAGGAGGACTAGCATCCGAGTTGCACGGGAGAATGTAAAAAGTGTTCATATGTAGTAAAAACCTTAGAAATATATCCCTTTTCGCATTTGTTATCGAATCGACTGAAAGCCAGATCGTCACATTGGCCGCTCTTCTCTCTGAAACGGTTGTACTTATCGTCTGCAAAGCTATGTCGCGTGCTGCGGTATGTGGAGACACTAAAATTACCATAGCAGAACACAGATGAAGCATCTAAGTTGATGTAATAGCCAGTAAGAAGTAATCCAATTCAAGTTTTAGGTATCGATTATTGACTTTTTAGCTGGCTTTGGTGCCTTCGACATGAGCTAGGACCTTAAGATTCTGCATGTAAGGAGGACTAGCAGCCGAGTTGCACGGGAGAATGTGAAAAGTGTTCATATGTAAAAAAATACCTGAGAAATCCGTCCGTTTTCGTCATTTGTTATCGAATCGACTTAAAGCCAGATCGTCACATTGGTCGCTCTACTCTCTGAAACGGTTGTACTTATCGTCTGCAAAGCTATGTCGCATGCTGCGGTATGCTGAGGCACTACAAGCAGCATAGTAGAACACAGATGAAGCTTCTTCGTTGATGTAATAGCCAGTAAGAAGTAGTACAATTCAAGTTTTAGGTATCGATTATTGACTTTTTAGCTAGCTTTGGTGCCTTGGACATGAGCTAGGACCTTAAGATTCAGCATGAAAGGAGGACTAGCAGCCGAGTAGCATGGGAGAATGTGAAAAGTGTTCATATGTAGTAAAAACCTGAGAAATTCGTCCGTTTTCGTCATTTGTTATCGAATCGACTTAAAGCCAGATCGTCACATTGGCCGCTCTGCTCTCGGAAACGGTTGTACTTATGGTCTGCAAAGCTATGTCGCGTGTTGCCGTAGGCGGAAACAGGAAAGGCACCATAGTAGAACACAGATGAAGCTTCTAAGTTGATGTAATAGCCAGTAAGAAGTAGTCCAATTCAAGTTTTAGGTATCGATTATTGACTTTTTAGCTGGCTTTGGTGCCTTGGACATGAGCTAGGACCTTAAGATTCTGCAAGAAAGGAGGACTAGCAGCCGAGTTGTAGGGGAAAATGTGAAAAGTGTTCATATGTAGTAAAAACCTGAGAAATCCGTCCGTTTTCGTCATTTGTTATCGAATCGACTTAATGCCAGATCGTCACATTGGCCGCTCTGCTCTCGGAAACGGTTGTACTTTTCGTCTGCAAAGCTATATCGCGTGTTGCCATAGGCGGAAACAGGAAAAGCACCATAGTAGAACACAGATGAAGCTTCTAAGTTGATGTAATAGCCAGTAAGAAGTAGTACAATTAAAGTTTTAGGTATCGGTTAATGACATTTACCCTTCTTTGGTGCCTTGGACACGAGCCAGAAAATTAAGATTTTGCATGAAGGAGGACTATCAGCCGAGTTGCACGGGAGAATGTGAAAAGTGTTCATATGTAGTGAAAACCTGAGAAATCCGTCCGTTTTGGTCATTTGTTATCGAATCGACTTAAAGCCAGATCGTCACATTGGCCGCTCTTCTCTCTGAAACGGTTGTACTTATCGTCTGTAAAACTATGTCGCGTGCTGCGGTATGCGGAGAAACTAAAAGCACCGTAGTAGAACACAGATGAAGCTTCTAAGTTGATGTAATAGCCAGGAAGAAGTAGTACAATTCAAGTTTTAGGTATCGATTATTGACATTTTAGCTTGCTTTGGTGCCTTGGACATGAGCTATGACCTTAAGATTCTGCATGAAAGGAGGACTAGCAGCCGAGTAGCACGGGAGAATGTGGAAAGTGTTCATATGTAGTAAAAACCTGAGAAATTCGTCCGTTTTCGTCATTTGTTATCGAATCACTTAAAGCCAAATCGACACATTGGCCGCTCTTCTCTCTGAAACGGTTGTACTTATCGTCTACAAAGCTATGTCGCGTGCTGCGGTATGCGGAGACACTAAAATCACCATAAAAGAACACAGATGGAGCTACTAAGTTGATGTAATAGCCAGTAAGAAGTAGTACAATTCAAGTTTTAGGTATCGATTATTGACATTTTAGCTAGCTTTGGTGCCTTGGACATGAGCTATGACCTTAAGATTCTCCATGAAAGGAGGACTAGCAGCCGAGTAGCACGGGAGAATGTGAAAAGTGTTCATATGTAGTAAAAACCTGGGAAATTCGTCCGTTTTCGTCATTTGTTATCGAATCGACTTAAAGCCACATCGTGTTATTGGCCGCTCTTCTCTCTGAAACGCGTGTACTTATCGTCTGCAAAGCTATGTCGCATGCTGCGGTATGCTGAGACACTACAGGCCGCATAGTAGAACACAGATGAAGCTTCTAAGTTGATGTAATAGCCAGTAAGAATTAGTGCAATTCAAGTTTTAGGTATCGATTATTGACTTTTTAGCTAGCTTTGGTGCCTTGGACATGAGCTAGGACCTTAAGATTCTGCATGAAAGGAGGACTAGCAGCCGAGTAGCACGGGAGAATGTGAAAAGTGATCATATGTAGTAAAAACCTGAGAAATTCGTCCGTTTTCGTCATTTGTTATCGAATCGACTTAAAGCCAGATCGTCACATTGGCCGCTCTTCTCTCTGAAACGCTTGTACTTATCGTCTGCAAAGCTATGTCGCATGCTGCGGTATGCTGAGACACTACAAGCAGCATAGTAAAACACAGATGAAGCTTCTAAGTTGATGTAATAGCCAGTAAGAAGTAGTACAATTGAAGTTTTAGGTATCGATTATTGACTTTTTAGCTGGCTTTGGTGCCTTGGACATGAGATAGGACCTTAAGATTCTGCATGAAAGGAGGACTAGCAGCCGAGTTGCAGGGGAGAATGTAAAAAGTGTTCATATGAAGTAAAAACCTGAGTAATCCGTACGTTTTCGTCATTTGTTATCGAATCGACTTAAAGCCAGATCATCACATTGGCCGCTCTGCTCTCGGAAACGGTTGCACTTATCGTCTGCAAAGCAATGTCGCGTTTTGCCGTAGGCGGAAACAGAAAAGCACCATAGTAGAACACAGATGAAGCTTCTAAGTTGATGTAATAGCCAGTAAGAAGTAGACCAATTCAAGATTTAGGTATCGATTATTGACTTTTTAGCTGGCTTTGGTGCCTTGGACATGAGCTAGGACTTTAAGATTCTGCATAAAAGGAGGACTAGCAGCCCAGTTGCACGGGAGAATGTGAAAAGTGTTCATATGTATTAAAAACCTGAGACATCCGTCCGTTTTCGTCATTTGTGATCGAATCGACTTAAAGCCAGATCGTCACATTAACCGCTCTTCACTCTGAAACGGCTGTACTTATCGTCTGCAAAGCTATGTCGCGTGCTGCGGTATGCGGAGACACTAAAAGCACCATAGTAGAACACAGATGGAGCTTCTAAGTCGATGTAATAGCCAGTAAGAAGTAGTACAATTCAAGTTTTAGGTATCGATTATTGACTTTTTAGCTGGCTTTGGTGCCTTGGACATGAGCTAGTACCTTAAAATTCTGCATGAAAGGACGACTAGCATCCGAGTTGCACGGGAGAATGTGAAAAGTGTTCATATGTAGTAAAAACCTTAGAAATCCATCCGTTTTCGCATTTGTTATCGAATCGACTGAAAGCCAGATCGTCACATTGGCCGCTCTTCTCTCTGAAACGGTTGTACTTATCGTCTGCAAAGCTATGTCGCGTGCTGCGGTATGTGGAGACACTAAAATTACCATAGTAGAACACAGATGAAGCATCTAAGTTGATGTAATAGCCAGTAAGAAGTAATCCAATTCAAGTTTTAGGTATCGATTATTGACTTTTTAGCTGGCTTTGGTGCCTTCGACATGAGCTAGGACCTTAAGATTCTGCATGTAAGGAGGACTAGCAGCCGAGTTGCACGGGAGAATGTGAAAAGTGTTCATATGTAAAAAATACCTGAGAAATCCGTCCGTTTTCGTCATTTGTTATCGAATCGACTTAAAGCCAGATCGTCACATTGGTCGCTCTTCTCTCTGAAACGGTTGTACTTATCGTCTGCAAAGCTATGTCGCATGCTGCGGTATGCTGAGACACTACAAGCAGCATAGTAGAACACAGATGAAGCTTCTAAGTTGATGTAATAGCCAGTAAGAAGTAGTACAATTCAAGTTTTAGGTATCGATTATTGACTTTTTAGCTAGCTTTGGTGCCTTGGACATGAGCTAGGACCTTAAGATTCTGCATGAAAGGAGGACTAGCAGCCGAGTAGCATGGGAGAATGTGAAAAGTGTTCATATGTAGTAAAAACCTGAGAAATTCGTCCGTTTTCGTCATTTGTTATCGAATCGACTTAAAGCCAGATCGTCACATTGGCCGCTCTGCTCTCGGAAACGGTTGTACTTATCGTCTGCAAAGCTATGTCGCGTGTTGCCGTAGGCGGAAACAGGAAAGGCACCATAGTAGAACACAGATGAAGCTTCTAAGTTGATGTAATAGCCAGTAAGAAGTAGTCCAATTCAAGTTTTAGGTATCGATTATTGACTTTTTAGCTGGCTTTGGTGCCTTGGACATGAGCTAGGACCTTAAGATTCTGCAAGAAAGGAGGACTAGCAGCCGAGTTGTAGGGGAAAACGTGAAAAGTGTTCATATGTAGTAAAAACCTGAGAAATCCGTCCGTTTTCGTCATTTGTTATCGAATCGACTTAATGCCAGATCGTCACATTGGCCGCTCTGCTCTCGGCAACGGTTGTACTTTTCGTCGGCAAAGCTATGTCGCGTGTTGCCATAGGCGGAAACAGGAAAAGCACCATAGTAGAACACAGATGAAGCTTCTAAGTTGATGTAATAGCCAATAAGAAGTAGTACAATTAAAGTTTCAGGTATCGGTTAATGACATTTACCCTTCTTTGGTGCCTTGGACACGAGCTAGAAAATTAAGATTTTGCATGAAGGAGGACTATCAGCCGAGTTGCACGGGAGAATGTGAAAAGTGTTCATATGTAGTAAAACCCTGAGAAATCCGTCCGTTTTGGTCATTTGTTATCGAATCGACTTAAAGCCAGATCGTCACATTGGCCGCTCTTCTCTCTGAAACGGTTGTACTTATCTTCTGTAAAACTATGTCGCGTGCTGCGGTATGCGGAGAAACTAAAAGCACCGTAGTAGAACACAGATGAAGCTTCTAAGTTGATGTAATAGCCAGGAAGAAGTAGTACAATTCAAGTTTTAGGTATCGATTATTGACTTTTTAGCTGGCTTTGGTGCCTTGGACATGAGCTAGGACCTTAACATTCTGCATGAAAGGATTACTACCAGCCGAGTTGCACGGGAGAATGTGAAAAGTGTTCATATGTAGTAAAAACCTTAGAAATCCGTCCGTTTTCGTCATTTGTTATCGAATCGACTTAAAGCCAGATCGTCACATTGGCCGCTTTTCTCTCTGAAACGGTTGTACTTATCGTCTGCAAAGCTATGTCGCGTGCTGCGGTATGCGGAGACACTAAAAGCACCATAGTAGAACACAGATGAAGCTTCTAAATTGATGTAATAAGCAGTAAGAAGTAGTACAATTCGCGTTTTAGGTATCGATTATTGACTTTTTAGCTGGCTTTGGTGCCTTGGACATGAGCTAGGACCTTAAGATTCTCCAATAAAGGAGGACTAGCAGCCGATTTGCACGGGAGAATGTGAAAAGTGTTCATATGTAGTAAAAACCTGAGAAATCCATCCGTTTTCGTCATTTGTTATCGAATCGACTTAAAGCCAGATCGTCACATTGGCCGCTCTTCTCTCTGAAACGGTTGTACTTATCGTCTGCAAAGCTAAGTCGCGTGCTGCGGTATGCGGAGACACTAAAATCACCATAGTAGAACACAGATGAAGCATCTAAGTTGAAGTAATAGCCAGAAAGAAGTAGTCCAATTCAAGTTTTAGGTATCGATTATTGACTTTTTAGCTGGCTTTGGTGCCTTGGACATGAGCTAGGACGTTAAGATTCTGCATGAAAGGAGGACTAGCAGCCGAGTTGCCCAGGAGAATGTGAAAAGTGTTCATAAGTAAAAAAATACCTGAGAAATCCGGCGGTTTTCGTCATTTGTTATCGAATCGACTTAAAGCCAGATCGTCACATTGGTCGCTCTTCTCTCTGACACGGTTGTACTTATCGTGTACAAAGATATGTCGCGTGCTGCGGTATGCGGAGACACTAAAATCACCATAGTAGAACACAGATGAAGCTTCTAAGTTGTTGTAATAGCCAGTAAGAAGTAGTACAATTCAAGTTTTAGGTATCGATTATTGACTTTTTAGCTAGCTTTGTTGCCTTGGACATGAGCTAGGACCTTAAGATTCTGCATGAAAGGAGGACTAGCAGCTGAGTTGCACGGGAGAATGTGAAAAGTGTTCATATGTAGTAAAAACCTGAGACATCCGTCCGTTTTCGTCATTTGTTATCGAATCGACTTAAAGCCAGATCGTCACATTGGCCGCTCTTCTCTTTGAAACGGTTGTACTTATCGTCTGCAAAGCTATGTCGCGTGCTGCGGTATGCGGAGACACTAAAAGCACCATAGTAGAACACAGATGAAGCTTCTAAGTTGATGTAATAGCCAGTAAGAAGAAGTAAAATTCAAGTTTTAGGTATCGGTTATTGACTTTTTACACTTCTTTGGTGCCTTGGACACGAGCTAGGAATTTAAGATTTTGCATGAAGGAGGACTAGCAGCCGATTTGCACGGGAGAATGTGAAAAGTGTTCATATGTAGTAAAAACCTGAGAAATCCGTCAGTTTTCGTCATTTGTTATCGAATCGACTTAAAGCCAGATCGTCACATTGGCCGCTCTTCTCTCTGAAACGGTTGTACTTATCGTCTGCAAAGCTATGTCACGTGCTGCGGTATGCGGAGACACTAAAATCACCACAGCAGAACACAGATGAAGCTTCTAAGTTGATGCAATATCCAGTAAGAAGTAGTACAATTCGCGTTTTATGTATCGATTGTTGACTTTTTAGCTGGCTTTGGTGCCTTGGACATGAGCTAGGACCTTAAGATTCTGCATGAAAGGAGGACTAGCAGCTCAGTTGCACGGGAGTAAGTGAAAAGTGTTCATATGTAGTAAAAACCTGAGAAATCCGTCCGTTTTCGTCATTTGTTATCGAATCGACTTAAAGCCAGATCGACACATTGGCCGCTTTTCTCTCTGAAACGGTTGTACTTAACGTCTGCAAAGCAATGTCGCGTGCTGCGGTATGCTGAGACACTAAAAGCACTATAGTAGAACACAGATCAAGCTTCTAAGTTGATGTAATAGCCAGTAAGAAGTAGTACAATACAAGTATTAGGTATTGAATATTGACCTTTTAACTGGCTTTGGTGCCTTGGACATGAGCTAGGACCTTAACATTCTGCATGAAAGGAGGACTAGCAGCCGAGTTGCACGAGAGAATGTGAAAAGTGTTCATATGTAGTAAAAACCTGAGAAATCCGTCCGTTTTCGTCATTTATTATCGAATCTACTTAAAGCCAGATCGTCACATTGGCCGCTCTTCTCTCTGAAACGGTTGTACTTTTCGTCTGCAAAGCTATGTCGCGTACTGCGGTATTCGGAGACACTAAAAACACCATAGTAGAACACAGATGAAGCTTCTAAGATGATGTAATAGCCAGTAAGAAGTAGTACAATTCAAGTTTTAGATATCGGTTGTTGACTTTTTAGCTGACTTTGGTGCCTTGGACATGGGCTAGGACCTTAAGATTCTGCAATAAAGGAGGACTAGCGACCGAGTTGCACGGGAGAATGTGAAATGTGTTCATATGTAGTAAAAACCTGAGAAATCGGTCCGTTTTCGTCATTTGTTATCGAATCGACTTAAAGCCAGATCGTCACATTGGCCGCTCTTCTCTCTGAAACGGTTGTACTTATCATCTGCAAAGCTATGTCGCGTGTTGCCGTAGGCGGAAACAGGAAAAGCACCATAGTAGAACACAGATGAAGCTTCTAAGTTGATGTAATAGCCAGTAAGAAGTAGTACAATTAAAGTTTTAGGTATCGGTTAATGACATTTACCCTTCTTTGGTGCCTTGGACACGAGCTAGAAAATTAAGATTTTGCATGAAGGAGGACTATCAGCCGAGTTGCACGGGAGAATGTGAAAAGTGTTCATATCTAGTAAAAACCTGAGAAATCCGTCCGTTTTCGTCATTTGTTATCGAATCGACTTAAAGCCACATCGTCTTATTGGCCGCTCTTCTCTCTGAAACGCGTGTACTTATCGTCTGCAAAGCTATGTCGCATGCTGCGGTATGCTGAGACACTACAGGCAGCATAGTAGAACACAGATGAAGCTTCTAAGTTGATGTAATAGCCAGTAAGAATTAGTGCAATTCAAGTTTTAGGTATCGATTATTGACTTTTTAGCTAGCTTTGGTGCCTTGGACATGAGCTAGGACCTTAAGATTCTGCATGAAAGGAGGACTAGCAGCTCAGTTGCACGGGAGTATGTGAAAAGTGTTCATATGTTGTAAAAACCTGAGAAATCCGTCCGTTTTCGTCATTTGTTATCGAATCGACTTAAAGCCAGATCGTCACATTGGCCGCTCTTCTCTCTGAAACGCTTGTACTTATCGTCTGCAAAGCTATGTCACATGCTGCGGTATGCTGAGACACTACAAGCAGCATAGTAAAACACAGATGAAGCTTCTAAGTTGATGTAATAGCCAGTAAGAAGTAGTACAATTCAAGTTTTAGGTATCGATTATTGACTTTTTAGCTGGCTTTGGTGCCTTGGACATGAGATAGGACCTTAAGATTCTGCATGAAAGGAGGACTAGCAGCCGAGTTGCAGGGGTGAATGTAAAAAGTGTTCATATGAAGTAAAAACCTGAGTAATCCGTCCGCTTTCGTCATTTGTTATCGAATCGACATAAAGCCAGATCATCACATTGGCCGCTCTGCTCTCGGAAACGGTTGCACTTATCGTCTGCAAAGCAATGTCGCGTTTTGCCGTAGGCAGAAACAGAAAAGCGCCATAGTAGAACACAGATGAAGCTTCTAAGTTGATGTAATAGCCAGTAAGAAGTAGACCAATTCAAGATTTAGGTATCGATTATTGACTTTTTAGCTGGCTTTGGTGCCTTCGACATGAGCTAGGACCTTGATATTCTGCATGTAAGGAGGACTAGCAGCCCAGTTGCACGGGAGAATGTGAAAAGTGTTCATATGTAAAAAAATACCTGAGAAATCCGTCCGTTTTCGTCATTTGTTATCGAATCGACTTAAAGCCAGATCGTCACATTGGTCGCTCTTCTCTCTGAAACGGTTGTACTTACCGTCTGCAAAGCTATGTCGCATGCTGCGGTATGCTGAGACACTACAAGCAGCATAGTAGAACACAGATGAAGCTTCTTCGTTGATGTAATAGCCAGTAAGAAGTAGTACAATTCAAGTTTTAGGTATCGATTATTGACTTTTTAGCTGGCTTTGGTGCCTTGGACATGAGCTAGGACCTTAAGATTCTGCAAGAAAGGAGGACTAGCAGCCGAGTTGTAGGGGAAAATGTGAAAAGTGTTCATATGTAGTAAAAACCTGAGAAATCCGTCCGTTTTCGTCATTTGTTTTCGAATCGACTTAATGCCAGATCGTCACATTGGCCGCTCTGCTCTCGGAAACGGTTGTACTTTTCGTCTGCAAAGCTATGTCGCGTGTTGCCATAGGCGGAAACAGGAAAAGCACCATAGTAGAACACAGATGAAGCTTCAAAGTTGATGTAATAGCCAGTAAGAAGTAGTACAATTAAAGTTTTAGGTATCGTTTAATGACATTTACCCTTCTTTGGTGCCTTGGACACGAGCTAGAAAATTAAGATTTTGCATGAAGGAGGACTATCAGCCGAGTTGACGGGAGAATGTGAAAAGTGTTCATATGTAGTAAAAACCTGAGAAATCCGTCCGTTTTGGTCATTTGTAATCGAATCGACTTAAAGCCAGATCGTCACATTGGCCGCTCTTCTCTCTGAAACGGTTGTACTTATCGTCTGTAAAACTATGTCGCGTGCTGCGGTATGCGGAGAAACTAAAAGCACCGTAGTAGAACACAGATGAAGCTTCTAAGTTGATGTAATAGCCAGGAAGAAGTAGTACAATTAAAGTTTTAGGAATCAGTTAATGACTTTTTACCCTTCTTTGGTGCCTTGGACACAAGCTAGGAAATTAAAATTTTGCATGAAGGAGGACTAGCAGCCGAGTTGCACGGGAGAATGTGAAAAGTGTTCATATGTAGTAAAAACCTGAGAACTCCGTCCGTTTTCGTCATTTGTTATCGAATCGACTTAAAGCCAGATCGTCACATTGGCCGCTCTTCTCTCTGAAACGGTTGTACAGATCGTCTGCAAAGCTATGTCGCGTGCTGCGGTATGCGGAGACACTAAAATCACCATAGTAGAACACAGATGAAGCATCTAAGTTGAAGTAATAGCCAGAAAGAAGTAGTCCAATTCAAGTTTTAGGTATCGATTATTGACTTTTTAGCTGGCTTTGGTGCCTTGGACATGAGCTAGGACGTTAAGATTCTGCATGAAAGGAGGACTAGCAGCCGAGTTGCCCAGGAGAATGTGAAAAGTGTTCATATGTAAAAAAAATACCTGAGAAATCCGTCCGTTTTCGTCATTTGTTATCGAATCGACTTAAAGCCAGATCGTCACATTGGTCGCTCTTCTCTCTGACACGGTTGTACTTATCGTCTACAAAGATATGTCGCGTGCTGCGGTATGCGGAGACACTAAAATCACCATAGTAGAACACAGATGAAGCTTCTAAGTTGTTGTAATAGCCAGTAAGAAGTAGTACAATTCAAGTTTAAGGTGTCGGTTATTGACTTTTTAGCTGGCTTTGGTGCCTTGGACAAAAGTTAGGACCTTAACATTCTGTATGAGAGGAGGACTAGCAGCCGATTTGCATGGGAGAATGTGAAAAGTGTTCATATGTAGTAAAAACCCGAGAAATCCGTCCGTTTTCGTCATTTGTTATCGAATCGACTTAAAGCCAGATCGTCAAATTAGTCGCTCTTCTCTCTGAAACGGTTGTACTTATCGATTGCAAAGCTATGTCGCGTGCTGCGGTATGCGGAGACACTAAAAGCACCATAGTAGAACACAGATGAAGCTTCTAAGTTGATGTAATAGCCAGTAAGAAGTAGTACAATTCAAATTTTAGGTATCGATTATTGTCTTTTTAGCTAGCTTTGGTGCCTTGGAAATGAGCTAGGACCTTATGATTCTGCATGAAAGGAGGATTAGCAGCCGAGTTGCACGGGAGAATGTGAAAAGTGTTCATATGTAGTAAAAACCTGAGAAATCCGTCCGTTTTCGTCATTTGTTATCGAATCGACTTAAAGCCAGATCGTCACATTGGCCGCTCTTCTCTCTGAAACGCTTGTACTTATCGTCTGCAAAGCTATGTCACATGCTGCGGTATGCTGAGACACTACAAGCAGCATAGTAAAACACAGATGAAGCTTCTAAGTTGATGTAATAGCCAGTAAGAAGTAGTACAATTCAAGTTTTAGGTATCGATTATTGACTTTTTAGCTGGCTTTGGTGCCTTGGACATGAGATAGGACCTTAAGATTCTGCATGAAAGGAGGAATGGCAGCCGAGTTGCAGGGGTGAATGTAAAAAGTGTTCATATGAAGTAAAAACCTGAGTAATCCGTCCGCTTTCGTCATTTGTTATCGAATCGACATAAAGCCAGATCATCACATTGGCCGCTCTGCTCTCGGAAACGGTTGCACTTATCGTCTGCAAAGCAATGTCGCGTTTTGCCGTAGGCAGAAACAGAAAAGCGCCATAGTAGAACACAGATGAAGCTTCTAAGTTGATGTAATAGCCAGTAAGAAGTAGACCAATTCAAGATTTAGGTATCGATTATTGACTTTTTAGCTGGCTTTGGTGCCTTCGACATGAGCTAGGACCTTGATATTCTGCATGTAAGGAGGACTAGCAGCCCAGTTGCACGGGAGAATGTGAAAAGTGTTCATATGTAAAAAAATACCTGAGAAATCCGTCCGTTTTCGTCATTTGTTATCGAATCGACTTAAAGCCAGATCGTCACATTGGTCGCTCTTCTCTCTGAAACGGTTGTACTTACCGTCTGCAAAGCTATGTCGCATGCTGCGGTATGCTGAGACACTACAAGCAGCATAGTAGAACACAGATGAAGCTTCTTCGTTGATGTAATAGCCAGTAAGAAGTAGTACAATTCAAGTTTTAGGTATCGATTATTGACTTTTTAGCTGGCTTTGGTGCCTTGGACATGAGCTAGGACCTTAAGATTCTGCAAGAAAGGAGGACTAGCAGCCGAGTTGTAGGGGAAAATGTGAAAAGTGTTCATATGTAGTAAAAACCTGAGAAATCCGTCCGTTTTCGTCATTTGTTTTCGAATCGACTTAATGCCAGATCGTCACATTGGCCGCTCTGCTCTCGGAAACGGTTGTACTTTTCGTCTGCAAAGCTATGTCGCGTGTTGCCATAGGCGGAAACAGGAAAAGCACCATAGTAGAACACAGATGAAGCTTCTAAGTTGATGTAATAGCCAGTAAGAAGTAGTACAATTAAAGTTTTAGGTATCGTTTAATGACATTTACCCTTCTTTGGTGCCTTGGACACGAGCTAGAAAATTAAGATTTTGCATGAAGGAGGACTATCAGCCGAGTTGACGGGAGAATGTGAAAAGTGTTCATATGTAGTAAAAACCTGAGAAATCCGTCCGTTTTGGTCATTTGTAATCGAATCGACTTAAAGCCAGATCGTCACATTGGCCGCTCTTCTCTCTGAAACGGTTGTACTTATCGTCTGTAAAACTATGTCGCGTGCTGCGGTATGCGGAGAAACTAAAAGCACCGTAGTAGAACACAGATGAAGCTTCTAAGTTGATGTAATAGCCAGGAAGAAGTAGTACAATTAAAGTTTTAGGAATCAGTTAATGACTTTTTACCCTTCTTTGGTGCCTTGGACACAAGCTAGGAAATTAAAATTTTGCATGAAGGAGGACTAGCAGCCGAGTTACACGGGAGAATGTGAAAAGTGTTCATATGTAGTAAAAACCTGAGAACTCCGTCCGTTTTCGTCATTTGTTATCGAATCGACTTAAAGCCAGATCGTCACATTGGCCGCTCTTCTCTCTGAAACGGTTGTACAGATCGTCTGCAAAGCTATGTCGCGTGCTGCGGTATGCGGAGACACTAAAATCACCATAGTAGAACACAGATGAAGCATCTAAGTTGAAGTAATAGCCAGAAAGAAGTAGTCCAATTCAAGTTTTAGGTATCGATTATTGACTTTTTAGCTGGCTTTGGTGCCTTGGACATGAGCTAGGACGTTAAGATTCTGCATGAAAGGAGGACTAGCAGCCGAGTTGCCCAGGAGAATGTGAAAAGTGTTCATATGTAAAAAAATACCTGAGAAATCCGTCCGTTTTCGTCATTTGTTATCGAATCGACTTAAAGCCAGATCGTCACATTGGTCGCTCTTCTCTCTGACACGGTTGTACTTATCGTCTACAAAGATATGTCGCGTGCTGCGGTATGCGGAGACACTAAAATCACCATAGTAGAACACAGATGAAGCTTCTAAGTTGTTGTAATAGCCAGTAAGAAGTAGTACAATTCAAGTTTAAGGTGTCGGTTATTGACTTTTTAGCTGGCTTTGGTGCCTTGGACAAAAGTTAGGACCTTAACATTCTGTATGAGACGAGGACTAGCAGCCGATTTGCATGGGAGAATGTGAAAAGTGTTCATATGTAGTAAAAACCCGAGAAATCCGTCCGTTTTCGTCATTTGTTATCGAATCGACTTAAAGCCAGATCGTCAAATTAGTCGCTCTTCTCTCTGAAACGGTTGTACTTATCGATTGCAAAGCTATGTCGCGTGCTGCGGTATGCGGAGACACTAAAAGCACCATAGTAGAACACAGATGAAGCTTCTAAGTTGATGTAATAGCCAGTAAGAAGTAGTACAATTCAAGTTTTAGGTATCGATTATTGTCTTTTTAGCTAGCTTTGGTGCCTTGGAAATGAGCTAGGACCTTTTGATTCTGCATGAAAGGAGGATTAGCAGCCGAGTTGCACGGGAGAATGTGAAAAGTGTTCATATGTAGTAAAAACCTGAGAAATCCGTACGTTTTCTTCATTTGTTATCGAATCGACTTAAAGCCAGATCGTCACTTTGGCCGCTCTTCTCTCTGAAACGGTTGTACTTATCGTCTGCAAAGCTATGTCGCGTGCTGCGGTATGCGGAGACACTAAAAGCACCATAGTAGAACACAGATCAAGCTTCTAAGTTGATGTAATAGCCAGTAAGAAGTAGTACAATTCAAGTTTTAGGTATTGAATATTGAATTTTTAGCTGGCTTTGGTGCCTTGGACATGAGCTAGGACCTTAATATTCTGCATGAAAGGAGGGCTAGCAGCCGAGTTGCACGGGAGAATGTGAAAAGTGTTCATATGTAGTAAAAACCTGAGATATCCGTCCATTTTCGTCATTTGATATCGAATCGACTGAAAGCCAGATCGTCACATTGGCCGCTCTTCTCTCTCAAAAAGTTGTACTTATCGTCTGCAAAGCTATGTCGCGTGCTGCGGTATGCAGAGGCACTAAAAGCACCATAGTAGAACACAGATGAAGCTTCTAAGTTGATGTAATAGCCAGTAAGAAATAGTACAATTCAAGTTTTAAGTATCGATTATGACTTTTTAGCTGGCTTTGGTGCCTTGGACATGAGCTAGGACCTTTAGAATGTGCATGAAAGGAGGACTAGCAGCCGAGTTGCACGGGAGAATGTGAAAAGTGTTCATATGTAGTAAAAACCTAAGAAATTCGTCCGTTTTCGTCATTTGTTATCGAATCGACTTAAAGCCAGATCGTCACATTGGCCGCTCTTCTCTCTGAAACGGTTGTACTTATCGTCTGCAAAGCTATGTCGCGTGCTGCGGTATGCGGAGACACTAAAGGAACCATAGTAGAACACAGATGAAGCTTCTAAGTTGACGTAATAGCCAGGAAGAAGTAGTACAATTCAAGTTTTAGGTGTCGGTTATTGACTTTTTAGCTGGCTTTGGTGCCTTGGACAAAAGTTAGGACATTAACATTCTGTATGAAAGGAGGACTAGCAGCCGATTTGCATGGGAGAATGTGAAAAGTGTTCATATGTAGTAAAAACCCGAGAAATCCGTCCGTTTTCGTCATTTGTTATCGAATCGACTTAAAGCCAGATCGTCACATTGGCCGCTCTTCTCTCTGAAACGGTTGTACTTATCGTCTGCAAAGCTATGTCGCGTGCTGCGGTATGCTGAGACACTAAAAGCACCATAGTAGAACACAGATCAAGCTTCTAAGTTGATGTAATAGCCAGTAAGAAGTAGTACAATTCAAGTTTTAGGTATTGAATATTGAATTTTTAGCTGGCTTTGGTGCCTTGGACATGAGCTAGGACCTTAAGATTCTGCATGAAAGGAGGACTAGCAGCCGAGTTGCACGGGAGAATGTGAAAAGTGTTCATAAGTAGTAAAAACCTGAGAAATTCGTCCGTTTTCGTCATTTGTTTTCGAATCGACTTAAAGCCAGAGCGTCACATTGGCCGCTCTTCTCTCTGAAACGCTTGTACTTATCGTCTGCAAAGCTATGTCGCATGCTGCGGTATGCTGAGACACTACAAGCAGCATACTAGAACACAGATGAAGCTTCTAAGTTGATGTAATAGCCAGTAAGAAGTAGTACAATTCAAGTTTTAGGTGTCGGTTATTGACTTTTTAGCTGGCTTTGGTGCCTTGGACAAAAGTTAGGACATTAACATTCTGTATGAAAGGAGGACTAGCAGCCGATTTGCATGGGAGAATGTGAAAAGTGTTCATATGTAGTAAAAACCCGAGAAATCCGTCCGTTTTCGTCATTTATTATCGAATCTACTTAAAGCCAGATCGTCACATTGGCCGCTCTTCTCTCTGAAACGGTTGTACTTATCGTCTGCAAAGCTATGTCGCGTGTTGCCGTAGGCGGAAACAGGAAAAGCACCATAGTAGAACACAGATGAAGCTTCTAAGTTGATGTAATAGCCAGTAAGAAGTAGTACAATTCAAGTTTTAGGTATCGATTATTGACTTTTTAGCTGGCTTTGGTGCCTTGGACATGAGATAGGACCTTAAGATTCTGCATGAAAGGAGGACTAGCAGCCGAGTTGCAGGGGAGAATGTAAAAAGTGTTCATATGAAGTAAAAACCTGAGTAATCCGTCCGTTTTCGTCATTTGTTATCGAATCGACTTAAAGCCAGATCATCACATTGGCCGCTCTGCTCTCGGAAACGGTTGCACTTATCGTCTGCAAAGCAATGTCGCGTTTTGCCGTAGGCGGAAACAGAAAAGCACCATAGTAGAACACAGATGAAGCTTCTAAGTTGATGTAATAGCCAGTAAGAAGTAGACCAATTCAAGATTTAGGTATCGATTATTGACTTTTTAGCTGGCTTTGGTGCCTTCGACATGAGCTAGGACCTTGATATTCTGCATGTAAGGAGGACTAGCAGCCCAGTTGCACGGGAGAATGTGAAAAGTGTTCATATGTAAAAAAATACCTGAGAAATCCGTCCGTTTTCGTCATTTGTTATCGAATCGACTTAAAGCCAGATCGTCACATTGGTCGCTCTTCTCTCTGAAACGGTTGTACTTACCGTCTGCAAAGCTATGTCGCATGCTGCGGTATGCTGAGACACTACAAGCAGCATAGTAGAACACAGATGAAGCTTCTTCGTTGATGTAATAGCCAGTAAGAAGTAGTACAATTCAAGTTTTAGGTATCGATTATTGACTTTTTAGCTAGCTTTGGTGCCTTGGACATGAGCTAGGACCTTAAGATTCAGCATGAAAGGAGGACTAGCAGCCGAGTAGCATGGGAGAATGTGAAAAGTGTTCATATGTAGTAAAAACCTGAGAAATTCGTCCGTTTTCGTCATTTGTTATCGAATCGACTTAAAGCCAGATCGTCACATTGGCCGCTCTGCTCTCGGAAACGGTTGTACTTATCGTCTGCAAAGCTATGTCGCGTGTTGCCGTAGGCGGAAACAGGAAAGGCACCATAGTAGAACACAGATGAAGCTTCTAAGTTGATGTAATAGCCGGTAAGAAGTAGTCCAATTCAAGTTTTAGGTATCGATTATTGACTTTTTAGCTGGCTTTGGTGCCTTGGACATGAGCTAGGACCTTAAGATTCTGCAAGAAAGGAGGACTAGCAGCCGAGTTGTAGGGGAAAATGAGAAAAGTGTTCATATGTAGTAAAAACCTGAGAAATCCGTCCGTTTTCGTCATTTGTTTTCGAACCGACTTAATGCCAGATCGTCACATTGGCCGCTCTGCTCTCGGAAACAGTTGTACTTTTCGTCTGCAAAGCTATGTCGCGTGTTGCCATAGGCGGAAACAGGAAAAGCACCATAGTAGAACACAGATGAAGCTTCTAAGTTGATGTAATAGCCAGTAAGAAGTAGTACAATTAAAGTTTTAGGTATCGGTTAATGACATTTACCCTTCTTTGGTGCCTTGGACACGAGCTAGAAAATTAAGATTTTGCATGAAGGAGGACTATCAGCCGAGTTGACGGGAGAATGTGAAAAGTGTTCATATGTAGTAAAAACCCGAGAAATCCGTCCGTTTTCGTCATTTATTATCGAATCTACTTAAAGCCAGATCGTCACATTGGCCGCTCTTCTCTCTGAAACGGTTGTACTTATCGTCTGCAAAGCTATGTCGCGTGTTGCCGTAGGCGGAAACAGGAAAAGCACCATAGTAGAACACAGATGAAGCTTCTAAGTTGATGTAATAGCCAGTAAGAAGTAGTACAATTCAAGTTTTAGGTATCGATTATTGACTTTTTAGCTGGCTTTGGTGCCTTGGACATGAGCTAGGACCTTAAGATTCTGCAAGAAAGGAGGACTAGCAGCCGAGTTGTAGGGGAAAATGAGAAAAGTGTTCATATGTAGTAAAAACCTGAGAAATCCGTCCGTTTTCGTCATTTGTTTTCGAACCGACTTAATGCCAGATCGTCACATTGGCCGCTCTGCTCTCGGAAACAGTTGTACTTTTCGTCTGCAAAGCTATGTCGCGTGTTGCCATAGGCGGAAACAGGAAAAGCACCATAGTAGAACACAGATGAAGCTTCTAAGTTGATGTAATAGCCAGTAAGAAGTAGTACAATTAAAGTTTTAGGTATCGGTTAATGACATTTACCCTTCTTTGGTGCCTTGGACACGAGCTAGAAAATTAAGATTTTGCATGAAGGAGGACTATCAGCCGAGTTGACGGGAGAATGTGAAAAGTGTTCATATGTAGTAAAAACCCGAGAAATCCGTCCGTTTTCGTCATTTATTATCGAATCTACTTAAAGCCAGATCGTCACATTGGCCGCTCTTCTCTCTGAAACGGTTGTACTTATCGTCTGCAAAGCTATGTCGCGTGTTGCCGTAGGCGGAAACAGGAAAAGCACCATAGTAGAACACAGATGAAGCTTCTAAGTTGATGTAATAGCCAGTAAGAAGTAGTACAATTAAAGTTTTAGGTATCGGTTAATGACATTTACCCTTCTTTGGTGCCTTGGACACGAGCTAGAAAATTAAGATTTTGCATGAAGGAGGACTATCAGCCGAGTTGACGGGAGAATGTGAAAAGTGTTCATATGTAGTAAAAACCTGAGAAATCCGTCCGTTTTGGTCATTTGTTATCGAATCGACTTAAAGCCAGATCGTCACATTGGCCGCTCTGCTCTCGGAAACAGTTGCACTTATCGTCTGCAAAGCAATGTCGCGTTTTGCCGTAGGCGGAAACAGAAAAGCACCATAGTAGAACACAGATGAAGCTTCTAAGTTGATGTAATAGCCAGTAAGAAGTAGACCAATTCAAGATTTAGGTATCGATTATTGACTTTTTAGCTGGCTTTGGTGCCTTCGACATGAGCTAGGACCTTGATATTCTGCATGTAAGGAGGACTAGCAGCCCAGTTGCACGGGAGAATGTGAAAAGTGTTCATATGTAAAAAAATACCTGAGAAATCCGTCCGTTTTCGTCATTTGTTATCGAATCGACTTAAAGCCAGATCGTCACATTGGTCGCTCTTCTCTCTGAAACGGTTGTACTTACCGTCTGCAAAGCTATGTCGCATGCTGCGGTATGCTGAGACACTACAAGCAGCATAGTAGAACACAGATGAAGCTTCTTCGTTGATGTAATAGCCAGTAAGAAGTAGTACAATTCAAGTTTTAGGTATCGATTATTGACTTTTTAGCTAGCTTTGGTGCCTTGGACATGAGCTAGGACCTTAAGATTCAGCATGAAAGGAGGACTAGCAGCCGAGTAGCATGGGAGAATGTGAAAAGTGTTCATATGTAGTAAAAACCTGAGAAATTCGTCCGTTTTCGTCATTTGTTATCGAATCGACTTAAAGCCAGATCGTCACATTGGCCGCTCTGCTCTCGGAAACGGTTGTACTTATCGTCTGCAAAGCTATGTCGCGTGTTGCCGTAGGCGGAAACAGGAAAGGCACCATAGTAGAACACAGATGAAGCTTCTAAGTTGATGTAATAGCCGGTAAGAAGTAGTCCAATTCAAGTTTTAGGTATCGATTATTGACTTTTTAGCTGGCTTTGGTGCCTTGGACATGAGCTAGGACCTTAAGATTCTGCAAGAAAGGAGGACTAGCAGCCGAGTTGTAGGGGAAAATGAGAAAAGTGTTCATATGTAGTAAAAACCTGAGAAATCCGTCCGTTTTCGTCATTTGTTTTCGAACCGACTTAATGCCAGATCGTCACATTGGCCGCTCTGCTCTCGGAAACAGTTGTACTTTTCGTCTGCAAAGCTATGTCGCGTGTTGCCATAGGCGGAAACAGGAAAAGCACCATAGTAGAACACAGATGAAGCTTCTAAGTTGATGTAATAGCCAGTAAGAAGTAGTACAATTAAAGTTTTAGGTATCGGTTAATGACATTTACCCTTCTTTGGTGCCTTGGACACGAGCTAGAAAATTAAGATTTTGCATGAAGGAGGACTATCAGCCGAGTTGACGGGAGAATGTGAAAAGTGTTCATATGTAGTAAAAACCTGAGAAATCCGTCCGTTTTGGTCATTTGTTATCGAATCGACTTAAAGCCAGATCGTCACATTGGCCGCTCTTCTCTCTGAAACGGTTGTACTTATCGTCTGTAAAACTATGTCGCGTGCTGCGGTATGCGGAGAAACTAAAAGCACCGTAGTAGAACACAGATGAAGCTTCTAAGTTGATGTAATAGCCAGGAAGAAGTAGAACAATTCAAGTTTTAGGTATCGATTATTGACTTTTTAGCTGGCTTTGGTGCCTTGGACATGAGCTAGGACCTTAACATTCTGCATGAAAGGATTACTACCAGCGGAGTTGCACGGGAGAATGTGAAAAGTTTCATATGTAGTAAAAACCTTAGAAATCCGTCCGTTTTCGTCATTTGTTATCGAATCGACTTAAAGCCAGATCGTCACATTGGCCGCTCTTCTCTCTGAAACGGTTGTACCTATCGTCTGCAAAGCTATGTCGCGTGCTGCGGTATGCGGAGACACTAAAAGCACCATAGTAGAACACAGATGAAGCTTCTAAATTGATGTAATAAGCAGTAAGAAGTAGTACAATTCGCGTTTTAGGTATCAATTATTGACTTTTTAGCTGGCTTTGGTGCCTTGGACATGAGCTAGGACCTTAAGATTCTCCAATAAAGGAGGACTAGCAGCCGAGTTGCACGGGAGAATGTGAAAAGTGTTCATACGTTGTAAAAACTTGAGAAATCCATCCGTTTTCGTCATTTGTTATCGAATCGACTTAATGCCAGATCGTCACATTGGCCGCTCTGCTCTCGGAAACGGTTGTACTTATCGTCTGCAAAGCTATGTCGCGTGTTGCCATAGGCGGAAACAGGAAAAGCACCATAGTAGAACACAGATGAAGCTTCTAAGTTGATGTAATAGCCAGTAAGAAGTAGTACAATTAAAGTTTTAGGAACCAGTTAATGACTTTTTACCCTTCTTTGGTGCCTTGGACACAAGCTAGGAAATTAAGATTTTGCATGAAGGAGGACTAGCAGCCGAGTTGCACGGGAGAATGTGAAAAGTGTTCATATGTAGTAAAAACCTGAGAACTCCGTCCGTTTTCGTCATTTGTTATCGAATTGACTTAAAGCCAGATCGTCACATTGGCCGCTCTTCTCTCTGAAACGGTTGTACTTATCGTCTGCAAAGCTATGTCGCGTGCTGCGGTATGCGGAGACACTAAAATCACCATAGTAGAACACAGATGAAGCATCTAAGTTGAAGTAATAGCCAGAAAGAAGTAGTCCAATTCAAGTTTTAGGTATCGATTATTGACTTTTTAGCTGGCTTTGGTACCTTGGACATGAGCTAAGACCTTAAGATTCTGCATGAAAGGAGGACTAGCAGCCGAGTTGCACGGGAGAATGTGAAAAGTGTTCATATGCAGTAAAAACCTGAGAAATCCGTCCGTTTTGGTCATTTGTTATCGAATCGACTTAAAGCCAGATCGTCACATTGGCCGCTCTTCTCTCTGAAACGGTTGTACTTATCGTCTGTAAAACTATGTCGCGTGCTGCGGTATGCGGAGACACTAAAATCACCATAGTAGAACACAGATGAAGCTTCTAAGTTGTTGTAATAGCCAGTAAGAAGTAGTACAATTCAAGTTTTAGGTATTGAATATTGAATTTTTAGATGGCTTTGGTGCCTTGGACATGAGCTAGGACCTTAATATTCTGCATGAAAGGAGGGCTAGCAGCCGAGTTGCACGGGAGAATGTGAAAAGTGTTCATATGTAGTAAAAACCTGAGATATCCGTCCATTTTCGTTATTTGTTATCGAATCGACTTAAAGCCAGATCGTCACATTGGCCGCTCTTCTCTCTGAAAAAGTTGTACTTATCGTCTGCAAAGCTATGTCGCGTGCTGCGGTATGCGGAGGCACTAAAAGCACCATAGTAGAACACAGATGAAGCTTCTAAGTTGATGTAATAGCCAGTAAGAAGTAGTACAATTCAAGTTTTAGGTGTCGGTTATTGACTTTTTAGCTGGCTTTGGTGCCTTGGACAAAAGTTAGGACATTAACATTCTGTATGAAAGGAGGACTAGCAGCCGATTTGCATGGGAGAATGTGAAATGTGTTCATATGTAGTAAAAACCCGAGAAATTCGTCCGTTTTCGTCATTTGTTTTCGAATCGACTTAAAGCCAGATCGTCACATTGGCCGCTCTTCTCTCTGAAACGCTTGTACTTATCGTCTGCAAAGCTATGTCGCATGCTGCGGTATGCTGAGACACTACAGGCAGCATACTAGAACACAGATGAAGCTTCTAAGTTGATGTAATAGCCAGTAAGAAGTAGTACAATTCAAGTTTTAGGTATTGATTATTGACTTTTTAGCTGGCTTTGGTGCCTTGGACATGAGCTAGGACCTTAAGATTCTGCATGAAAGGAGGACTAGCAGCCGAGTTGCACGGGAGAATGTGAAAAGTGTTCATATGTAGTAAAAACCTAAGATATTCGTCCGTTTTCGTCATTTGTTATCGAATCGACTTAAAGCCAGATCGTCACATTGGCCGCTCTTCTCTCTGAAACGGTTGTACTTATCGTCTGCAAAGCTATGTCGCATGCTGCGGTATGCGGAGACAATAAAAGCACCATAGTAGAACACAGATGAAGCTTCTAATTTGACGTAATATCCAGGAAGAAGTAGTACAATTCAAGTTTTAGGTATCGACTATTGACTTTTTAGCTGGCTTTGGTGCCTTGGACATGAGCTAGGACCTTATCATTCTGCATGAAAGGAGGACTAGCAGCCGATTTGCATGGGAGAATGTGAAAAGTGTTCATATGTAGTAAAAACCCGAGAAATCCGTCCGTTTTCGTCATTTGTTATCGAATCGTCTTAAAGCCAGATCGTCACATTAGCCGCTCTTCACTCTGAAACGGTTGTACTTATCGATTGCAAAGCTATGTCGCGTGCTGCGGTATGCGGAGACACTAAAACCACCATAGTAGAACACAGATGAAGCTTCTAAGTTGATGTAATAGCCAGTATGAAGTAGTTCAATTCAAGTTTTAGGTATCGATTATTGACATTTAGCTAGCTTTGGTGCCTTGGACATGAGCTAGGACCTTATGATTCTGCATGAAAGGAGGACTAGCAGCCGAGTTGCACGGGAGACTGTGAAAAGTGTTCATATGTAGTAAAAACCTGAGAAATCCGTCCGTTTTCCTCATATGTTATCGAATCTACTTAAAGCAAGATCGTCACATTGGCCGCTCTTCTCTCTGAAACGGTTGTACTTATCCTCTACAAAGCTATGTCGCGAGCTGCGATATGCGGAGACACTAAAAGCACCATAGTAGAACACAGATGAAGCTTCTAAGTTGATGTAATAGCCAGTAAGAAGTAGTACAATTCAAGTTTTAGGTATCGGTTATTGACTTTTTACCCTTCTTTGGTGCCTTGGACACGAGCTAGGAACTTAAGATTTTGCATGAGGGAGGACTAGCAGCCGAGTTGCACGAGAGAATGTGAAAAGTGTTCATATGTAGTAAAAACCTGAGAAATCTGTCCGTTTTCGTCATTTGTTATCGAATCGACTTAAAGCCAGATCGTCACAATGGCCGCTCTTCTCTCTGAAACTGTTGTACTTATCGTCTGCAAAACAATGTCGCGTGCTGCGGTATGCGGAGAAACTAAAAGCACCGTAGTAGAACACAGATGTAGCTTCTACGTTGACGTAATAGCCAGGAAGAAATAGTACAATTCAAGTTTTAGGTATTGATTATTGACTTTTTAGCTGGCTTTGGTGCCTTGTACATGAGCTAGGACCATAAGATTCTGCATGAAAGGAGGACTAGCAGCCTAGATGCAAGGGAGAATGGGAAAAGTGTTCATATGTAGTAAAAACCTGAGAAATCGGTCCGTTTTCGTCATTTGTTATCGAATCGACTTAAAGCCAGATCGTCACATTGGCCGCTCTTCTCTCTGAAACGGTTGTACTGATCGTCTACAAAGCTATGTCGCGTGCTGCGATATGCGGAGACACTAAAAGCACCATAGTAGAACACAAATGATGCTTCTAAGTTGATGTAATAGCCAGTAAGAAGTAGTCCAATTCAAGATTTAGGTATCGATTATTGACTTTTTAGCTGGCTTTGGTGCCTTGGACATGAGCTAGGACCTTATGATTCTGCATGAAACGAGGACTAGCGGCCGCGTTGCACGGGAGTATGTGAAAAGTGTTCATATGTAGTAAAAACCAGAGAAATCCGTCCATTTTCGTCATTTGTTATCGAATCGACTTAAAGCCAGATCGTCACATTGGCCGCTCTTCTCTCTGAAACGGTTGTACTTATCGTCTGCAAAACTATGTCGCGTGCTGCGGTATGCGGAGAAACTAACTAGCGGCCGCGTTGCACGGGAGTATGTGAAAAGTGTTCATATGTAGTAAAAACCTGAGAAATCCGTCCATTTTCGTCATTTGTTATCGAATCGACTTAAAGCCAGATCGTCACATTGGCCGCTCTTCTCTCTGAAACGGTTGTACTTATCGTCTGCAAAACTATGTCGCGTGCTGCGGTATGCGGAGAAACTAAAAGCACCGCAGTAGAACACAGATGAAGCTTCTAAGTTGATGTAATAGCCAGGAAGAAGTAGTACAATTCAAGTTTTAGGTATTGATTATTGACTTTTTAGCTGGCTATGGTGCCTTGGACATGAGCTAGGACCTTAAGATTCTGCATGAAAGAAGGACTAGCAGCCGAGTTGCAAGGGAGACTGTGAAAAGTGTTCATATGTAGTAAAAACCTGAGAAATCCGTCCGTTTTCCTCATATGTTATCGAATCTACTTAAAGCAAGATCGTCACATTGGCCGCTCTTCTCTCTGAAACGGTTGTACTTATCCTCTACAAAGCGATGTCGCGAGCTGCGATATGCGGAGACACTAAAAGCACCATAGTAGAACACAGATCAAGCTTCTAAGTTGATGTAATAGCCAGTAAGAAGTAGTACAATTCAAGTTTTAGGTATCGGTTATTGACTTTTTACCCTTCTTTGGTGCCTTGGACACGAGCTAGGAACTTAAGATTTTGCATGAGGGAGGACCAGCAGCCGAGTTGCACGAGAGAATGTGAAAAGTGTTCATATGTAGTAAAAACCTGAGAAATCTGTCCGTTTTCGTCATTTGTTATCGAATCGACTTAAAGCCAGATCGTCACAATGGCCGCTCTTCTCTCTGAAACGGTTGTACTTATCGTCTGCAAAACAATGTCGCGTGCTGCGGTATGCGGAGAAACTAAAAGCACCGTAGTAGAACACAGATGTAGCTTCTACGTTGACGTAATAGCCAGGAAGAAATAGTACAATTCAAGTTTTAGGTATTGATTATTGACTTTTTAGCTGGCTTTGGTGCCTTGTACATGAGCTAGGACCATAAGATTCTGCATGAAAGGAGGACTAGCAGCCTAGATGCAAGGGAGAATGGGAAAAGTGTTCATATGTAGTAAAAACCTGAGAAATCGGTCCGTTTTCGTCATTTGTTATCGAATCGACTTAAAGCCAGATCGTCACATTGGCCGCTCTTCTCTCTGAAACGGTTGTACTTATCGTCTACAAAGCTATGTCGCGTGCTGCGATATGCGGAGACACTAAAAGCACCATAGTAGAACACAAATGATGCTTCTAAGTTGATGTAATAGCCAGTAAGAAGTAGTCCAATTCAAGATTTAGGTATCGATTATTGACTTTTTAGCTGGCTTTGGTGCCTTGGACATGAGCTAGGACCTTATGATTCTGCATGAAACGAGGACTAGCGGCCGCGTTGCACGGGAGTATGTGAAAAGTGTTCATATGTAGTAAAAACCGGAGAAATCCGTCCATTTTCGTCATTTGTTATCGAATCGACTTAAAGCCAGATCGTCACATTGGCCGCTCTTCTCTCTGAAACGGTTGTACTTATCGTCTGCAAAACTCTGTCGCGTGCTGCGGTATGCGGAGAAACTAACTAGCGGCCGCGTTGCACGGGAGTATGTGAAAAGTGTTCATATGTAGTAAAAACCTGAGAAATCCGTCCATTTTCGTCATTTGTTATCGAATCGACTTAAAGCCAGATCGTCACATTGGCCGCTCTTCTCTCTGAAACGGTTGTACTTATCGTCTGCAAAACTATGTCGCGTGCTGCGGTATGCGGAGAAACTAAAAGCACCGTAGTAGAACACAGATGAAGCTTCTAAGTTGATGTAATAGCCAGGAAGAAGTAGTACAATTCAAGTTTTAGGTATTGATTATTGGCTTTTTAGCTGGCTATGGTGCCTTGGACATGAGCTAGGACCTTAAGATTCTGCATGAAAGAAGGACTAGCAGCCGAGTTGCAAGGGAGAATGTGAAAAGTGTTCATAAGTAGTAAAAACCTGAGAAATCGGTCCGTTTTCGTCATTTGTTATCGAATCGACTTAAAGCCAGATCGTCACACTGGCCGCTCTTCTCTCTGAAACACTTGTACTTATCGTCTGCAAAGCTATGTCGTGTGCTGCGGTATGCAGAGACACTAAAATCACCACAGTAGAACACAGATGAAGCTTCTAAGTTTATGCAAAATCCAGTAAGAAGTAGTACAATTCGCGTTTTAGGTATCGATTATTGACTTTTTAGCTGGCTTTGGTGCCTTGGACATGAGCTAGGACCTTAAGAATCTGCATGAAAGGAGGACTAGCAGCTCAGTTGCACGGGAGTATGTGAAAAGTGTTCATATGTTGTAAAAACCTGAGAAATCCGTCCGTTTTCGTCATTTGTTATCGAATCGACTTAAAGCCAGATCGTCACATTGGCCGCTCTTCTCTCTGAAACGGTTGTACTTATCGTCTGCAAAGCTATGTCGCATGCTGCGGTATGCGGAGACAATAAAAGCACCATAGTAGAACACAGATGAAGCTTCTAATTTGACGTAATAGCCAGGAAGAAGTAGTACAATTCAAGTTTTAGGTATCGACTATTGACTTTTTAGCTGGCTTTGGTGCCTTGGACATAAGCTAGGACCTTATCATTCTGCATGAAAGGAGGACTAGCAGCCGATTTGCATGGGAGAATGTGAAAAGTGTTCATATGTAGTAAAAACCCGAGAAATCCGTCCGTTTTCGTCATTTGTTATCGAATCGTCTTAAAGCCAGATCGTCACATTAGCCGCTCTTCACTCTGAAACGGTTGTACTTATTGATTGCAAAGCTATGTCGCGTGCTGCGGTATGCGGAGACACTAAAACCACCATAGTAGAACACAGATGAAGCTTCTAAGTTGATGTAATAGCCAGTATGAAGTAGTTCAATTCAAGTTTTAGGTATCGATTATTGACATTTAGCTAGCTTTGGTGCCTTGGACATGAGCTAGGACCTTATGATTCTGCATGAAAGGAGGACTAGCAGCCGAGTTGCAAGGGAGACTGTGAAAAGTGTTCATATGTAGTAAAAACCTGAGAAATCCGTCCGTTTTCGTCATTTGTTATCGAATCGACTTAAAGCCAGATCGTCACATTGGCCGCTCTTCTCTCTGAAACGGTTGTACTTATCCTCTACAAAGCTATGTCGCGAGCTGCGATATGCGGAGACACTAAAAGCACCATAGTAGAACACAGATGAAGCTTCTAAGTTGATGTAATAGCCAGTAAGAAGTAGTACAATTCAAGTTTTAGGTATCGGTTATTGACTTTTTACCCTTCTTTGGTGCCTTGGACACGAGCTAGGAACTTAAGATTTTGCATGAGGGAGGACCAGCAGCCGAGTTGCACGGGAGAATGTGAAAAGTGTTCATATGTAGTAAAAACCTGAGAAATCTGTCCGTTTTCGTCATTTGTTATCGAATCGACTTAAAGCCAGATCGTCACAATGGCCGCTCTTCTCTCTGAAACGGTTGTACTTATCGTCTGCAAAACAATGTCGCGTGCTGCGGTATGCGGAGAAACTAAAAGCACCGTAGTAGAACACAGATGTAGCTTCTACGTTACGTAATAGCCAGGAAGAAGTAGTACAATTCAAGTTTTAGGTATAGATTATTGACTTTTTAGCTGGCTTTGGTGCCTTGTACATGAGCTAGGACCTTAAGATTCTGCATGAAAGGAGGACTAGCAGCCTAGATGCAAGGGAGAATGGGAAAAGTGATCATATGTAGTAAAAACCTGAGAAATCGGTCCGTTTTCGTCATTTGTTATCGAATCGACTTAAAGCCAGATCGTCACATTGGCCGCTCTTCTCTCTGAAACGGTTGTACTTATCGTCTACAAAGCTATGTCGCGTGCTGCGATATGCGGAGACACTAAAAGCACCATAGTAGAACACAAATGATGCTTCTAAGTTGATGTAATAGCCAGTAAGAAGTAGTCCAATTCAAGATTTAGGTATCGATTATTGACTTTTTAGCTGGCTTTGGTGCCTTGGACATGAGCTAGGACCTTATGATTCTGCATGAAACGAGGACTAGCGGCCGCGTTGCACGGGAGTATGTGAAAAGTGTTCATATGTAGTAAAAACCGGAGAAATCCGTCCATTTTCGTCATTTGTTATCGAATCGACTTAAAGCCAGATCGTCACATTGGCCGCTCTTCTCTCTGAAACGGTTGTACTTATCGTCTGCAAAACTATGTCGCGTGCTGCGGTATGCGGAGAAACTAACTAGCGGCCGCGTTGCACGGGAGTATGTGAAAAGTGTTCATATGTAGTAAAAACCTGAGAAATCCGTCCATTTTCGTCATTTGTTATCGAATCGACTTAAAGCCAGATCGTCACATTGGCCGCTCTTCTCTCTGAAACGGTTGTACTTATCGTCTGCAAAACTATGTCGCGTGCTGCGGTATGCGGAGAAACTAAAAGCACCGTAGCAGAACACAGATGAAGCTTCTAAGTTGATGTAATAGCCAGGAAGAAGTAGTACACTTCAAGTTTTAGGTATTGATTATTGACTTTTTAGCTGGCTATGGTGCCTTGGACATGAGCTAGGACCTTAAGGTTCTGCATGAAAGAAGGACTAGCAGCCGAGTTGCAAGGGAGAATGTGAAAAGTGTTCATAAGTAGTAAAAACCTGAGAAATCGGTCCGTTTTCGTCATTTGTTAAAGAATCGACTTAAAGCCAGATCGTCACACTGGCCGCTCTTCTCTCTGAAACACTTGTACTTATCGTCTGCAAAGCTATGTCGCGTGCTGCGGTATGCGGAGACACTAAAATCACCACAGTAGAACACAGATGAAGCTTCTAAGTTGATGCAATATCCAGTAAGAAGTAGTACAATTCGCGTTTTAAGTATCGATTATTGACTTTTTAGCTGGCTTTGGTGCCTTGGACATGAGCTAGGACCTTAAGATTCTGCATGAAAGGAGGACTAGCAGCCGAGTTGCACGGGAGAATGTGAAAAGTGTTCATAGGCAGTAAAAACCTGAGACATCCGTCCGTTTTCGTCATTTGTTATCGAATCGACTTAAAGCCAGATCGTCAAATTAGCCGCTCTTCTCTCTGAAACGGTTGTACTTATCGATTGCAAAGCTATGTCGCGTGCTGCGGTATGCGGAGACACTAAAAGCACCATAGTAGAACACAGATGAAGCTTCTAAGTTGATGTAATAGCCAGTAAGAAGTAGTACAATTCAGGTTTTAGGTATCGATTATTGACTTTTTAGCTAGCTTTGGTGCCTTGGACATGAGCTAGGACCTTAAGATTCTGCATGAAAGGAGGACTAGCAGCCGAGTTGCACGGGAGAATGTGAAAAGTGTTCATATGTAGTAAAAACCTGAGAAATCCGTCCGTTTTCGTCACTTGTTATCGAATCGACTTAAAGCCAGATCGTCACATTGGCCGCTCTTCTCTCTGAAACGGTTGTACTTATCGTCTGCAAAGCTATGTCGCGTGCTGCGGTATGCTGAGACACAAAAATCACCACAGTAGAACACAGATCAAGCTTCTAAGTTGATGTAATAGCCAGTAAGAAGTAGTACAATTCAAGTTTTAGGTATTGAATATTGAATTTGTAGCTGGCTTTGGTGCCTTGGACATGAGCTAGGACCTTAATATTCTGCATGAAAGGAGGGCTAGCAGCCGAGTTGCACGGGAGAATGTGAAAAGTGTTCATATGTAGTAAAAACCTGAGATATCCGTCCATTTTCGTTATTTGTTATCGAATCGACTTAAAGCCAGATCGTCACATTGGCCGCTCTTCTCTCTGAAAAAGTTGTACTTATCGTCTGCAAAGCTATGTCGCGTGCTGCGGTATGCGGACACACTAAAAGCACCATAGTAGAACCCAGATGAAGCTTCTAAGTTGATGTAATAGTCAGTAAGAAGTAGTACAATTAAAGTTTTAGGTATCAGTTAATGACTTTTTACCCTTCTTTGGTGCCTTGGACACGTTCTAGGAAATTAAGATTTTGCATGAAGGAGGACTATCAGCCGAGTTGCACGGGAGAATGTGAAAAGTGTTCATATGTAGTAAAAACCTGAGACATCCGTCCGTTTTCGTCATTTGTTATCGAATCGTCTTAAAGCCAGATCGTCACATTGGCCGCTCTTCTCTCTGAAACGCTTGTACTTATCGTCTGCAATGCTATGTCGCGTGCTGCGGTATGCGGAGGCACTAAAAGCACCATAGTAGAACACAGACGAAGCTTATAAGTTGATGTAATAGCCAGTAAGAAGTAGTACAATTCAAGTTTTAGGTATCGATTATTGACTTTTTAGGTAGCTTTGGTGCCTTGGACATGAGCTAGGACCTTAAGATTCTGCATGAAAGGAGGACTAGCAGCCGAGTTGCACGGGAGAATGTGAAAAGTGTTCATAAGTAGTAAAAATCTGAGAAATTCGTCCGTTTTCGTCATTTGTTTTCGAATCGACTTAAAGCCAGATCGTCACATTGGCCGCTCTTCCCTCTGAAACGGTTGTACTTATCGTCTGCAAAGCTATGTCGCATGCTGCGGTATGCGGAGACAATAAAAGCACCATAGTAGAACACAGATGAAGCTTCTAATTTGACGTAATAGCCAGGAAGAAGTAGTACAATTCAAGTTTTAGGTATCGACTATTGATTTTTTAGCTGGCTTTGGTGCCTTGGACATGAGCTAGGACTTTAACATTCTGCATGAAAGGAGGACTAGCAGCCGATTTGCATGGGAGAATGTGAAAAGTGTTCATATGTAGTAAAAACCCGAGAAATCCGTCCGTTTTCGTCATTTGTTATCGAATCGTCTTAAAGCCAGATCGTCACATTAGCCGCTCTTCACTCTGAAACGGTTGTACTTATCGATTGCAAAGCTATGTCGCGTGCTGCGGTATGCGGAGACACTAAAAGCACCATAGTAGAACACAGATGAAGCTTATAAGTTGATGTAATAGCCAGTAAGAAGTAGTACAATTCAAGTTTTAGGTATCGATTATTGACATTTAGCTAGCTTTGGTGCCTTGGACATGAGCTAGGACCTTATGATTCTGCATGAAAGGTGGACTAGCAGCCGAGTTGCACGGGAGAATGTGAAAAGTGTTCATATGTAGTAAAAACCTGAGAAATCGGTCCGTTTTCGTCATTTGTTATCGGATCGACTTAAAGCCAGATCGTCACATTGGCCGCTCTTCTCTCTGAAACGGTTGTACTTACCGTCTACAAAGCAATGTCGCGTGCTGCGATATGCGGAGACACTAAAAGCACCATAGTAGAACACAAATGATGCTTCTAAGTTGATGTAATAGCCAGTAAGAAGTAGTCCAATTCAAGATTTAGGTATCGATTATTGACTTTTTAGCTGGCATTGGTGCGTTGGACATGAGCTAGGACCTTATGATTCTGCGTGAAACGAGGACTAGCGGCCGCGTTGCACAGGAGTATGTGAAAAGTGTACATATGTAGTAAAAACCTGAGAAATCCGTCCATTTTCGTCATTTGTTATCGAATCGACTTAAAGCCAGATCGTCACATTGGCCGCTCTTCTCTCTGAAACGGTTGTACTTATCGTCTGCAAAACTATGTCGCGTGCTGCGGTATGCGGAGAAACTAAAAGCACCGTAGTAGAACACAGATGAAGCTTCTAAGTTGATGTAATAGCCAGAAAGAAGTAGTACAATTCAAGTTTTAGGTATTGATTATTGACTTATTAGCTGGCTTTGGTGCCTTGGACATGAGCTAGGACCTTAAGATTCTGCATGAAAGGAGGACTAGCAGCCGAGTTGCAAGGGAGAATGTGAAAAGTGTTCATATGTAGTAAAAACCTGAGACATCCGTCCGTTGTCGTCATTTGTTATCGAATCGACTTAAAGCCAGATCGTCACATTGGTCGCTCTTCTCTCTGAAACACTAGTACTTATCGTCTGCAAAGCTATGTCGCGTGCTGCGGTATGCGGAAACACTAAAATCACCATAGTAGAACACAGATGAATCTTCTAAGTTGCTGTAATAGCCAGTAAGAAGTAATACCATTCAAGTTTTAGCTATCGATTATTAACTTTTTAGTTGGCTTTGGTGCCTTGGACATGAGCTAGGACTTTAAGATTCTGCATAAAAGGAGGACTAGCAGCCCAGTTGCACGGGAGATTGTGAAAAGTGTTCATATGTATTAAAAACCTGACACATCCGTCCGTTTTCCTCATTTGTTATCGAATCGACTTAAAGCCAGATCGTCACATTGGCCGCTCTTCTCTCTGAAACGCTTGTACTTATCGTCTGCAAAGCTATGTCACGTGCTGCGGTATGCGGAGACACTAAAAGCACCATAGTAGAACACAGATGAAGCTTCTAAGTTGATGTAATAGCCAGTAAGAAGTAGTACAATTAAAGTTTTAGGTATCGGTTATTGACTTTTTACCCTTCTTTGGTGCCTTGGACACGAGCTAGGAACTTAAGACTTTGCATGAGGGAGGACTAGCAGCCGAGTTGCACGGGAGAATGTGAAAAGTGTTCATATGTAGTAAAAACCTGAGAAATCCGTCAGTTTTCGTCATTTGTTATCGAATCGACTTAAAGCCAGATCGTCACATTGGCCGCTCTTCTCTCTGAAACGGTTGTACTTATCGTCTACAAAGCTATGTCGCGTGCTGCGATATGCAGAGACATTAAAAGCACAATAGTAGAACACAAATGATGCTTCTAAGTTGATGTAATAGCCAGTAAGAAGTAGTACAATTCAAGTTTTAGGTATCGATTATTGACATTTAGCTAGCTTTGGTGCCTTGGACATGAGCTAGGACCTTATGATTCTGCATGAAAGGAGGACTAGCAGCCGAGTTGCACGGGAGAATGTGAAAAGTGTTCATATGTAGTAAAAACCTGAGAAATTCGTCCGTTTTCGTCATTTGTTTTCGAATCGACTTAAAGCCAGATCGTCACATTGGCCGCTCTTCTCTCTGAAACGCTTGTACTTATCGTCTGCAAAGCTATGTCGCATGCTGCGGTATGCTGAGACACTACAAGCAGCATAGTAGAACACAGATGAAGCTTCTAAGTTGATGTAATAGCCAGTAAGATGTAGTACAATTCAAGTTTTAGGTAATGATTATTGACTTTTTAGCTGGCTTTGGTTCCTTGGACATGAGCTAGGACCTTAAGATTCTGCATGAAAGGAGGACTAGCAGCCGAGTTGCACGGGAGAATGTGAAAAGTGTTCATATGTAGTAAAAACCTAAGAAATTCGTCCGTTTTTGTCATTTGTTATCGAATCGACTTAAAGCCAGATCGTCACAATGGCCGCTCTTCTCTCTGAAACGGTTGTACTTATCGTCTGCAAAGCTATGTCGCATGCTGCGGTTTGCGGAGACAATAAAAGCACCATAGTAGAACACAGATGAAGCTTCTAATTTGACGTAATAGGCAGGAAGAAGTAGTACAATTCAAGTTTTAGGTATCGATTATAGACTTTTTAGCTGGCTTTGGTGCCTTGGACATGAGCTAGGACCTTAACATTCTGCATGAAAGGAGGACTAGCAGCCGATTTGCATGGGAGAATGTGAAAAGTGTTCATATGTAGTAAAAACACGAGAAATCCGTCCGTTTTCGTCATTTGTTATCGAATCGTCTTAAAGCCAGATCGTCACATTAGCCGCTCTTCACTCTGAAACGGTTGTACTTATCGATTGCAAAGCTATGTCGCGTGCTGCGGTATGCGGAGACACTAAAAGCACCATAGTAGAACACAGATGAAGCTTCTAAGTTGATGTAATAGCCAGTAAGAAGTAGTACAATTCAAGTTTTAGGTATCGATTATTGACATTTAGCTAGCTTTGGTGCCTTGGACATGAGCTAGGACCTTATGATTCTGCATGAAAGGAGGACTAGCAGCCGAGTTGCACGGGAGAATGTGAAAAGTGTTCATATGTAGTAAAAACCTGAGAAATCCGTCCGTTTTCGTCATTTGTTATCGAATCTACTTAAAGCAAGATCGTCACATTGGCCGCTCTTCTCTTTGAAACGGTTGTACTTATCAACTACAAAGCTATGTCGCGAGCTGCGATATGCGGAGACACTAAAAGCACCATAGTAGAACACAGATGAAGCTTCTAAGTTGATGTAATAGCCAGTAAGAAGTAGTACAATTAAAGTTATAGGTATCGGTTATTGACTTTTTACCCTTCTTTGGTGCCTTGGACACGAGCTAGGAACTTAAGATTTTGCATGAGGGAGGACTAGCAGCCGAGTTGCACGGGAGAATGTGAAAAGTGTTCATATGTAGTAAAAACCTGAGAAATCCGTCCGTTTTCGTCATTTGTTATCGTATCGACTTAAAGCCAGATCGTCACAATGGCCGCTCTTCTCTCTGAAACGGTTGTACTTATCGTCTGCAAAACTATGTCGCGTGCTGCGGTATGCGGAGAAACTAAAAGCACCGTAGTAGAACACAGATGTAGCTTCTACGTTGACGTAATAGCCAGGAAGAAGTAGTACAATTCAAGTTTTAGGTATTGATTATTGACTTTTTAGCTGGCTTTGGTGCCTTGGACATGAGCTAGGACCTTAAGATTCTGCATGAAAGGAGGACTAGCAGCCTAGTTGCAAGGGAGAATGTGAAAAGTGTTCATATGTAGTAAAAACCTGAGAAATCGGTCCGTTTTCGTCATTTGTTATCGAATCGACTTAAAGCCAGATCGTCACATTGGCCGCTCTTCTCTCTGAAACGGTTGTACTTATCGTCTACAAAGCTATGTCGCGTGCTGCGATATGCGGAGACACTAAAAGAACCATAGTAGAACACAAATGATGCTTCTAAGTTGATGTAATAGCCAGTAAGAAGTAGTCCAATTCAAGATTTAGGTATCGATTATTGACTTTTTAGCTGGCTTTGGTGCCTTGGACATGAGCTAGGACCTTATGATTCTGCATGAAACGAGGACTAGCGGCCGCGTTGCACGGGAGTATGTGAAAAGTGTTCATATGTAGTAAAAACCTGAGAAATCCGTCCATTTTCGTCATTTGTTATCGAATCGACTTAAAGCCAGTTCGTCACATTGGCCGCTCTTCTCTCTGAAACGGTAGTACTTATCGTCTGCAAAGCTATGTCGCGTGCTGCGGTATGCGGGAACACTAAAATCACCACAGTAGAACACAGATGAAGCTTCTAAGTTGATGTAATAGCCAGTAAGAAGTAGTACAATTCAAGTTTTATGTATCGATTATTGACTTTTCAGCTGGCTTTGGTGCCTTGGACATGAGCTAGGACCTTAAGATTCTGCATGAAAGGAGGACTAGCAGCCGAGTTGCAGGGGAGAATGTAAAAAGTGTTCATATGAAGTAAAAACCTGAGAAATCCGTCCGTTTTCGTCATTTGTTATCGAATCGACTTAAAGCCAGATCGTCACATTGGCTGCTCTGCTCTCGGAAACGGTTGTACTTATCGTCTGCAAAGCTATGTCGCGTGCTGCGGTATGCGGAGGCTCTAAAAGCACCATAGTAGAACACAGATGAAACTTCTAAGTTGCTGTAATAGCCAGTAAGAAGTAATACCATTCAAGTTCTAGGTATCGATTATTGACTTTTTAGCTGGCTTTGGTGCCTTGGACATGAGCTAGGACTTTAAGATTCTGCATAAAAGGAGGACTAGCAGCCCAGTTGCACGGGAGAATGTGAAAAGTGTTCATATGTATTAAAAACCTGACACATCCGTCCGTTTTCGTCATTTGTTATCGAATCGACTTAAAGCCAGATCGTCTTATTTGCCGCTCTTCTCTCTGAAACGCTTGTACTTATCGTCTGCAAAGCTATGTCGCTTGTTGCCGTAGGCGGAAACAGCAAAGCACCATAGTAGAACACAGATGAAGCTTCTAAGTTGATGTAATAGCCAGTAAGAAGTAGTACAATTCTAGTTTTAGGTATCGATTATTGACTTTTTAGTTGGCTTTGGTGCCTTGGACATGAGCTAGTACCTTAAGATTCTGCATGAAAGGAGGACTATCAGCCGAGTTGCACGGGAGAATGTGAAAAGTGTTCATATGTAGTAAAAACCTTAGAAATCCGTCCGTTTTCGTCGTTTGTTATCGAATCGACTTAAGCCCAGATCGTCACATTGGCCGATCTTCTCTCTGAAACGGTTGTACTTATCGTCTGCAAAGCTTTGTCGCGTGCTGCGGTATGTGGAGACACTAAAAGCACCATAGTAGAACACAGATGAAGCATCTAAGTTGATGTAATAGGAAGTAAGAAGTAATCCAATTCAAGTTTTAGGTATCGATTATTGACTTTTTAGCTGGCTTTGGTCCCTTGGACATGAGCTAGGACCTTAAGATTCTGCATGAAAGGAGGACTAGCAGCCGAGTAGCAGGGGAAAATGTGAAAAGTGTTCATATGTAGAAAAAACCTGAGAAATCCGTCTGTTTTCGTCATTTGTTATCGAATCGACTTAAAGCCAGATCGTCACATTAGCCGCTCTTCTCTCTGAAACGGTTGTACTTATCGTCTGCAAAGCTATGTCGCGTGTTGCCGTAGGCGGAAACAGGAAAAGCACCATAGTAGAACACAGATGAAGCTTCTAAGTTGATGTAATAGCGAGTAAGAAGTAGTCCAATTCAAGTTTTAGGTATCGATTATTGACTTTTTAGCTGGCTTTGGTGCCTTGGACATGAGCTAGGACCTTAAGATTCTGCATGAAAGGAGGACTAGCAGCCGAGTTGCACGGGAGAATGTGAAAAGTGTTCATATGTAGTAAAAACCTGAGAAATCCGTCCGTTTTCGTCATTTGTTATCGAATCGACATAGAGCCAGATCGTCACATTGGCCGCTCTTCTCTCTGAAACGGTTGTACTTATCGTCTGCAAAGCTATGTCGCGTGCTGCGGTATGCGGAGACACTAAAAGCACCATAGTAGAACACAGATGAAGCTTCTAAGTTGATGTAATAGCCAGCAAGAAGTTGTAGAATTCAAGTTTTTGGTATCGATTATTGACTTTTTTGCTGGCTTTGGTACCTTGGACATGAGCTAGGACCTTATGATTCTGCATGAAAGGAGGACTAGCAGCCGAGTTGCACGGGAGAATGTGAAAAGTGTTCATATGTAGTAAAAACCTGAGAAATCCGACCGTTTCGGTCATTTGTTATCGAATCGACTTAAAGCCACATCGTCACATTGGCCGTTCTTCTCTCTGAAAAAGTTGTACTTATCGTCTGCAAAGCTATGTCGCGTGCTGCGGTATGCGGACACAATAAAAGCACCATAGTAGAACACAGATGAAGCTTCTAAGTTGATGTAATAGCCAGTAAGAAGTAGTACAATTAAAGTTTTAGGTATCGGTTAATGACATTTACCCTTCTTTGGTGCCTTGGACACGAGCTAGGAAATTAAGATTTTGCACGAAGGAGGACTATCAGCCGAGTTGCACGGGAGAATGTGAAATGTGTTCATATGTAGTAAAAACCTGAGAAATCCGTCCGTTTTCGTCATTTATTATCGAATCGACTTAAAGCCATATCGTCACATTGGCCGCTCTTTTCTCTGAAACGATTGTACTTATCGTCTGTAAAACTATGTCGCGTGCTGCGGTATGCGGAGAAACTAAATACACCGTAGTAGAACACAGATGAAGCTTCTAAGTTGATGTAATAGCCAGGAAGAAGTAGTACAATTCAAGTTTTAGGTATCGATTATTGACTTTTTAGCTGGCTTTGGTGCCTTGGACATGAGCTAGGACCTTAAGATTCTGCATGAAAGGAGGACTAGCAGCCGAGTTGCACGGGAGAATGTGAAAAGTGTTCATATGTAGTAAAAACCTTAGAAATCCGTCCGTTTTCGTCATTTGTTATCGAATCGACTTAAAGCCAGATCGTCACATTGGCCGCTCTTCTCTCTGAAACGGTTGTACTTATCGTCTACAAAGCTATGTCGCGTGCTGCGATATGCGGAGACACTAAAAGAACCATAGTAGAACACAAATGATGCTTCTAAGTTGATGTAATAGCCAGTAAGAAGTAGTCCAATTCAAGATTTAGGTATCGATTATTGACTTTTTAGCTGGCTTTGGTGCCTTGGACATGAGCTAGGACCTTATGATTCTGCATGAAACGAGGACTAGCGGCCGCGTTGCACGGGAGTATGTGAAAAGTGTTCATATGTAGTAAAAACCTGAGAAATCCGTCCATTTTCGTCATTTGTTATCGAATCGACTTAAAGCCAGTTCGTCACATTGGCCGCTCTTCTCTCTGAAACGGTAGTACTTATCGTCTGCAAAGCTATGTCGCGTGCTGCGGTATGCGGGAACACTAAAATCACCACAGTAGAACACAGATGAAGCTTCTAAGTTGATGTAATAGCCAGTAAGAAGTAGTACAATTCAAGTTTTATGTATCGATTATTGACTTTTCAGCTGGCTTTGGTGCCTTGGACATGAGCTAGGACCTTAAGATTCTGCATGAAAGGAGGACTAGCAGCCGAGTTGCAGGGGAGAATGTAAAAAGTGTTCATATGAAGTAAAAACCTGAGAAATCCGTCCGTTTTCGTCATTTGTTATCGAATCGACTTAAAGCCAGATCGTCACATTGGCTGCTCTGCTCTCGGAAACGGTTGTACTTATCGTCTGCAAAGCTATGTCGCGTGCTGCGGTATGCGGAGGCTCTAAAAGCACCATAGTAGAACACAGATGAAACTTCTAAGTTGCTGTAATAGCCAGTAAGAAGTAATACCATTCAAGTTCTAGGTATCGATTATTGACTTTTTAGCTGGCTTTAGTGCCTTGGACATGAGCTAGGACTTTAAGATTCTGCATAAAAGGAGGACTAGCAGCCCAGTTGCACGGGAGAATGTGAAAAGTGTTCATATGTATTAAAAACCTGACACATCCGTCCGTTTTCGTCATTTGTTATCGAATCGACTTAAAGCCAGATCGTCTTATTTGCCGCTCTTCTCTCTGAAACGCTTGTACTTATCGTCTGCAAAGCTATGTCGCTTGTTGCCGTAGGCGGAAACAGCAAAGCACCATAGTAGAACACAGATGAAGCTTCTAAGTTGATGTAATAGCCAGTAAGAAGTAGTACAATTCTAGTTTTAGGTATCGATTATTGACTTTTTAGTTGGCTTTGGTGCCTTGGACATGAGCTAGTACCTTAAGATTCTGCATGAAAGGAGGACTATCAGCCGAGTTGCACGGGAGAATGTGAAAAGTGTTCATATGTAGTAAAAACCTTAGAAATCCGTCCGTTTTCGTCGTTTGTTATCGAATCGACTTAAGCCCAGATCGTCACATTGGCCGATCTTCTCTCTGAAACGGTTGTACTTATCGTCTGCAAAGCTTTGTCGCGTGCTGCGGTATGTGGAGACACTAAAAGCACCATAGTAGAACACAGATGAAGCATCTAAGTTGATGTAATAGGAAGTAAGAAGTAATCCAATTCAAGTTTTAGGTATCGATTATTGACTTTTTAGCTGGCTTTGGTCCCTTGGACATGAGCTAGGACCTTAAGATTCTGCATGAAAGGAGGACTAGCAGCCGAGTAGCAGGGGAAAATGTGAAAAGTGTTCATATGTAGAAAAAACCTGAGAAATCCGTCTGTTTTCGTCATTTGTTATCGAATCGACTTAAAGCCAGATCGTCACATTAGCCGCTCTTCTCTCTGAAACGGTTGTACTTATCGTCTGCAAAGCTATGTCGCGTGTTGCCGTAGGCGGAAACAGGAAAAGCACCATAGTAGAACACAGATGAAGCTTCTAAGTTGATGTAATAGCGAGTAAGAAGTAGTCCAATTCAAGTTTTAGGTATCGATTATTGACTTTTTAGCTGGCTTTGGTGCCTTGGACATGAGCTAGGACCTTAAGATTCTGCATGAAAGGAGGACTAGCAGCCGAGTTGCACGGGAGAATGTGAAAAGTGTTCATATGTAGTAAAAACCTGAGAAATCCGTCCGTTTTCGTCATTTGTTATCGAATCGACATAGAGCCAGATCGTCACATTGGCCGCTCTTCTCTCTGAAACGGTTGTACTTATCGTCTGCAAAGCTATGTCGCGTGCTGCGGTATGCGGAGACACTAAAAGCACCATAGTAGAACACAGATGAAGCTTCTAAGTTGATGTAATAGCCAGCAAGAAGTTGTAGAATTCAAGTTTTTGGTATCGATTATTGACTTTTTTGCTGGCTTTGGTACCTTGGACATGAGCTAGGACCTTATGATTCTGCATGAAAGGAGGACTAGCAGCCGAGTTGCACGGGAGAATGTGAAAAGTGTTCATATGTAGTAAAAACCTGAGAAATCCGACCGTTTCGGTCATTTGTTATCGAATCGACTTAAAGCCACATCGTCACATTGGCCGTTCTTCTCTCTGAAAAAGTTGTACTTATCGTCTGCAAAGCTATGTCGCGTGCTGCGGTATGCGGACACAATAAAAGCACCATAGTAGAACACAGATGAAGCTTCTAAGTTGATGTAATAGCCAGTAAGAAGTAGTACAATTAAAGTTTTAGGTATCGGTTAATGACATTTACCCTTCTTTGGTGCCTTGGACACGAGCTAGGAAATTAAGATTTTGCACGAAGGAGGACTATCAGCCGAGTTGCACGGGAGAATGTGAAATGTGTTCATATGTAGTAAAAACCTGAGAAATCCGTCCGTTTTCGTCATTTATTATCGAATCGACTTAAAGCCATATCGTCACATTGGCCGCTCTTTTCTCTGAAACGATTGTACTTATCGTCTGTAAAACTATGTCGCGTGCTGCGGTATGCGGAGAAACTAAATACACCGTAGTAGAACACAGATGAAGCTTCTAAGTTGATGTAATAGCCAGGAAGAAGTAGTACAATTCAAGTTTTAGGTATCGATTATTGACTTTTTAGCTGGCTTTGGTGCCTTGGACATGAGCTAGGACCTTAAGATTCTGCATGAAAGGAGGACTAGCAGCCGAGTTGCACGGGAGAATGTGAAAAGTGTTCATATGTAGTAAAAACCTTAGAAATCCGTCCGTTTTCGTCATTTGTTATCGAATCGACTTAAAGCCAGATCGTCACATTGGCTGCTCTGCTCTCGGAAACGGTTGTACTTATCGTCTGCAAAGCTATGTCGCGTGCTGCGGTATGCGGAGGCTCTAAAAGCACCATAGTAGAACACAGATGAAACTTCTAAGTTGCTGTAATAGCCAGTAAGAAGTAATACCATTCAAGTTCTAGGTATCGATTATTGACTTTTTAGCTGGCTTTGGTGCCTTGGACATGAGCTAGGACTTTAAGATTCTGCATAAAAGGAGGACTAGCAGCCCAGTTGCACGGGAGAATGTGAAAAGTGTTCATATGTATTAAAAACCTGAGACATCCGTCCGTTTTCGTCATTTGTTATCGAATCGACTTACAGCCAGATCGTCACATTGGCCGCTCTTCTCTCTGAAACGGTTGTACTTATCGTCTGCAAAGCTATGTCGCGTGCTGCGGTATGCGGAGACACTAAAAGCACCATAGTAGAACACAGATGAAGCTTCTAAGTTGATGTAATAGCCAGTAAGAAGTAGTACAATTCAAGTTTTAGGTATCGATTATTGACTTTTTAGCTGGCTTTGGTGCCTTGGACATGAGCTAGGACCTTAAGATTCTGCATGAAAGGAGGACTAGCAGCCGAGTTGCAAGGGAGAATGTGAAAAGTGTTCATATGTAGTAAAAACCTGAGAAATCGGTCCGTTTTCGTCATTTGTTATCGAATCGACTTAAAGCCAGATCGTCTTATTTGCCGCTCTTCTCTCTGAAACGCTTGTACTTATCGTCTGCAAAGCTATGTCGCTTGTTGCCGTAGGCGGAAACAGAAAAGCACCATAGTAGAACACAGATGAAGCTTCTAAGTTGATGTAATAGCCAGTAAGAAGTAGTACAATTCTAGTTTTAGGTATCGGTTATTGACTTTTTAGTTGGCTTTGGTGCCTTGGACATGAGCTAGTACCTTAAGATTCTGCATGAAAGGAGGACTAGCAGCCGAGTTGCACGGGAGAATGTGAAAAGTGTTCATATGTAATAAAAACCTGAGAAATCCGTCCGTTTTCGTCATTTGTTATCGAATCGACATAGAGCCAGATCGTCACATTGGCTGCTCTTCCCTCTGAAACGGTTGTACTTATCGTCTGCAAAGCTATGTCGCGTGCTGCGGTATGCGGAGACACTAAAAGCACCATAGTAGAACACAGATGAAGCTTCTAAGTTGATGTAATAGCCAGCAAGAAGTTGTAGAATTCAAGTTTTTGGTATCAATTATTGACTTTTTTGCTGGCTTTGGTACCTTGGACATGAGCTAGGACCTTATGATTCTGCATGAAAGGAGGACTAGCAGCCGAGTTGCACGGGAGAATGTGAAAAGTGTTCATATGTAGTAAAAACCTGAGAAATCCGTCCGTTTTCGTCATTTGTTATCGAATCCACTTAAAGCCACATCGTCACATTGGCCGTTCTTCTCTCTGAAAAAGTTATACTTATCGTCTGCAAAGCTACGTCGCGTGCTGCGGTATGCGGACACAATAAAAGCACCATAGTAGAACACAGATGAAGCTTCTAAGTTGATGTAATAGCCAGTAAGAAGTAGTACAATTCAAGTTTTAGGTATCGGTTAATGACTTTTACCCTTCTTTGGTGCCTTGGACACGAGCTAGGAAATTAAGATTTTGCATGAAGGAGGACTATCAGCCGATTTGCACGGGAGAATGTGAAAAGTGTTCATATGTAGTAAAAACCTGAGAAATCCGTCTGTTTTCGTCATTTGTTATCGAATCGACTTAAAGCCAGATCGTCACATTGGCCGCTCTTTTCTCTGAAACGGTTGTACTTATCGTCTGTAAAACTATGTCGCGTGCTGCGGTATGCGGAGAAACTAAATACACCGTAGTAGAACACAGATGAAGCTTCTAAGTTGATGTAATAGCCAGGAAGAAGTAGTACAATTCAAGTTTTAGGTATCGATTATTGACTTTTTAGCTGGCTTTGGTGCCTTGGACATGAGCTAGGACCTTAAGATTCTGCATGAAAGGAGGACTAGCAGCCGAGTTGCACGGGAGAATGTGAAAAGTGTTCATATGTAGTAAAAACCTTAGAAATCCGTCCGTTTTCGTCATTTGTTATCGAATCGACTTAAAGCCAGATCGTCACATTGGCCGCTCTTCTCTCTGAAACGGTTGTACTTATCGTCTGCAAAGCTATGTCGCGTGCTGCGGTATGTGGAGACACTAAAAGCACCATAGTAGAACACAGATGAAGCTTCTAAGTTGATGTAATAGCCAGTAAGAAGTAGTACAATACAAGTTTTAGGTATCGATTATTGACTTTTTAGCTAGCATTGGTGCCTTGGACATGAGCTAGGACCTTAAGATTCTGCATGAAAGGAGGACTAGCAGCCGAGTTGCACGGGGGAATGTGAAAAGTGTTCATATGTAGTAAAAACCTTAGAAATCCGTCCGTTTTCATCATTTGTTATCGAATCGACTTAAAGCCAGATCGTCACATTGGCCGCTCTTCTCTCTGAAGCGCTTGTACTTATCGTCTGCAAAGCTATGTCGCGTGCTGCGGTATGCTGAGACACTACAAGCAGCATAGTAGAACACAGATGAAGTTTCTAAGTTGATGTAATAGCCAGTAAGAAGTAGTACAATTCAAGTTTTAGGTATCGATTATTGACTTTTTAGCTAGCTTTGGTGCCTTGGACATGAGCTAGGACCTTAAGATTCTGCATGAAAGGAGGACTAGCAGCCCAGTTGCACGGGAGAATGTGAAAAGTGTTCATATGTATTAAAAACCTGAGACATCCGTCCGTTTTCGTCATTTGTTATCGAATCGACTTTAAGTCAGATCGTCACATTGGCCGTTCTTCTCTCTGAAACGGTTGTACTTATCGTCTACAAAGCTATGTCACGTGCTGCGGTATGTGGAGACTCTAAAAGCAAAATAGTAGAACACAGATGAAGCTTCTAAGTTGATGTAATAGCCAGTAAGAAGTAGTACAATTCAAGTTTTAGGTATCGATTATTGACTTTTTAGCTGGCTTTGGTGCCTTCGACATGAGCTAGGACCTTAAGATTCTGCATGTAAGGAGGACTAGCAGCCGAGTTGCACGGAAGAATGTAAAAAGTGTTCATATGCAGTATAAACCTGAGACATCCGTCCGTTTTCGTCATTTGTTATCGAATCGACTTAAAGCCACATCGTCTTATTTGCCGCTCTTCTCTCTGAAACGCTTGTACTTATCGTCTGCAAAGCTATGTCGCATGCTGCGGTATGCTGAGACACTACAAGCAGCACAGTAGAACACAGATGAAGCTTCTAAGTTGATGCTGAGACACTACAAGCAGCATAGTAGAACACAGATGAAGCTTCTAAGTTGATGTAACAGCCAGTAAGAAGTAGTACAATTCAAGTTTTAGGTATCGATTATTGACTTTTTAGCTAGCTTTGGTGCCTTGGACATGAGCTAGGACCTTAAGATTCTGCATGAAAGGAGGACTAGCAGCCGAGTAGCACGGGAGAATGTGAAAAGTGATCATATGTAGTAAAAACCTGAGAAATTCGTCTGTTTTCGTCATTTGTTATCGAATCGACTTAAAGCCAGATCGTCATATTGGCCGCTCTTCTCTCTGAAACGCTTGTACTTATCGTCTGCAAAGCTATGTCGCATGCTGCGGTATGCTGAGACACTACAAGCAGCATAGTAAAACACAGACGAAGCTTCTAAGTTGATGTAATAGCCAGTAAGAAGTAGTACATTTCAAGTTTTAGGTATCGATTATTGACTTTTTAGCTGGCTTTGGTGCCTTGGACATGAGCTAGGACCTTAAGATTCTGCATGAAAGGAGGACTAGCAGCCGAGTTGCAGGGGAGAATGTAAAAAGTGTTCATATGAAGTAAAAACCTGAGTAATGCGTCCGTTTTCGTCATTTGTTATCGAATCGACTTAAAGTCAGATCGTCACATTGGCCGCTCTTCTCTCTGAAACGGTTGTACTTATCGTCTACAAAGCTATGTCACGTGCTTCGGTATGTGGAGACACTAAAAGCACCATAGTAGAACACAGATGAAGCTTCTAAGTTGATGTAATAGCCAGTAAGAAGTAGTACAATTCAAGTTTTAGGTATCGATTATTGACTTTTTAGCTGGCTTTGGTGCCTTCGACATGAGCTAGGACCTTAAGATTCAGCATGTAAGGAGGACTAGCAGCCGAGTTGCACGGGAGAATGTGAAAAGTGTTCATATGTAAAAAAATACCTGAGATATCCGTCCGTTTTCGTCATTTGCTATCGAATCGACTTAAAGCCAGATCGTCACATTTGTCGCTCTTCTCTCTGAAACGGTTGTACTTATCGTCTGCAAAGCTATGTCGCATGCTGCGGTATGCTCAGACACTACAAGCAGCATAGTACAACACAGATGAAGCTTCTAAGTTGATGTAATAGTCAGTAAGAAGTAGTACAATTCAAGTTTTAGGTATCGATTATTGACTTTTTACCTAGCTTTGGTGCCTTGGACGTGAGCTAGGACCTTAAGATTCAGCATGAAAGGAGGACTAGCAGCCGAATAGCACGGGAGAATGTGAAAAGTGTTCATATGTAGTAAAAACCTGAGAAATTCGTCCGTTTTCGTCATTTGTTAACGAATCGACTTAAAGCCAGATCGTCACATTGGCCGCTCTACTCTCTGAAACGCTTGTATTTATCGTCTGCAAAGCTATGTCGCGAGCTGCGGTATGCGGAGACACTAACATCACCATAGTAGGAAACAGATGAAGCATCCAAGTTGATGTAATAGCCAGTAAGAAGTAATCCAATTCAAGTTGTAGGTATCGATTATTGACTTTTTAGCTGGCTTTGGTGCCTTGGACATGAGCTAGGACCTTAAGATTCTGCATGAAAGGAGGACTAGCAGCCGAGTTGCACGGGAGAATGTGAAAAGTGTTCATATGTAATAAAAACCTGAGAAATCCGTCCGTTTTCGTCATTTGTTATCGATCGACTTAAAGCCAGATCGTCACATTGTCCGCTCTGCTCTCGGAAACGGTTGTACTTATCGTCTACTAAGCTATGTCGCGTGCTGCGGTATGCGGCGACACTAAAAGCACCATAGTAGAACACAGATGAAGCTTCTAAGTTGATGTAATAGCCAGTAAGAAGTAGTAGAATTCAAGTTTTAGGTATCGATTATTGACTTTTTAGCTGGCTTTCGTGCCTTGGACATGAGCTAGGACCTTAAGATTCTGCATGAAAGGAGGACTAGCAGCCGAGTTGCAGGGGAGAATGTAAAAAGTGTTCATATGAAGTAAAAACCTGAGTAATCCGTCCGTTCTCGTCATTTGTTATCGAATCGACTTAAAGCCGGATCGTCACATTGGCCGCTCTGCTCTTGAAACGGTTGTACTTATCGTCTGCAAAGCAATGTCGCGTTTTGCCGTAGGCGGAAACAGAAAAGCACCATAGTAGAACACAGATGAAGCTTCTAAGTTGATGTAATAGCCAGTAAGAAGTAGACCAATTCAAGATTTAGGTATCGATTATTGACTTTTTAGATTGTTTTTTGTGCCTTGGACATGAGCTAGGACTTTATGATTCTGCATAAAAGGAGGACTCGCAGCCCAGTTGCACGGGAGAATGTGAAAAGTGTTCATATGTATTAAAAACCTGAGACATCCGTCCGTTTTCGTCATTTGTGATCGAATCGACTTAAAGCCAGATCGTCACATTGGCCGCTCTTCTCTCTGAAACGGTTGTACTTATCGTCTACAAAGCTATGTCACGTTCTTCGGTATGTGGAGACACTAAAAGCACCATAGTAGAACACAGATGAAGCTTCTAAGTTGATGTAATGGCCAGTAAGAAGTAGTACAATTAAAGTTTTAGGTATCGATTATTGACTTTTTAGCTGGCTTTGATGCCTTGGACATGAGCTAGGACCTTAAGATTCTGCATGAAAGGAGGACTAGCAGCCGAGTTGCACGGGAGAATGTGAAAAGTGTTCATATGTAATAAAAACCTGAGAAATCCGTCCGTTTTCGTCATTTGTTATCGAATCGACTTAAAGTCAGATCGTCGCATTGGCCGCTCTTCTCTCTGAAACGGTTGTACTTATCGTCTACAAAGCTATGTCACGTGCTTCGGTATGTGGAGACACTAAAAGCACCATAGTAGAACACAGATGAAGCTTCTAAGTTGATGTAATAGCCAGTAAGAAGTAGTACAATTCAAGTTTTAGGTATCGATTATTGACTTTTTAGCTAGCTGTGGTGCCTTGGACGTGAGCTAGGACCTTAAGATTCAGCATGAAAGGAGGACTAGCAGCCGAATAGCACGGGAGTATGTGAAAAGTGTTCATATGTAGTAAAAACCTGAGAAATTCGTCCGTTTTCGTCATTTGTTATCGAATCGACTTAAAGCCAGATCGTCACATTGGCCGCTCTTCTCTCTGAAACGGGTGTACTTATCGTCTGCAAAGCTATGTCGCGTGCTGCGGTATGTGGAGACACTAAAATTACCATAGTAGAGCACAGGTGAAGCATCTAAGTTGATGTAATAGCCAGTAAGAAGTAATCCAATTCTAGTTTTGGTTATCGATTATTGACTGTTTAGCTGGCTTTGGTGCCTTGGACATGAGCTAGGACCTTAAGATTTAGCATGAAAGGAGGACTAGCAGCCGAGTTGCACGGGAGAATGTGAAAAGAGTTCATATGTAATAAAAACCTGAGAAATCCGTCCGTTTTCGTCATTTGTTATCGAATCGACTTAAAGCCAGATCGTCACATTGGCCGCTCTGCTCTCGGAAACGGTTGTACTTATCGTCTACTAAGCTATGTCGCATGCTGCGGTATGCGGAGACACTAAAAGCACCATAGTAGAACACAGATGAAGCTTCTAAGTTAATGTAATAGCCAGTAAGAAGTAGTACAATTCAAGTTTTAGGTATCGATTATTGACTTTTTAGCTGGCTTTGGTGCCTTGGACATGAGCTAGGACCTTACGATTCTGCATGAAAGGAGGACTAGCAGCCGAGTTGCACGGGAGAATGTGAAAAGTGTTCATATGTAATAAAAACCTGAGAAATCCGTCCGTTTTCGTCATTTGTTATCGAATCGACTTAAAGCCAGATCGTCACATTGGCCGCTCTGCTCTCGGAAACGGTTGTACTTATCGTCTACTAAGCTATGTCGCGTGCTGCGGTATGCGGAGACACTAAAAGCACCATAGTAGAACACAGATTAAGCTTCTAAGTTAATGTAATAGCCAGTAAGAAGTAGTACAATTCAAGTCTTAGGTATCGATTATTGACTTTTTAGCTGGCTTTGGTGCCTTGGAAATGAGCTAGGACCTTAAGATTCTGCATGAAAAGAGGACTAGCAGCCGAGTTGCAGGGGAGAATGTAAAAAGTGTTCATATGAAGTAAAAACCTGAGTAATCGGTCCGTTTTCGTCATTTGTTATCGAATCGACTTAAAGCTAGATCGTCACATTGGCCGCTCTGCTCTTGAAACGGTTGTACTTATCGTCTGCAAAGCAATGTCGCGTTTTGCCGTAGGCGGAAACAGAAAAGCACCATAGTAGTACACAGATGAAGCTTCTAAGTTGATGTAATAGCCAGTACGAAGTAGACCAATTCAAGATTTAGGTATCGAGTATTGACTTTTTAGCTGGTTTTTTGTGCGTTGGACATGAGCTAGGACTTTATGATTCTGCATAAAAGGAGGACTCGCAGCCCAGTTGCACGGGAGAATGTGAAAAGTGTTCATATGTATTAAAAACCTGAGACATCCGTCCGTTTTCGTCATTTGTGATCGAATCGACTTAAAGCCAGATCGTCACATTGGCCGCTCTTCTCTCTGAAACGGTTGTACTTATCGTCTGCAAAGCTATGTCGCGTGCTGCGGTATGCGGAGACACTAAAACCACCATAGTAGAACACAGATGGAGCTTCTAAGTTGATGTAATAGCCAGTAAGAAGTAGTACAATTCAAGTTTTAGGTATCGATTATTGACTTTTTAGCTGGCTTTGGTGCCTTGGGCATGAGCTAGTACCTTAAAATTCTGCATGAAAGGAGGACTAGCAGCCGAGTTGCACGGGAGAATGTGAAAAGTGCTCATATGTAGTAAAAACCTTAGAAATCCATCCGTTTTCGTCATTTGTTATCGAATCGACTTAAAGCCAGATCGTCACATTGGCCGCTATTCTCTCTGAAACGGTTGTACTTATCGTCTGCAAAGCTATGTCGCGTGCTGCGGTATGTAGAGACACTAAAATTACCATAGTAGAACACAGATGAAGCATCTAAGTTGATGTAATAGCCAGAAAGAAGTAATCCAATTCAAGTTTTAGGTATCGATTATTGACTTTTTAGCTGGCTTTGGTGCCTTTGACATGAGCTAGGACCTTAAGATTCTACATGAAAGGAGGACTAGCAGCCGAGTTGCACGGGAGAATGTGAAAAGTGTTCATATGTAGTAAAAACCTGAGAAATCCGTCCGTTTTCATCATTTGTTATCGAATCGACTTAAAGCCAGATCGTCACATTGGCCGCTCTTCTCTCTGAAAAAGTTGTACTTATCGTCTGCAAAGCTATGTCGCGTGCTGCGGTACGTGGACACAATAAAAGCACCATAGTAGAACACAGATGAAGCTTCTAAGTTGATGTAATAGCGAGTAAGAAGTAGTCCAATTCAAGTTTTAGGTATCGATTATTGACTTTTTAGCTAGCTTTGGTGCCTTGGACATGAGCTAGGACCTTAAGATTCTGCATGAAAGGAGGACTCGCAGCCCAGTAGCACGGGAGAATGTGAAAAGTGTTCATATGTATTAAAAACCTGAGTCCGTCCGTTTTCGTCATTTGTGATCGAATCGACTTAAAGCCAGATCGTCACATTGGCCGCTCTTCTCTCTGAAACGGTTGTACTTATCGTCTACAAAGCTATGTCACGTGCTTCGGTATGTGGAGACACTAAAAGCACCATAGTAGAACACAGATGAAGCTTCTAAGTTGATGTAATAGCCAGTAAGAAGTAGTACAATTAAAGTTTTAGGTATCGATTATTGACTTTTTAGCTGGCTTTGATGCCTTGGACATGAGCTAGGACCTTAAGATTCTGCATGAAAGGAGGACTAGCAGCCGAGTTGCACGGGAGAATGTGAAAAGTGTTCATATGTAATAAAAACCTGAGAAATCCGTCCGTTTTCGTCATTTGTTATCGAATCGACTTAAAGTCAGATCGTCACATTGGCCGCTCTTCTCTCTGAAACGGTTGTACTTATCGTCTACTAAGCTATGTCGTGTGCTGCGGTATGCGGAGACACTAAAAGCACCATAGTAGAACACAGATGAAGCTTCTAAGTTAATGTAATAGCCAGTAAGAAGTAGTACAATTCAAGTTTTAGGTATCGATTATTGGCTTTTTAGCTGGCTTTGGTGCCTTGGACATGAGCTAGGACCTTACGATTCTGCATGAAAGGAGGACTAGCAGCCGAGTTTCACGGGAGAATGTGAAAAGTGTTCATATGTAGTAAAAACCTGAGAAATCCGTCCGTTTTCGTCATTTGTTATCGAATCGGCTTAAAGCCAGATCGTCACATTGGCCGCTCTTCTCTCTGAAACGCTTGTACTTATCGTCTGCAAAGCTATGTCGCATGCTGCGGTATGCTGAGACACTACAAGCAGCATAGTAGAACACAGATGAGGCTTCTAAGTTGATGTAATAGCCAGTAAGAAGTAGTACAATTCAAGTTTTAGGTATCGATTATTGACTTTTTAGCTGGCTTTGGTGGCTTGGACATGAGCTAGGACCTTAAGATTCAGCATGAAAGGAGGACTAGCAGCAGAGTTGCACGGGAGAATGTGAAAAGTGTTCATATGTAAAAAAATACTTGAGAAATCCGTCCGTTTTCGTCATTTGTTATCGAATCGACTTAAAGCCATATCGTCACATTGGTCGCTCTTCTCTCTGAAAAGGTTGTACTTATCGTCCACAAAGCTACGTCGCGTGCTGCGGTATGCGGAGACACTAAAATCACCATAGTAGAACACAGATGAGGCTTCTAAGCTGATGTAATAGCCAGTAAGAAGTAGTACAATTCAAGTTTTAGGTTTCGATTATTGACTTTTTAGCTAGCTTTGGTGCCTTGGACATGAGCTAGGACCTTACGATTCTGCATGAAAGGAGGACTAGCAGCCGAGTAGCACGGGAGAATGTGAAAAGTGTTCATATGTAGTAAAAACCTGAGAAATTCGTCCGTTTTCGTCATTTGTTATCGAATCGACTTAAAGCCAGATCGTCACATTGGCCGCTCTTCTCTCTGAAACGGGTGTACTTATCGTCTGCAAAGCTATGTCGCGTGCTGCGGTATGTGGAGACACTAAAATTACCATAGTAGAACACAGGTGAAGCATCTAAGTTGATGTAATAGCCAGTAAGAAGTAATCCAATTCAAGTTTTGGTTATCGATTATTGTCTGTTTAGCTGGCTTTGGTGCCTTGGACATGAGCTAGGACCTTAACATTCTGCATGAAAGGATTACTACCAGCCGAGTTGCACGGGAGAATGTGAAAAGTGTTCATATGTAGTAAAAACCTTAGAAATCCGTCCGTTTTCGTCATTTGTTATCGAATCGACTTAAAGCCAGATCGTCACATTGGCCGCTCTGCTCTCGGAAACGGTTGTACTTATCGTCTACTAAGCTATGTCGCATGCTGCGGTATGCGGAGACACTAAAAGCACCATAGTAGAACACAGATGAAGCTTCTAAGTTGAAGTAATAGCCAGTAAGAAGTAGTACAATTCAAGTTTTAGGTATCGATTATTGACTTTTTAGCTGGCTTTGGTGCCTTGGACATGAGCTAGGTTCTTACGATTCTGCATGAAAGGAGGACTAGCAGCCGAGTTGCACGGGAGAATGTGAAAAGTGTTCATATGTAATAAAAACCTGAGAAATCCGTCCGTTTTCGTCATTTGTTATCGAATCGACTTAAAGCCAGATCGTCACATTGGCCGCTCTGCTCTCGGAAACGGTTGTACTTATCGTCTACTAAGCTATGTCGCGTGCTGCGGTATGCGGAGACACTAAAAGCACCATAGTAGAACACAGATTAAGCTTCTAAGTTAATGTAATAGCCAGTAAGAAGTAGTACAATTCAAGTCTTAGGTATCGATTATTGACTTTTTAGCTGGCTTTGGTGCCTTGGACATGAGCTAGGACCTTAAGATTCTGCATGAAAGGAGGACTAGCAGCCGAGTTGCAGGGGAGAATGTAAAAAGTGTTCATATGAAGTAAAAACCTGAGTAATCGGTCCGTTTTCGTCATTTGTTATCGAATCGACTTAAAGCTAGATCGTCACATTGGCCGCTCTGCTCTTGAAACGGTTGTACTTATCGTCTGCAAAGCAATGTCGCGTTTTGCCGTAGGCGGAAACAGAAAAGCACCATAGTAGTACACAGATGAAGCTTCTAAGTTGATGTAATAGCTAGTAAGAAGTAGACCAATTCAAGATTTAGGTATCGAGTATTGACTTTTTAGCTGGTTTTTTGTGCCTTGGACATGAGCTAGGACTTTATGATTCTGCATAAAAGGAGGACTCGCAGCCCAGTTGCACGGGAGAATGTGAAAAGTGTCTATATGTATTAAAAACCTGAGACATCCGTCCGTTTTCGTCATTTGTGATCGAATCGACTTAAAGCCAGATCGTCACATTGGCCGCTCTTCTCTCTGAAACGGTTGTACTTATCGTCTGCAAAGCCATGTCGCGTGCTGCGGTATGCGGAGACGCTAAAAGCACCATAGTAGAACACAGATGGAGCTTCTAAGTTGATGTAATAGCCAGTAAGAAGTAGTACAATTCAAGTTTTAGGTATCGATTATTGACTTTTTAGCTGACTTTGGTGCCTTGGGCATGAGCTAGTACCTTAAAATTCTGCATGAAAGGAGGACTAGCAGCCGAGTTGCACGGGAGAATGTGAAAAGTGTTCATATGTAGTAAAAACCTGAGAAATTCGTCCGTTTTCGTCATTTGTTATCGAATCGACTTAAAACCAGATCGTCTGCGAAGCTATGTCGCGTGCTGCGGTATGTGGAGACACTAAAATTACCATAGTACAACACAGGTGAAGCATCTAAGTTGATGTAATAGCCAGTAAGAAGTAATCCAATTCAAGTTTTGGTTATCGATTATTGACTGTTTAGCTGGCTTTGGTGCCTTGGACATGAGCTAGGACCTTAACATTCTGCATGAAAGGATTACTACCAGCCGAGTTGCACGGGAGAATGTGAAAAGTGTTCATATGTAGTAAAAACCTTAGAAATCCGTCCGTTTTCGTCATTTGTTATCGAATCGACTTAAAGCCAGATCGTCACATTGGCCGCTCTGCTCTCGGAAACGGTTGTACTTATCGTCTACTAAGCTATGTCGCATGCTGCGGTATGCGGAGACACTAAAAGCACCATAGTAGAACACAGATGAAGCTTCTAAGTTAATGTAATAGCCAGTAAGAAGTAGTACAATTCAAGTTTTAGGTATCGATTATTGACTTTTTAGCTGGCTTTGGTGCCTTGGACATGAGCTAGGTTCTTACGATTCTCCATGAAAGGAGGACTAGCAGCCGAGTTGCACGGGAGAATGTGAAAAGTGTTCATATGTAATAAAAACCTGAGAAATCCGTCCGTTTTCGTCATTTGTTATCGAATCGACTTAAAGCCAGATCGTCACATTGGCCGCTCTGCTCTCGGAAACGGTTGTACTTATCGTCTACTAAGCTATGTCGCGTGCTGCGGTATGCGGAGACACTAAAAGCACCATAGTAGAACACAGATTAAGCTTCTAAGTTAATGTAATAGCCAGTAAGAAGTAGTACAATTCAAGTCTTAGGTATCGATTATTGACTTTTTAGCTGGCTTTGGTGCCTTGGACATGAGCTAGGACCTTAAGATTCTGCATGAAAGGAGGACTAGCAGCCGAGTTGCACGGGAGAATGTGAAAAGTGTTCATATGTAGTAAAATCCTGAGAAATCAGTCCGTTTTCGTCATTTGTTATCGAATCGACTTAAAGCCAGATCGTCACATTGGCCGCTCTTCTCTCTGAAACGGTTGTACTTATCGTCTGCAAAGCTATGTCGCGTGCTGCGGTATGTGGAGACACTAAAAGCACCATAGTAGAACACAGATGAAGCTTCTAAGTTGATGTAATTGCCAGTAAGAAGTAGTACAATTCAAGTTTTAGGTATCGATTATTGACTTTTTAGCTGGCTTTGGTGCCTTGGACATGAGCTAGGACCTTAAATTTCTGCATGAAAGGAGGACTAGCAGCCGCGTTGCACGGGAGAATGTGAAAAGTGTTCATATGTAGTAAAAACCTTAGAAATCCTTCCGTTTTCGTCATTTGTTATCGAATCGACTTAAAGCCAGATCGTCACATTGGCCGCTCTTCTCTCTGAAACGGTTGTACTTATCGTCTGCAAAGCTATGTCGCGTGCTGCGGTATGCGGAGACACTAAAATCACCATAGTAGAACACAGATGAAGCTTTTAAGTTGATGTAATAGCCAGTAAGAAGTAGTACAATTCATGTTTTAGGTATCGATTATTGACTTTTTAGCTCGCTTTGGTGCCTTGGACATGAGCTAGGATCTTAACATTCTGCATGAAAGGAGGACTAGCAGCCGAGTTGCACGGGAGAATGTGAAAAGTGTTCATATGTAGTAAAAACCTGAGAAATCCGTCCGTTTTCGTCATTTGTTATCGAATCGACTTAAAGCCAGATCGTCACATTGGCCGCTCTTCTCTCTGAAACGCTTGTACTTATCGTCTGCAAAGCTATGTCGCGTGCTGCGGTATGCGGAGACACTAAAATTACCATAGTAGAACACAGTTGAAGCTTTTAAGTTGATGTAATAGGCAGTAAGAAGTAGTACAATTCATGTTTTAGGTATCGATTATTGACTTTTTAGCTGGCTTTGGTGCCTTGGACATGAGCTAGGACCTTAAGATTCTGCATGAAAGGAGGACTAGCAGGCGAGTTGCACGGGAGAATGTGAAAAGTGTTCATATGTAGTAAAAACCCGAGAAATCCGTCCGTTTTCGACATTTGTTATCGAATCGACTTAAAGCCAGATCGTCACATTGGCCGCTCTTCTCTCTGAAACGGTTGTACTTATCGTCTACAGAGCTATGCCGCGTGCTGCGGTATGCGGAGACACTAAAAGCACCATAGTAGAACACAGATGATGCTTCTAAGTTGATGTAATAGCCAGTAAGAAGTAGTCCAATTCAAGATTTAGGTATCGATTATTGACTTTTTAGCTGGCTTTGGTGCCTTGGACATGAGCTAGGACTTTAAGATTCTGCATAAAAGGAGGACTAGCAGCCCAATTGCACGGGAGAATGTGAAAAGTGTTCATATGTATTAAAAACCTGAGAAATCCGTCAGTTTTCGTCATTTGTTATCGAATCGACTTAAAGCCAGATTGTCACATTGGCCGCTCTTCTCTCTGAAACGGTTGTACTTATCGTCTGCAAAACTATGTCGCGTGCTGCGGTATGCGGAGACACTAAAATCACCATAGTAGAACACAGATGAAGTTTCTAAGTTGATGTAATAGCCAGTAAGAAGTAGTAGAATTCAAGTTTTAGGTATCGATTATTGACTTTTTAGCTGGCTTTGGTGCCTTGGACATGAGCTAGGACCTTAAGATTCTGCATGAAAGGAGGACTAGCAGCCGAGTTGCAAGGGAGAATGTGAAAAGTGTTCATATGTAGTAAAAACCTGAGACATCTGTCAGTTTTCGTCATTTGTTATCGAATCGACTTAAAGCCAGATCGTCACATTGGCCGCTCTTCTCTCCGAAACGCTTGTACTTTTCGTCTGCAAAGCTATGTCGCGTGCTGCGGTATCCGGAGACACTGCACTCACCATAGTAGAACACATTTCAAGCATCTAAGTTGATGTAATAGCCAGTAAGAAGTAGTACAATTCAAGTTTTAGGTATCGATTATTGACTTTTTAGCTGGCTTTGGTGCCTTGGACATGAGCTAGGACCTTAAGATTCTGCATGAAAGGAGGACTAGCAGCCGTGTTGCAGGGAAGAATGTTATAAATGTTCATATGTAGTAAAAACCAGAGAAATCCGTCCGTTTTCGTCATTTGTTATCGAATCGACTTAAAGCCAGATCGTCACATTGCCCGCTGTGCTCTCGGAAACGCTTGTACTTATCGTCTGCAAAGCTATGTCGCGTGTTGCCGTAGGCGGAAACAGGAAAAGCACCGTAGTAGAACACAGATGAAGCTTCTAAGTTGAAGTAATAGATAGTAAGAAGTAGTACAATTCAAGTTTTAGGTATCGATTATTGACTTTTTAGCTGGCTTTGGTGCCTTGGACATGAGCTAGGACCTTAACATTCTGCATGAAAGGAGGACTAGCTGCCGCGTTGCACGGGAGAATGTGAAAAGTGTTCATATGTAGTAAAAACCTTAGAAATCCGTCCATTTTCGTCATTTGTTATCGAATCGACTTAAAGCCAGATCGTCACATTGGCCGCTCTTCTCTCTGAAACGGTTGTACTTATCGTCTGCAATGCTATGTCGCGTGCTGCGGTAAGCGGAGACACTAAAATCACCATAGTAGAACACAGATGAAGCATCTAAGTTGATGTAATAGCCAGTTAGAAGTAATCCAATTCAAGTTTTAGGTATCGATTATTGACTTTTTAGCTGGCTTTGGTGCCTTGGACATGAGCTAGGACCTTAAGATTCTGCATGAAAGGAGGACTAGCAGCCGAGTTGCACGGGAGAATGTGAAAAGTGTTCATATGTAGTAAAATCCTGAGAAATCAGTCCGTTTTCGTCATTTGTTATCGAATCGACTTAAAGCCAGATCGTCACATTGGCCGCTCTTCTCTCTGAAACGGTTGTACTTATCGTCTGCAAAGCTATGTCGCGTGCTGCGGTATGTGGAGACACTAAAAGCACCATAGTAGAACACAGATGAAGCTTCTAAGTTGATGTAATTGCCAGTAAGAAGTAGTACAATTCAAGTTTTAGGTATCGATTATTGACTTTTTAGCTCGCTTTGGTGCCTTGGACATGAGCTAGGACCTTAACATTCTGCATGAAAGGAGGACTAGCAGCCGAGTTGCACGGGAGAATGTTAAAAGTGTTCATAATTAGTAAAAACCTTAGAAATCCGTCCGTTTTCGTCATTTGTTATCGAATCGACTTAAAGCCAGATCGTCACATAGGCCGCTCTTCTCTCTGAAACGCTTGTACTTATCGTCTGCAAAGCTATGTCGCATGCTGCGGTATGCTGAGACACTACAGGCAGCATAGTAGAACACAGATGAAGCTTCTAAGTTGATGTAATAGCCAGTAAGAATTAGTGCAATTCAAGTTTTAGGTATCGATTATTGACTTTTTAGCTGGCTTTGGTGCCTTGGACATGAGCTAGGACCTTAAGATTCTGCATGAAAGGAGGACTAGCAGCCGAGTTGCAGGGGAGAATGTGAAAAGTGTTCATATGTAGTAAAAACCTGAGAAATCCGTCCGTTTTCGTCATTTGTTATCGAATCGACTTAAAGCCAGATCGTCACATTGGCCGCTCTGCTCTCGGAAACGGTTGTACTTATCGTCTGCAAAGCTATGTCGCGTGTTGCCGTAGGCGGAAACAGGAAAAGCACCATTGTAGAACACAGACGAAGCTTCTAAGTTGATGTAATAGCCAGTAAGAAGTAGTCCAATTCAAGTTTTAGGTATCGATTATTGACTTTTTAGCTGGCTTTGGTGCCTTGGACATGAGCTAGGACCTTAAGATTCTGCATGAAAGGAGGACTAGCAGCCGAGTTGCAGGGGAGAATGTGAAAAGTGTTCATATGTAGTAAAAACCTGAGAAATCCGTCCGTTTTGGTCATTTGTTATCGAATCGACTTAAAGCCACATCGTCACATTGGCCGCTCTTCTCTCTGAAACGCTTGTACTTATCGTCTGCAAAGCTATGTCGCGTGCTGCGGTATGTGGAGACACTAAAAGCACCATAGTAGAACACAGATGAAGCTTCTAAGTTGATGTAATAGCCAGTAAGAAGTAGTGGAATTCAAGTTTTAGGTATCGATTATTGACTTTTTAGCTGGCTTTGGTGCCTTGGACATGAGCTAGCACCTTAAGATTCTGCATGAAAGGAGGACTAGCAGCCGAGTTGCACGGGAGAATGTGAAAAGTATTCATATGTAGTAAAAACCTGAGAAATCCGTCCGTTTTCGTCATTTGTTATCGAATCGACTTAAAGCCAGATCGTCACATTGGCCGCTCTTCTCTCTGAAACGGTTGTACTTATCGTCTGCAAAGCTATGTCGCGTGCTGCGGTATGTGGAGACACTAAAATCACCATAGTAGAACACAGATGAAGCTTCTAAGTTGATGTAATAGCCAGTAAGAAGTAGTACAATTCAAGTTTTAGGTATCGATTATTGACTTTTTAGCTGGCTTTGTTGCCTTGGACATGAGCTAGGACCTTAAATTTCTGCATCAAAGGAGGACTAGCAGCCGCGTTGCACGGGAGAATGTGAAAAGTGTTCATATGTAGTAAAAACCTTAGAAATCCTTCCGTTTTCGTCATTTGTTATCGAATCGACTTAAAGCCAGATCGTCACATTGGCCGCTCTTCTCTCTGAAACGCTTGTACTTATCGTCTGCAAAGCTATGTCGCGTGCTGCGGTATGCGGAGACACTAAAATTACCATAGTAGAACACAGTTGAAGCTTTTAAGTTGATGTAATAGGCAGTAAGAAGTAGTACAATTCATGTTTTAGGTATCGATTATTGACTTTTTAGCTGGCTTTGGTGCCTTGGACATGAGCTAGGACCTTAAGATTCTGCATGAAAGGAGGACTAGCAGCCGAGTTGCACGGGAGAATGTGAAAAGTGTTCATATGTAGTAAAAACCTTAGAAATCCGTCTGTTTTCGTCATTTGTTATCGAATCGACTTAAAGCCAGATCGTCACATTGGCCGCTCTTCTCTCTGAAACGCTTGTACTTATCGTCTGCAAAGCTATGTCGCGTGCTGCGATATGTCGAGACACTAAAAGCACCATAGTAGAACACAGATGAAGCTTCTAAGTTGATGTAATAGCCAGTAAGAAGTAGTACAATTCAAGTTTTAGGTATCGATTATTGACTTTTTAGCTGGCTTTGTTGCCTTGGACATGAGCTAGGACCTTAACATTCTGCATGAAAGGAGGACTAGCAGCCGAGTTGCACGGGAGAATGTGAAAAGTGTTCATATGTAGTAAAAACCTTAGAAATCCGTCCATTTTCGTCGTTTGTTATCGAATCGACTTAAAGCCAGATTGTCACATTGGCCGCTCTTCTCTCCGAAACGCTTGTACTTATCGTCTGCAAAGCTATGTCGCGTGCTGCGGTATCCGGAGACACTGCACTCACCATAGTAGAACACAGTTCAAGCTTCTAAGTTGATGTAATAGACAGTAAGAAGTAGTACAATTCAAGTTTTAGGTATCGATTATTGACTTTTTAGCTGGCTTTGGTGCCTTGGAAATAAGCTGGGACCTTAAGATTCTGCATGAAAGGAGGACTAGCAGCCGAGTTGCAGGGAGGAATGTGAAAAATGTTCATATGTAGTAAAAACCAGAGAAATCCGTCCATTTTCGTCATTTGTTATCGAATCGACTTAAAGCCAGATCGTCACATTGGCCGTTCTGCTCTCGGAAACGCTTGTACTTATCGTCTGCAAAGCTATGTCGCGTGTCGCCGTAGGCGGAAACAGGAAAAGCATCATAGTAGAACACAGATGAAGCTTCTAAGTTGATGTAATAGCCAGTAAGAAGTAGCCCATTTCAAGTTTTAGGTATCGATTATTGACTTTTTAGCTGGCTTTGGTGCCTTGGACATGAGCTAGGACCTTACGATTCTGCATGAAAGGAGGACTGGCAGCCGAGTTGCATTTGAGAATGTGAAAAGTGTTCATATGTAGTAAAAACCTGAGAAATCCGTCCGTTTTCGTCATTTGTTATCGAATCGCCTTAAAGTCAGATCGTCACATTGCCCGCTGTGCTCTCGGAAACGGTTGTACTTATCGTCTGCAAAGCTATGTCGCGTGTTGCCGTAGGCGGAAACAGGAAAAGCACCGTAGTAGAACACAGATGAAGCTTCTAAGTTGATGTAATAGCCAGTAAGAAGTAGTCCAATTCAAGTTTTAGGTATCGATTATTGACTTTTTAGCTGGCTTTGGTGCCTTGGACATGAGCTAGGACCTTAACATTCTGCATGAAAGGAGGACTAGCAGCCGAGTTGCACGGGAGAATGTGAAAGTTTTCATATGTAGTAAAAACCTTAGAAATCCGTCCATTTTCGTCATTTGTTATCGAATCGACTTAAAGCCAGATCGTCACATTGGCCGTTCTGCTCTCGGAAACGCTTGTACTTATCGTCTGCAAAGCTATGTCGCGTGTTGCCGTATGCGGAAACAGGAAAAGCATCATAGTAGAACACAGATGAAGCTTCTAAGTTGATTTAATAGCCAGTAAGAAGTAGTCCATTTCAAGTTTTAGGTATCGATTATTGACTTTTTAGCTGGCTTTGGTGCCTTGGACATGAGCTAGGACCTTACGATTCTGCATGAAAAGAGGACTGGCAGCCGAGTTGCAGGGGACAATGTGAAAAGTGTTCATATGTAGTAAAAACCTGAGAAATCCGTCCGTTTTCATCATTTTGTTATCGAATCGACCTAAAGCCAGATCGTCACATTGCCCGCTGTGCTCTCGGAAACGGTTGTACTTATCGTCTGCAAAGCTATGTCGCGTGTTGCCGTAGGCGGAAACAGGACAAGCACCGTAGTAGAACACAGATGAAGCTTCTAAGTTGATGTAATAGCCAGTAAGATGTCGTCCAATTCAAGTTTTAGGTATCGATTATTGACTTTTTAGCTGGCTTTGTTGCCTTGGACATGAGCTAGGACCTTAACATTCTGCATGAAAGGAGGACTAGCAGCCGAGTTGCACGGGAGAATGTGAAAAGTGTTCATATGTAGTAAAAACCTTAGAAATCCGTCCATTTTCGTCATTTGTTATCGAATCGACTTAAAGCCAGATCGTCACATTGGCCGCTCTTCTCTCCGAAACGCTTGTACTTATCGTCTGCAAAGCTATGTCGCGTGCTGCGGTATCCGGAGACACTGCACTCACCATAGTAGAACACAGTTCAAGCTTCTAAGTTGATGTAATAGATAGTAAGAAGTAGTACAATTCAAGTTTTAGGTATCGATTATTGACTTTTTAGCTGGCTTTGGTGCCTTGGACATGAGCTAGGACCTTAAGATTCTGCATGAAAGGAGGACTAGCAGCCGAGTTGCACGGGAGAATGTGAAAAGTGTTCATATGTAGTAAAAACCTGAGAAATCCGTCCGTTTTCGTCATTTGTTATCGAATCGACTTAAAGCCAGATCGTCACATTGGCCGCTCTTCTCTCTGAAACGGTTGTACTTATCGTCTGCAAAGCTATGTCGCGTGCTGCGGTATGTGGAGACACTAAAAGCACCATAGTAGAACACAGATGAAGCTTCTAAGTTGATGTAATTGCCAGTAAGAAGTAGTACAATTCAAGTGTTAGGTATCGATTATTGACTTTTTAGCTGGCTTTGGTGCCTTGGACATGAGCTAGGACCTTAAATTTCTGCATGAAAGGAGGACTAGCAGCCGCGTTGCACGGGAGAATGTGAAAAGTGTTCATATGTAGTAAAAACCTTAGAAATCCTTCCGTTTTCGTCATTTGTTATCGAATCGACTTAAAGCCAGATCGTCACATTGGCCGCTCTTCTCTCTGAAACGGTTGTACTTATCGTCTGCAAAGCTATGTCGCGTGCTGCGGTATGCGGAGACACTAAAATCACCATAGTAGAACACAGATGAAGCTTTTAAGTTGATGTAATAGCCAGTAAGAAGTAGTACAATTCATGTTTTAGGTATCGATTATTGACTTTTTAGCTCGCTTTGGTGCCTTGGACATGAGCTAAGACCTTAAGATTCTGCATGAAAGGAGGACTAGCAGCCGAGTTGCACGGGAGAATGTGAAAAGTGTTCATATGTAGTAAAATCCTGAGAAATCAGTCCGTTTTCGTCATTTGTTATCGAATCGACTTAAAGCCAGATCGTCACATTGGCCGCTCTTCTCTCTGAAACGGTTGTACTTATCGTCTGCAAAGCTATGTCGCGTGCTGCGGTATGTGGAGACACTAAAAGCACCATAGTAGAACACAGATGAAGCTTCTAAGTTGATGTAATTGCCAGTAAGAAGTAGTACAATTCAAGTTTTAGGTATCGATTATTGACTTTTTAGCTGGCTTTGGTGCCTTGGACATGAGCTAGGACCTTAAATTTCTGCATGAAAGGAGGACTAGCAGCCGCGTTGCACGGGAGAATGTGAAAAGTGTTCATATGTAGTAAAAACCTTAGAAATCCTTCCGTTTTCGTCATTTGTTATCGAATCGACTTAAAGCCAGATCGTCACATTGGCCGCTCTTCTCTCTGAAACGGTTGTACTTATCGTCTGCAAAGCTATGTCGCGTGCTGCGGTATGCGGAGACACTAAAATCACCATAGTAGAACACAGATGAAGCTTTTAAGTTGATGTAATAGCCAGTAAGAAGTAGTACAATTCATGTTTTAGGTATCGATTATTGACTTTTTAGCTCGCTTTGGTGCCTTGGACATGAGCTAGGACCTTAACATTCTGCATGAAAGGAGGACTAGCAGCCGAGTTGCACGGGAGAATGTTAAAAGTGTTCATAATTAGTAAAAACCTTAGAAATCCGTCCGTTTTCGTCATTTGTTATCGAATCGACTTAAAGCCAGATCGTCACATAGGCCGCTCTTCTCTCTGAAACGCTTGTACTTATCGTCTGCAAAGCTATGTCGCATGCTGCGGTATGCTGAGACACTACAGGCAGCATAGTAGAACACAGATGAAGCTTCTAAGTTGATGTAATAGCCAGTAAGAATTAGTGCAATTCAAGTTTTAGGTATCGATTATTGACTTTTTAGCTGGCTTTGGTGCCTTGGACATGAGCTAGGACCTTAAGATTCTGCATGAAAGGAGGACTAGCAGCCGAGTTGCAGGGGAGAATGTGAAAAGTGTTCATATGTAGTAAAAACCTGAGAAATCCGTCCGTTTTCGTCATTTGTTATCGAATCGACTTAAAGCCAGATCGTCACATTGGCCGCTCTGCTCTCGGAAACGGTTGTACTTATCGTCTGCAAAGCTATGTCGCGTGTTGCCGTAGGCGGAAACAGGAAAAGCACCATTGTAGAACACAGACGAAGCTTCTAAGTTGATGTAATAGCCAGTAAGAAGTAGTCCAATTCAAGTTTTAGGTATCGATTATTGACTTTTTAGCTGGCTTTGGTGCCTTGGACATGAGCTAGGACCTTAAGATTCTGCATGAAAGGAGGACTAGCAGCCGAGTTGCAGGGGAGAATGTGAAAAGTGTTCATATGTAGTAAAAACCTGAGAAATCCGTCCGTTTTGGTCATTTGTTATCGAATCGACTTAAAGCCACATCGTCACATTGGCCGCTCTTCTCTCTGAAACGCTTGTACTTATCGTCTGCAAAGCTATGTCGCGTGCTGCGGTATGTGGAGACACTAAAAGCACCATAGTAGAACACAGTTGAAGCTTTTAAGTTGATGTAATAGGCAGTAAGAAGTAGTACAATTCATGTTTTAGGTATCGATTATTGACTTTTTAGCTGGCTTTGGTGCCTTGGACATGAGCTAGGACCTTAAGATTCTGCATGAAAGGAGGACTAGCAGCCGAGTTGCACGGGAGAATGTGAAAAGTGTTCATATGTAGTAAAAACCTTAGAAATCCGTCTGTTTTCGTCATTTGTTATCGAATCGACTTAAAGCCAGATCGTCACATTGGCCGCTCTTCTCTCTGAAACGCTTGTACTTATCGTCTGCAAAGCTATGTCGCGTGCTGCGATATGTCGAGACACTAAAAGCACCATAGTAGAACACAGATGAAGCTTCTAAGTTGATGTAATAGCCAGTAAGAAGTAGTACAATTCAAGTTTTAGGTATCGATTATTGACTTTTTAGCTGGCTTTGTTGCCTTGGACATGAGCTAGGACCTTAACATTCTGCATGAAAGGAGGACTAGCAGCCGAGTTGCACGGGAGAATGTGAAAAGTGTTCATATGTAGTAAAAACCTTAGAAATCCGTCCATTTTCGTCGTTTGTTATCGAATCGACTTAAAGCCAGATTGTCACATTGGCCGCTCTTCTCTCCGAAACGCTTGTACTTATCGTCTGCAAAGCTATGTCGCGTGCTGCGGTATCCGGAGACACTGCACTCACCATAGTAGAACACAGTTCAAGCTTCTAAGTTGATGTAATAGACAGTAAGAAGTAGTACAATTCAAGTTTTAGGTATCGATTATTGACTTTTTAGCTGGCTTTGGTGCCTTGGAAATAAGCTGGGACCTTAAGATTCTGCATGAAAGGAGGACTAGCAGCCGAGTTGCAGGGAGGAATGTGAAAAATGTTCATATGTAGTAAAAACCAGAGAAATCCGTCCATTTTCGTCATTTGTTATCGAATCGACTTAAAGCCAGATCGTCACATTGGCCGTTCTGCTCTCGGAAACGCTTGTACTTATCGTCTGCAAAGCTATGTCGCGTGTCGCCGTAGGCGGAAACAGGAAAAGCATCATAGTAGAACACCGATGAAGCTTCTAAGTTGATGTAATAGCCAGTAAGAAGTAGCCCATTTCAAGTTTTAGGTATCGATTATTGACTTTTTAGCTGGCTTTGGTGCCTTGGACATGAGCTAGGACCTTACGATTCTGCATGAAAGGAGGACTGGCAGCCGAGTTGCATTTGAGAATGTGAAAAGTGTTCATATGTAGTAAAAACCTGAGAAATCCGTCCGTTTTCGTCATTTGTTATCGAATCGCCTTAAAGTCAGATCGTCACATTGCCCGCTGTGCTCTCGGAAACGGTTGTACTTATCGTCTGCAAAGCTATGTCGCGTGTTGCCGTAGGCGGAAACAGGAAAAGCACCGTAGTAGAACACAGATGAAGCTTCTAAGTTGATGTAATAGCCAGTAAGAAGTAGTCCAATTCAAGTTTTAGGTATCGATTATTGACTTTTTAGCTGGCTTTGATGCCTTGGACATGAGCTAGGACCTTAACATTCTGCATGAAAGGAGGACTAGCAGCCGAGTTGCACGGGAGAATGTGAAAGTTTTCATATGTAGTAAAAACCTTAGAAATCCGTCCATTTTCGTCATTTGTTATCGAATCGACTTAAAGCCAGATCGTCACATTGGCCGTTCTGCTCTCGGAAACGCTTGTACTTATCGTCTGCAAAGCTATGTCGCGTGTTGCCGTATGCGGAAACAGGAAAAGCATCATAGTAGAACACAGATGAAGCTTCTAAGTTGATTTAATAGCCAGTAAGAAGTAGTCCATTTCAAGTTTTAGGTATCGATTATTGACTTTTTAGCTGGCTTTGGTGCCTTGGACATGAGCTAGGACCTTACGATTCTGCATGAAAAGAGGACTGGCAGCCGAGTTGCAGGGGACAATGTGAAAAGTGTTCATATGTAGTAAAAACCTGAGAAATCCGTCCGTTTTCATCATTTTGTTATCGAATCGACCTAAAGCCAGATCGTCACATTGCCCGCTGTGCTCTCGGAAACGGTTGTACTTATCGTCTGCAAAGCTATGTCGCGTGTTGCCGTAGGCGGAAACAGGACAAGCACCGTAGTAGAACACAGATGAAGCTTCTAAGTTGATGTAATAGCCAGTAAGATGTCGTCCAATTCAAGTTTTAGGTATCGATTATTGACTTTTTAGCTGGCTTTGTTGCCTTGGACATGAGCTAGGACCTTAACATTCTGCATGAAAGGAGGACTAGCAGCCGAGTTGCACGGGAGAATGTGAAAAGTGTTCATATGTAGTAAAAACCTTAGAAATCCGTCCATTTTCGTCATTTGTTATCGAATCGACTTAAAGCCAGATCGTCACATTGGCCGCTCTTCTCTCCGAAACGCTTGTACTTATCGTCTGCAAAGCTATGTCGCGTGCTGCGGTATCCGGAGACACTGCACTCACCATAGTAGAACACAGTTCAAGCTTCTAAGTTGATGTAATAGATAGTAAGAAGTAGTACAATTCAAGTTTTAGGTATCGATTATTGACTTTTTAGCTGGCTTTGGTGCCTTGGACATGAGCTAGGACCTTAAGATTCTGCATGAAAGGAGGACTAGCAGCAGAGTTGCACGGGAGAATGTGAAAAGTGTTCATATGTAGTAAAAACCTGAGAAATCCGTCCGTTTTCGTCATTTGTTATCGAATCGACTTAAAGCCAGATCGTCACATTGGCCGCTCTTCTCTCTGAAACGGTTGTACTTATCGTCTGCAAAGCTATGTCGCGTGCTGCGGTATGTGGAGACACTAAAAGCACCATAGTAGAACACAGATGAAGCTTCTAAGTTGATGTAATTGCCAGTAAGAAGTAGTACAATTCAAGTGTTAGGTATCGATTATTGACTTTTTAGCTGGCTTTGGTGCCTTGGACATGAGCTAGGACCTTAAATTTCTGCATGAAAGGAGGACTAGCAGCCGCGTTGCACGGGAGAATGTGAAAAGTGTTCATATGTAGTAAAAACCTTAGAAATCCTTCCGTTTTCGTCATTTGTTATCGAATCGACTTAAAGCCAGATCGTCACATTGGCCGCTCTTCTCTCTGAAACGGTTGTACTTATCGTCTGCAAAGCTATGTCGCGTGCTGCGGTATGCGGAGACACTAAAATCACCATAGTAGAACACAGATGAAGCTTTTCAGTTGATGTAATAGCCAGTAAGAAGTAGTACAATTCATGTTTTAGGTATCGATTATTGACTTTTTAGCTCGCTTTGGTGCCTTGGACATGAGCTAGGACCTTAACATTCTGCATGAAAGGAGGACTAGCAGCCGAGTTGCACGGGAGAATGTTAAAAGTGTTCATATGTAGTAAAAACCTTAGAAATCCGTCCGTTTTCGTCATTTGTTATCGAATCGACTTAAAGCCAGATCGTCACATAGGCCGCTCTTCTCTCTGAAACGCTTGTACTTATCGTCTGCAAAGCTATGTCGCGTGCTGCGATATGCGGAAACACTGCACTCACCATAGTAGAACACAGTTCAAGCTTCTAAGTTGATGTAATAGCCAGTAAGAAGTAGTACAATTCAAGTTTTAGGTATCGATTATTGACTTTTTAGCTGGCTTTGGTGCCTTGGACATGAGCTAGGACCTTAAGATTCTGCATGAAAGGAGGACTAACAGCCGAGTTGCAGGGGAGAATGTGAAAAGTGTTCATATGTAGTAAAAACCTGAGAAATCCGTCCGTTTTCGTCATTTGTTATCGAATCGACTTAAAGCCAGATCGTCACATTGGCCGCTCTTCTCTCCGAAACGCTTGTACTTATCGTCTGCAAAGCTATGTCGCGTGTTGCCGTAGGCGGAAACAGGAAAAGCATCATAGTAGAACACAGATGAAGCTTCTAAGTTGATGTAATATCCAGTAAGAAGTAGTCCAATTCAAGTTTTAGGTATCGATTATTGACTTTTTAGCTGGCTTTGGCGCCTTGGACATGAGCTAGGACCTTAACATTCTGCATGAAAGGAGGACTAGCTGCCGCGTTGCACGGGAGGATGTGAAAAGTGTTCATATGTAGTAAAAACCTTAGAAATCCGTCCATTTTCGTCATTTGTTATCGATTCGACTTAAATCCAGATCGTCACATTGGCCGCTCTTCTCTCTGAAACGGTTGTACTTATCGTCTGCAATGCTATGTCGCGTGCTGCGGTAAGCGGAGACACTAAAATCACCATAGTAGAACACAGATGAAGCATCTAAGTTGATGTAATAGCCAGTAAGAAGTAATCCAATTCAAGTTTTAGGTATCGATTATTGACTTTTTAGCTGGCTTTGGTGCCTTGGACATGAGCTAGGACCTTAAGATTCTGCATGAAAGGAGGACTAGCAGCCGAGTTGCACGGGAGAATGTGAAAAGTGTTCATATGTAGTAAAATCCTGAGAAATCAGTCCGTTTTCGTCATTTGTTATCGAATCGACTTAAAGCCAGATCGTCACATTGGCCGCTCTTCTCTCTGAAACGGTTGTACTTATCGTCTGCAAAGCTATGTCGCGTGCTGCGGTATGTGGAGACACTAAAAGCACCATAGTAGAACACAGATGAAGCTTCTAAGTTGATGTAATTGCCAGTAAGAAGTAGTACAATTAAAGTTTTAGGTATTGATTATTGACTTTTTCGCTGGCTTTGGTGCCTTGGACATGAGCTAGGACCTTAAATTTCTGCATGAAAGGAGGACTAGCAGCCGCGTTGCACGGGAGAATGTGAAAAGTGTTCATATGTAGTAAAAACCTTAGAAATCCGTCCATTTTCGTCATTTGTTATCGAATCGACTTAAAGCCAGATCGTCACATTGGCCGCTCTTCTCTCTGAAACGCTTGTACTTATCGTCTGCAAAGCAATGTCGCGTGCTGCGGTATGCGGAGACACTAAAATCACCATAGTAGAACACAGATGCAGCTTTTTTAGTTCATGTAATAGCCAGTAAGAAGTAGTACAATTCATGTTTTAGGTATCGATTATTGACTTTTTAGCTGGCTTTGGTGCCTTGGACATGAGCTAGGACCTTAAGATTCTGCATGAAAGGAGGACTAGCAGCCGAGTTGCAGGGAAGAATGTGAAAAATGTTCATATGTAGTAAAAACCAGAGAAATCCGTCCATTTTCGTCATTTGTTATCGAATCGACTTAAAGCCAGATCGTCACATTGGCCGCTCTTCTCTCTGAAACGGTTGTACTTATCGTCTGCAATGCTATGTCGCGTGCTGCGGTAAGCGGAGACACTAAAATCACCATAGTAGAACACAGATGAAGCATCTAAGTTGATGTAATAGCCAGTAAGAAGTAATCCAATTCAAGTTTTAGGTATCGATTATTGACTTTTTAGCTGGCTTTGGTGCCTTGGACATGAGCTAGGACCTTAATATTCTGCATGAAAGGAGGACTAGCAATCGAGTTGCACGGGAGAATGTGAAAAGTGTTCATATGTAGTAAAAACCTTAGAAATCCGTCCATTTTCGTCATTTGTTATCGAATCGACTTAAAGCCACATCGTCACATTGGCCGCTCTTCTCTCCGAAACGCTTGTACTTATCGTCTGCAAAGCTATGTCGCGTGCTGCGGTATCCGGAGACACTGCACTCACCATAGTAGAACACAGTTCAAGCTTCTAAGTTGATGTAATAGACAGTAAGAAGTAGTACAATTCAAGTTTTAGGTATCGATTATTGACTTTTTAGCTGGCTTTGGTGCCTTGGACATGAGCTAGGACCTTAAGATTCTGCATGAAAGGAGGACTAGCAGCCGAGTTGCAGGGAAGAATGTGAAAAATGTTCATATGTAGTAAAAACCAGAGAAATCCGTCCATTTTCGTCATTTGTTATCGAATCGACTTAAAGACAGATCGACACATTGGCCGTTCTGCTCTCGGAAACGCTTGTACTTATCGTCTGCAAAGCTATGTCGCGTGTTGCCGTAGGCGGAAACAGGAAAAGCATCATAGTAGAACACAGATGAAGCTTCTAAGTTGATGTAATAGCCAGTAAGAAGTAGTCCAATTCAAGTTTTAGGTATCGATTATTGACTTTTTAGCTGGCTTTGGTGCCTTGGACATGAGCTAGGACCTTAACATTCTGCATGAAAGGAGGACTAGCTGCCGCGTTGCACGGGAGAATGTGAAAAGTGTTCATATGTAGTAAAAACCTTAGAAATCCGTCCATTTTCGTCATTTGTTATCGAATCGACTTAAAGCCAGATCGTCACATTGGCCGCTCTTCTCTCTGAAACGGTTGTACTTATCGTCTGCAATGCTATGTCGCGTGCTGCGGTAAGCGGAGACACTAAAATCACCATAGTAGAACACAGATGAAGCATCTAAGTTGATGTAATAGCCAGTAAGAAGTAATCCAATTCAAGTTTTAGGTATCGATTATTGACTTTTTAGCTGGCTTTGGTGCCTTGGACATGAGCTAGGACCTTAAGATTCTGCATGAAAGGAGGACTAGCAGCCGAGTTGCACGGGAGAATGTGAAAAGTGTTCATATGTAGTAAAATCCTGAGAAATCAGTCCGTTTTCGTCATTTGTTATCGAATCGACTTAAAGCCAGATCGTCACATTGGCCGCTCTTCTCTCTGAAACGGTTGTACTTATCGTCTGCAAAGCTATGTCGCGGGCTGCGGTATGTGGAGACACTAAAAGCACCATAGTAGAACACAGATGAAGCTTCTAAGTTGATGTAATTGCCAGTAAGAAGTAGTACAATTAAAGTTTTAGGTATTGATTATTGACTTTTTCGCTGGCTTTGGTGCCTTGGACATGAGCTAGGACCTTAAATTTCTGCATGAAAGGAGGACTAGCAGCCGAGTTGCACGGGAGAATGTTAAAAGTGTTCATATGTAGTAAAAACCTTAGAAATCCGTCCGTTTTCGTCATTTGTTATCGAATCGACTTAAAGCCAGATCGTTACATTGGCCGCTCTGCTCTCGGAAACGGTTGTACTTATCGTCTGCAAAGCTATGTCGCGTGTTGCCGTAGGCGGAAACAGGAAAAGCACCATAGTATAACACAGATGAAGCTTCTAAGTTGATGTAATAGCCAGTAAGAAGTAGTCCAATTCAAGTTTTAGGTATCGATTATTGACTTTTTAGCTGGCTTTGGTGCCTTGGACATGAGCTAGGACCATAAGATTCTGCATGAAAGGAGGACTAGCAGCCGAGTTGCAGGGGAGAATGTGAAAAGTGTTCATATGTAGTAAAAACCTGAGAAATCCGTCCGTTTTGGTCATTTGTTATCGAATCGACTTAAAGCCAGATCGTCACATTGGCCGCCCATCTCTCTGAAACGGTTGTACTTATCGTCTGCAAAGCTATGTCGCGTTCTGCGGTATGCGGAGACACTAAAATCACCATAGTAGAACACAGATCAGACTTCTAAGTTGATGTAATAGCCAGTAAGAAGTAGTACAATTCTAGTTTTAGGTATCGATTATTGACTTTTTAGCTGGCTTTGGTGCCTTGGACATGAGCTAGGACCTTAAGATTCTGCATGGAAGGAGGACTAGCAGCCGAGTTGCAGGGGAGAATGTGAAAAATGTTCATATGTAGTAAAAACCAGAGAAATCCGTCCGTTTTCGTCATTTGTTATCGAATCGACTTAAAGCCAGATCGTCACATTGGCCGTTCTGCTCTCGGAAACGCTTGTACTTATCGTCTGCAAAGCTATGTCGCGTGTTGCCGTAGGCGGAAACAGGAAAAGCACCGTAGTAGAACACAGATGAAGCTTCTAAGTTGATGTAATAGCCAGTAAGAAGTAGTCCAATTCAAGTTTTAGGTATCGATTATTGACTTTTTAGCTGGCTTTGGTGCCTTGGACATGAGCTAGGACCTTATCATTCTGCATGAAAGGAGGACTAGCTGCCGCGTTGCACGGGAGAATGTGAAAAGTGTTCATATGTAGTAAAAACCTTAGAAATCCGTCCGTTTTCGTCATTTGTTATCGAATCGACTTAAAGCCAGATCGTCACATTGGCCGTTGTGCTCTCGGAAACGCTTGTACTTATCGTCTGCAAAGCTATGTCGCGTGTTGCCGTAGGCGGAAACAGGAAAAGCATCATAGTAGAACACAGATGAAGCTTCTAAGTTGATGTAATAGCCAGTAAGAAGTAGTCCATTTCAAGTTTTAGGTATCGATTATTGACTTTTTAGCTGGCTTTGGTGCCTTGGACATGAGCTAGGACCTTACGATTCTGCATGAAAGGAAGACTGGCAGCCGAGTTGCAGGGGAGAATGTGAAAAGTGTTCATATGTAGTAAAAACCTGAGAAATCCGTCCGTTTTCGTCATTTGTTATCGAATCGACTTAAAGTCAGATCGTCACATTGCCCGCTGTGCTCTCGGAAACGGTTGTATTTATCGTCTGCAAAGCTATGTCGCGTGTTGCCGTAGGCGGAAACAGGAAAAGCACCGTAGTAGAACACAGATGAAGCTTCTAAGTTGATGTAATAGCCAGTAAGAAGTAGTCCAATTCAAGTTTTAGGTATCGATTATTGACTTTTTAGCTGGCTTTGGTGCCTTGGACATGAGCTAGGACCTTAAGATTCTGCATGAAAGGAGGACTAGCTGCCGCGTTGCACGGGAGAATGTGAAAAGTGTTCATATGTAGTAAAAACCTGAGACATCCGTCCATTTTCGTCATTTGTTATCGAATCGACTTAAAGCCAGATCGTCACATTGGCCGCTCTTCTCTCCGAAACGCTTGTACTTATCGTCTGCAAAGCTATGTCGCGTGCTGCGGTATCCGGAGACACTGCACTCACCATAGTAGAACACAGTTCAAGCTTCTAAGTTGATGTAATAGACAGTAAGAAGTAGTACAATTCAAGTTTTAGGTATCGATTATTGACTTTTTAGCTGGCTTTGGTGCCTTGGACATGAGCTAGGACCTTAAGATTCTGCATGAAAGGAGGACTAGCAGCCGAGTTGCAGGGAAGAATGTGAAAAATGTTCATATGTAGTAAAAACCAGAGAAATCCGTCCATTTTCGTCATTTGTTATCGAATCGACTTAAAGCCAGATCGTCACATTGGCCGTTCTGCTCTCGGAAACGCTTGTACTTATCGTCTGCAAAGCTACGTCGCGTGTTGCCGTAGGCGAAAACAGGAAAAGCATCATAGTAGAACACAGATGAAGCTTCTAAGTTGATGTAATAGCCAGTAAGAAGTAGTCCATTTCAAGTTTTAGGTATCGATTATTGACTTTTTAGCTGGCTTTGGTGATTTGGACATGAGCTAGGACCTTACGATTCTGCATGAAAGGAGGACTGGCAGCCGAGTTGCAGGGGAGAATGTGAAAAGTGTTCATATGTAGTAAAAACCTGAGAAATCCGTCCGTTTTCGTCATTTGTTATCGAATCGACTTAAAGCCAGATCGTCACATAGGCCGCTCTTCTCTCTGAAACGCTTGTACTTATCGTCTGCAAAGCTATGTCGCGTGCTGCGATATGCGGAGACACTGCACTCACCATAGTAGAACACAGTTCAAGCTTCTAAGTTGATGTAATAGCCAGTAAGAAGTAGTACAATTCAAGTTTTAGGTATCGATTATTGACTTTTTAGCTGGCTTTGGTGCCTTGGACATGAGCTAGGACCTTAAATTTCTGCATGAAAGGAGGACTAGCAGCCGCGTTGCACGGGAGAATGTGAAAAGTGTTCATATGTAGTAAAAACCTTAGAAATCCTTCCGTTTTCGTCATTTGTTATCGAATCGACTTAAAGCCAGATCGTCACATTGGCCGCTCTTCTCTCTGAAACGGTTGTACTTATCGTCTGCAAAGCTATGTCGCGTGCTGCGGTATGCGGAGACACTAAAATCACCATAGTAGAACACAGATGAAGCTTTTAAGTTGATGTAATAGCCAGTAAGAAGTAGTACAATTCATGTTTTAGGTATCGATTATTGACTTTTTAGCTCGCTTTGGTGCCTTGGACATGAGCTAGGACCTTAACATTCTGCATGAAAGGAGGACTAGCAGCCGAGTTGCACGGGAGAATGTTAAAAGTGTTCATATGTAGTAAAAACCTTAGAAATCCGTCCGTTTTCGTCATTTGTTATCGAATCGACTTAAAGCCAGATCGTCACATAGGCCGCTCTTCTCTCTGAAACGCTTGTACTTATCGTCTGCAAAGCTATGTCGCGTGCTGCGATATGCGGAGACACTGCACTCACCATAGTAGAACACAGTTCAAGCTTCTAAGTTGATGTAATAGCCAGTAAGAAGTAGTACAATTCAAGTTTTAGGTATCGATTATTGACTTTTTAGCTGGCTTTGGTGCCTTGGACATGAGCTAGGACCTTAAGATTCTGCATGAAAGGAGGACTAGCAGCCGAGTTGCAGGGGAGAATGTGAAAAGTGTTCATATGTAGTAAAAACCTGAGAAATCCGTCCGTTTTCGTCATTTGTTATCGAATCGACTTAAAGCCAGATCGTCACATTGGCCGCTCTTCTCTCCGAAACGCTTGTACTTATCGTCTGCAAAGCTATGTCGCGTGTTGCCGTAGGCGGAAACAGGAAAAGCATCATAGTAGAACACAGATGAAGCTTCTAAGTTGATGTAATAGCCAGTAAGAAGTAGTCCAATTCAAGTTTTAGGTATCGATTATTGACTTTTTAGCTGGCTTTGGTGCCTTGGACATGAGCTAGGACCTTAACATTCTGCATGAAAGGAGGACTAGCTGCCGCGTTGCACGGGAGAATGTGAAAAGTGTTCATATGTAGTAAAAACCTTAGAAATCCGTCCATTTTCGTCATTTGTTATCGAATCGACTTAAATCCAGATCGTCACATTGGCCGCTCTTCTCTCTGAAACGGTTGTACTTATCGTCTGCAATGCTATGTCGCGTGCTGCGGTAAGCGGAGACACTAAAATCACCATAGTAGAACACAGATGAAGCATCTAAGTTGATGTAATAGCCAGTAAGAAGTAATCCAATTCAAGTTTTAGGTATCGATTATTGACTTTTTACCTGGCTTTGGTGCCTTGGACATGAGCTAGGACCTTAAGATTCTGCATGAAAGGAGGACTAGCAGCCGAGTTGCACGGGAGAATGTGAAAAGTGTTCATATGTAGTAAAATCCTGAGAAATCAGTCCGTTTTCGTCATTTGTTATCGAATCGACTTAAAGCCAGATCGTCACATTGGCCGCTCTTCTCTCTGAAACGCTTGTACTTATCGTCTGCAAAGCAATGTCGCGTGCTGCGGTATGCGGAGGCACTAAAATCACCATAGTAGAACACAGATGCAGCTTTTTTAGTTCATGTAATAGCCAGTAAGAAGTAGTACAATTCATGTTTTAGGTATCGATTATTGACTTTTTAGCTGGCTTTGGTGCCTTGGACATGAGCTAGGACCTTAAGATTCTGCATGAAAGGAGGACTAGCAGCCGAGTTGCAGGGAAGAATGTGAAAAATGTTCATATGTAGTAAAAACCAGAGAAATCCGTCCATTTTCGTCATTTGTTATCGAATCGACTTAAAGCCAGATCGTCACATTGGCCGCTCTTCTCTCTGAAACGGTTGTACTTATCGTCTGCAATGCTATGTCGCGTGCTGCGGTAAGCGGAGACACTAAAATCACCATAGTAGAACACAGATGAAGCATCTAAGTTGATGTAATAGCCAGTAAGAAGTAATCCAATTCAAGTTTTAGGTATCGATTATTGACTTTTTAGCTGGCTTTGGTGCCTTGGACATGAGCTAGGACCTTAATATTCTGCATGAAAGGAGGACTAGCAATCGAGTTGCACGGGAGAATGTGAAAAGTGTTCATATGTAGTAAAAACCTTAGAAATCCGTCCATTTTCGTCATTTGTTATCGAATCGACTTAAAGCCACATCGTCACATTGGCCGCTCTTCTCTCCGAAACGCTTGTACTTATCGTCTGCAAAGCTATGTCGCGTGCTGCGGTATCCGGAGACACTGCACTCACCATAGTAGAACACAGTTCAAGCTTCTAAGTTGATGTAATAGACAGTAAAAAGTAGTACAATTCAAGTTTTAGGTATCGATTATTGACTTTTTAGCTGGCTTTGGTGCCTTGGACATGAGCTAGGACCTTATCATTCTGCATGAAAGGAGGACTAGCTGCCGCGTTGCACGGGAGAATGTTAAAAGTGTTCATATGTAGTAAAAACCTTAGAAATCCGTCCGTTTTCGTCATTTGTTATCGAATCGACTTAAAGCCAGATCGTCACATTGCCCGCTGTGCTCTCGGAAACGGTTGTATTTATCGTCTGCAAAGCTATGTCGCGTGTTGCCGTAGGCGGAAACAGGAAAAGCACCGTAGTAGAACACAGATGAAGCTTCTAAGTTGATGTAATAGCCAGTAAGAAGTAGTCCAATTCAAGTTTTAGGTATCGATTATTGACTTTTTAGCTGGCTTTGGTGCCTTGGACATGAGCTAGGACCTTAAGATTCTGCATGAAAGGAGGACTAGCTGCCGCGTTGCACGGGAGAATGTGAAAAGTGTTCATATGTAGTAAAAACCTGAGACATCCGTCCATTTTCGTCATTTGTTATCGAATCGACTTAAAGCCAGATCGTCACATTGGCCGCTCTTCTCTCTGAAACGGTTGTACTTATCGTCTGCAATGCTATGTCGCGTGCTGCGGTAAGCGGAGACACTAAAATCACCATAGTAGAACACAGATGAAGCATCTAAGTTGATGTAATAGCCATTAAGAAGTAATCCAATTCAAGTTTTAGGTATCGATTATTGACTTTTTAGCTGGCTTTGGTGCCTTGGACATGAGCTAGCACCTTAATATTCTGCATGAAAGGAGGACTAGCAATCGAGTTGCACGGGAGAATGTGAAAAATGTTCATATGTAGTAAAAACCTTAGAAATCCGTCCATTTTCGTCATTTGTTATCGATTCGACTTAAATCCAGATCGTCACATTGGCCGCTCTTCTCTCCGAAACGCTTGTACTTATCGTCTGCAAAGCTATGTCGCGTGCTGCGGTATCCGGAGACACTGCACTCACCATAGTAGAACACAGTTCAAGCTTCTAAGTTGATGTAATAGCCAGTAAGAAGTAATCCAATTCAAGTTTTAGGTATCGATTATTGACTTTTTAGCTGGCTTTGGTGCCTTGGACATGAGCTAGGACCTTAAGATTCTGCATGAAAGGAGGACTAGCAGCCGAGTTGCAGGGAAGAATGTGAAAAATGTTCATATGTAGTAAAAACCAGAGAAATCCGTCCATTTTCGTCATTTGTTATCGAATCGACTTAAAGCCAGATCGTCACATTGGCCGTTCTGCTCTCGGAAACGCTTGTACTTATCGTCTGCAAAGCTACGTCGCGTGTTGCCGTAGGCGGAAACAGGAAAAGCATCATAGTAGAACACAGATGAAGCTTCTAAGTTGATGTAATAGCCAGTAAGAAGTAGTCCATTTCAAGTTTTAGGTATCGATTATTGACTTTTTAGCTGGCTTTGGTGATTTGGACATGAGCTAGGACCTTACGATTCTGCATGAAAGGAGGACTGGCAGCCGAGTTGCAGGGGAGAATGTGAAAAGTGTTCATATGTAGTAAAAACCTGAGAAATCCGTCCGTTTTCGTCATTTGTTATCGAATCGACTTAAAGTCAGATCGTCACATTGCCCGCTGTGCTCTCGGAAACGCTTGTACTTATCGTCTGCAAAGCTATGTCGCGTGCTGCGGTAAGCGGAGACACTAAAATCACCATAGTAGAACACAGATGAAGCATCTAAGTTGATGTAATAGCCAGTAAGAAGTAATCCAATTCAAGTTTTAGGTATCGATTATTGACTTTTTAGCTGGCTTTCGTGCCTTGGACATGAGCTAGGACCTTAAGATTCTGCATGAAAGGATGACTAGCAGCCGAGTTGCACGGGAGAATGTGAAAAGTGTTCATATGTAGTAAAATCCTGAGAAATCAGTCCGTTTTCGTCATTTGTTATCGAATCGACTTAAAGCCAGATCGTCACATTGGCCGCTCTTCTCTCTGAAACGGTTGTACTTATCGTCTGCAAAGCTATGTCGCGTGCTGCGGTATGTGGAGACACTAAAAGCACCATAGTAGAACACAGATGAAGCTTCTAAGTTGATGTAATTGCCAGTAAGAAGTAGTACAATTCAAGTTTTAGGTATCGATTATTGACTTTTTCGCTGGCTTTGGTGCCTTGGACATGAGCTAGGACCTTAAATTTCTGCATCAAAGGAGGACTAGCAGCCGCGTTGCACGCGAGAATGTGAATGGTGTTAATATGTAGTAAAAACCTTAGAAATCCTTCCGTTTTCGTCATTTGTTATCGAATCGACTTAAAGCCAGATCGTCACATTGGCCGCTCTTCTCTCTGAAACGTTTGTACTTATCGTCTGCAAAGCTATGTCGCGTGCTGCGGTATGCGGAGACACTAAAATCACCATAGTAGAACACAGATGAAGCTTTTAAGTTCATGTAATAGCCAGTAAGAAGTAGTACAATTCATGTTTTAGGTATCGATTATTGACTTTTTAGCTGGCTTTGGTGCCTTGGACATGAGCTAGGACCTTAACGTTCTGCATGAAAGGAGGACTAGCAGCCGAGTTGCACGGGAGCATGTTAAAAGTGTTCATATGTAGTAAAAACCTTAGAAATCCGTCCGTTTTCGTCATTTGTTATCGAATCGACTTAAAGCCAGATCGTCACATTGGCCGCTCTTCTCTCTGAAACGCTTGTACTTATCGTCTACAAAGCTATGTCGCGTGCTGCGGTATCCGGAGACACTGCACTCACCATAGTAGAACACAGTTCAAGCTTCTAAGTTGATGTAATAGCCAGTAAGAAGTAGTACAATTCAAGTTTTAGGTATCGATTATTGACTTTTTAGCTGGCTTTGGTGCCTTGGACATGAGCTAGGACCTTAAGATTCTGCATGAAAGGAGGACTAGCAGCCGAGTTGCAGGGGAGAATGTGAAAAGTGTTCATATGTAGTAAAAACCTGAGAAATCCGTCCGTTTTCGTCATTTGTTATCGAATCGACTTAAAGCCAGATCGTCACATTGGCCGCTCTTCTCTCTGAAACGCTTGTACTTATCGTCTACAAAGCTATGTCGCGTGCTGCGGTATCCGGAGACACTGCACTCACCATAGTAGAACATAGTTCAAGCTTCTAAGTTGATGTAATAGCCAGTAAGAAGTAGTACAATTCAAGTTTTAGGTATCGATTATTGACTTTTTAGCTGGCTTTGATGCCTTGGACATGAGCTAGGACCTTACGATTCTGCATGAAAGGAGGACTGGCAGCCGAGTTGCAGGGGAGAATGTGAAAAGTGTTCATATGTATTAAAAACCTGAGAAATCCGTCTGTTTTCGTCATTTGTTATCGAATCGACTTAAAGTAAGATCGTCACATTGCCCGCTGTGCTCTCGGAAACGGTTGTACTTATCGTCTGCAAAGCTATGTCGCGTGTTGCCGTAGGCGGAAACAGGAAAAGCACCGTAGTAGAACACAGATGAAGCTTCTAAGTTGATGTAATAGCCAGTAAGTAGTAGTCCAATTCAAGTTTTAGGTATCGATTATTGACTTTTTAGCTGGCTTTGGTGCCTTGGACATGAGCTAGGACCTTAATATTCTGCATGAAAGGAGGACTAGCAATCGAGTTGCACGGGAGAATGTGAAAAGTGTTCATATGTAAAAAACCTGAGACATCCGTCTGTTTTCGTCATTTGTTATCGAATCGACTTAAAGCCAGATCGTCACATTGGCCGCTCTTCTCTCTGAAACGGTTGTACTTATCGTCTGCAAAGCTATGTCGCGTGCTGCGGTATGCGGAGACACTAAAAGCACCATAGTAGAACACAGATGAAGCTTCTAAGTTGACGTAATAGCCAGGAAGAAGTAGTACAATTCAAGTTTTAGGTATTGAATATTGACCTTTTAGCTGGCTTTGGTGCCTTGGACATGAGATAGGACCTTAACATTCTTCATGAAAGGAGGACTAGCAGCTGATTTGCATGGGAGAATGTGAAAGGGTTCATATGTAGTAAAAACCCGAGAAATCCGTCCGTTTTCGTCATTTGTTATCGAATCGACTTAAAGCCAGATCGTCACATTGGCCGCTCTTCTCTCTGAAACGGTTGTACTTGTCGTTTGCAAAGCTATGTCGCGTGCTGCGGTATGCTGAGACACTACAAGCACCATAGTAGAACACAGATGAAGCTTCTAAGTTGATGTAATTGCCAGTCAGAAGTAGTACAATTCAAGTTTTAGGTATCGATTATTGATTTTTAGCTGGCTTTGGTACCTTGGACATGAGCTAGGACCTTAAGATTCTGCTTGAAAGGAGGACTAGCAGCCGAGTTGCATGGGAGAATGTGAAAAGTGTTCATATGTAGTAAAAACCTTAGGAATCCGTCCGTTTTCGTCATTTGTTATCGAATCGACTTAAAGCCAGATCGTCACATTGGCCGCTCTTCTCTCTGAAACGCTTGTACTTATCGTCTGCAAAGCTATGTCGCGTGCTGCGGTATCCGGAGACACTGCACTCACCATAGTAGAACACAGTTCAAGCTTCTAAGTTGATGTAATAGCCAGTAAGAAGTAGTACAATTCAAGTTTTAGGTATCGATTATTGACTTTTTAGCTGGCTTTGGTGCCTTGGACATGAGCTAGGACCTTAAGATTCTGCATGAAAGGAGGACTAGCAGCCGAGTTGCAGGGGAGAATGTGAAAAGTGTTCATATGTAGTAAAAACCTGAGAAATCCGTCCGTTTTCGTCATTTGTTATCGAATCGACTTAAAGCCAGATCGTCACATTGGCCGCTCTGCTCTCGGAAACGGTTGTACTTATCGTCTGCAAAGCTATGTCGCGTGTTGCCGTAGGCGGAAACAGGAAAAGCACCATAGTAGAACACAGATGAAGCTTCTAAGTTGATGTAATAGCCAGTAAGAAGTAGTCCAATTCAAGTTTTAGGTATCGATTATTGACTTTTTAGGTGGCTTTGGTGCCTTGGACATGAGCTAGGACCTTAAGATTCTGCATGAAAGGAGGACTAGCAGCCGAGTTGCAGGGGAGAATGTGAAAAGTGTTCATATGTAGTAAAAACCTGAGAAATCCGTCCGTTTTGGTCAATTGTTATCGAATCGACTTAAAGCCAGATCGTCACATTGGCCGCCCATCTCTCTGAAACGGTTGTACTTATCGTCTGCAAAGCTATTTCGCGTTCTGCGGTATGCGGAGACACTAAAATCACCATAGTAGAACACAGATCAAGCTTCTAAGTTGATGTAATAGCCAGTAAGAAGTAGTACAATTCTAGTTTTAGGTATCGATTATTGACTTTTTAGCTGGCTTTGGTGCCTTGGACATGAGCTAGGACCTTAAGATTCTGCATGGAAGGAGGACTAGCAGCCGAGTTGCAGGGGAGAATGTGAAAAATGTTCATATGTAGTAAAAACCAGAGAAATCCGTCCGTTTTCGTCATTTGTTATCGAATCGACTTAAAGCCAGATCGTCACATTGGCCGTTCTGCTCTCGGAAACGCTTGTACTTATCGTCTGCAAAGCTATGTCGCGTGTTGTAGTAGGCGGAAACAGGAAAAGCACCGTAGTAGAACACAGATGAAGCTTCTAAGTTGATGTAATAGCCAGTAAGAAGTAGTCCAATTCAAGTTTTAGGTATCGATTATTGACTTTTTAGCTGGCTTTGGTGCCTTGGACATGAGCTAGGACCTTATCATTCTGCATGAAAGGAGGACTAGCTGCCACGTTGCACGGGAGAATGTGAAAAGTGTTCATATGTAGTAAAAACCTTAGAAATCCGTCCGTTTTCGTCATTTGTTATCGAATCGACTTAAAGCCAGATCGTCACATTGGCCGTTCTGCTCTCGGAAACGCTTGTACTTATCGTCTGCAAAGCTATGTCGCGTGTTGCCGTAGGCGGAAACAGGAAAAGCACCGTAGTAGAACACAGATGAAGCTTCTAAGTTGATGTAATAGCCAGTAAGAAGTAGTCCAATTCAAGTTTTAGGTATCGATTATTGACTTTTTAGCTGGCTTTGGTGCCTTGGACATGAGCTACGACCTTAACATTCTACATGAAAGGAGGACTAGCTGCCGCGTTGCACGTGAGAATGTGAAAAGTGTTCATATGTAGTAAAAACCTTAGAAATCCGTCCATTTTCGTCATTTGTTATCGAATCGACTTAAAGCCAGATCGTCACATTGGTCGCTCTTTTCTCTGAAACGGTTGTACTTATCGTCTGCAATGCTATGTCGCGTGCTGCGGTAAGCGGAGACACTAAAATCACCATAGTAGAACACATATGAAGCATCTAAGTTGATGTAATAGCCAGTAAGAAGTAATCCAATTCAAGTTTTAGGTATCGATTATTGACTTTTTAGCTGGCTTTGGTGCCTTGGACATGAGCTAGGACCTTAATATTCTGCATGAAAGGAGGACTAGCAATCGAGTGGCACGGGAGAATGTGAAAAGTGTTCATATGTAGTAAAAACCCGAGAAATCCGTCCGTTTTCGTCATTTGTTATCGAATCGACTTAAAGCCAGATCGTCACATTGGCCGCTCTCCTCTCTGAAACGGTTGTACTTGTCGTTTGCAAAGCTATGTCGCGTGCTGCGGTATGCTGAGACACTAAAAGCACCATAGTAGAACACAGATGAAGCTTCTAAGTTGATGTAATAGCCAGTCAGAAGTAGTACAATTCAAGTTTTAGGTATCGATTATTGACTTTTTAGCTGGCTTTGGTACCTTGGACATGAGCTAGGACCTTAAGATTCTGCATGAAAGGAGGACTAGCAGCCGAGTTGCATGGGAGAATGTGAAAAGTGTTCATATGTAGTAAAAACCTTAGGAATCCGTCCGTTTTCGTCATTTGTTATCGAATCTACTTAAAGCCAGATCGTCACATTGGCCGCTCTTCTCTCTGAAACGGTTGTACTTATCGTCTGCAAAGCTATGTCGCGTGCTGCGGTATGTGGAGACACTAAAAGCACCATAGTAGAACACAGATGAAGCTTCTAAGTTGATGTAATAGCCAGTAAGAAGTAGTAGCATTCAAGTTTTAGGTATCGATTATTGACTTTTTAGCTGGCTTTGGTGCCTTGCACATGAGCTAGGACCTTAATATTCTGCATGAAAGGAGGACTAGCAATCGAGTGGCACAGGAGAATGTGAAAAGTGTTCATATGTAGTAAAAACCCGAGAAATCCGTCCGTTTTCGTCATTTGTTATCGAATCGACTTAAAGCCAGATCGTCACATTGGCCGCTCTTCTCTCTGAAACGGTTGTACTTGTCGTTTGCAAAGCTATGTCGCGTGCTGCGGTACGCTGAGACACTAAAAGCACCATAGTAGAACACAGATGAAGCTTCTAAGTTGATGTAATAGCCAGTCAGAAGTAGTACAATTCAAGATTTAGGTATCGATTATTGACTTTTTAGCTGGCTTTGGTACCTTGGACATGAGCTAGGACCTTAAGATTCTGCATGAAAGGAGGACTAGCAGCCGAGTTGCATGGGAGAATGTGAAAAGTGTTCATATGTAGTAAAAACCTTAGGAATCCGTCCGTTTTCGTCATTTGTTATCGAATCGACTTAAAGCCAGATCGTCACATTGGCCGTTCTGCTCTCGGAAACGCTTGTACTTATCGTCTGCAAAGCTATGTCGCGTGTTGTAGTAGGCGGAAACAGGAAAAGCACCGTAGTAGAACACAGATGAAGCTTCTAAGTTGATGTAATAGCCAGTAAGAAGTAGTCCAATTCAAGTTTTAGGTATCGATTATTGACTTTTTAGCTGGCTTTGGTGCCTTGGACATGAGCTAGGACCTTATCATTCTGCATGAAAGGAGGACTAGCTGCCACGTTGCACGGGAGAATGTGAAGAGTGTGCATATGTAGTAAAAACCTTAGAAATCCGTCCGTTTTCGTCATTTGTTATCGAATCGACTTAAAGCCAGATCGTCACATTGGCCGCTCTTCTCTCTGAAACGGTTGTACTTATCGTCTGCAATGCTATGTCGCGTGCTGCGGTAAGCGGAGACACTAAAATCACCATAGTAGAACACATATGAAGCATCTAAGTTGATGTAATAGCCAGTAAGAAGTAATCCAATTCAAGTTTTAGGTATCGATTATTGACTTTTTAGCTGGCTTTGGTGCCTTGGACATGAGCTAGGACCTTAATATTCTGCATGAAAGGAGGACTAGCAATCGAGTTGCACGGGAGAATGTGAAAAGTGTTCATATGTAGTAAAAACCTGAGACATCCGTCTGTTTTCGTCATTTGTTATCGAATCGACTTAAAGCCAGATCGTCACATTGGCCGCTCTTCTCTCTGAAACGGTTGTACTTATCGTCTGCAAAGCTATGTCGCGTGCTGCGGTATGCGGAGACACTAAAAGCACCATAGTAGAACACAGATGAAGCTTCTAAGTTGACGTAATAGCCAGGAAGAAGTAGTACAATTCAAGTTTTAGGTATTGAATATTGACCTTTTAGCTGGCTTTGGTGCCTTGGACATGAGCTAGGACCTTAACATTCTTCATGAAAGGAGGACTAGCAGCTGATTTGCATGGGAGAATGTGAAAAGTGTTCATATGTAGTAAGAACCCGAGAAATCCGTCCGTTTTCGTCATTTGTTATCGAATCGACTTAAAGCCAGATCGTCACATTGGCCGCTCTTCTCTCTGAAACGGTTGTACTTGTCGTTTGCAAAGCTATGTCGCGTGCTGCGGTATGCTGAGACACTAAAAGCACCATAGTAGAACACAGATGAAGCTTCTAAGTTGATGTAATAGCCAGTCAGAAGTAGTACAATTTAAGTTTTAGGTATCGATTATTGACTTTTTAGCTGGCTTTGGTACCTTGGACATGAGCTAGGACCTTAAGATTCTGCATGAAAGGAGGACTAGCAGCCGAGTTGCATGGGAGAATGTGAAAAGTGTTCATATGTAGTAAAAACCTTAGGAATCCGTCCGTTTTCGTCATTTGTTATCGAATCTACTTAAAGCCAGATCGTCACATTGGCCGCTCTTCTCTCTGAAACGGTTGTACTTATCGTCTGCAAAGCTATGTCGCGTGCTGCGGTATGTGGAGACACTAAAAGCACCATAGTAGAACACAGATGAAGCTTCTAAGTTGATGTAATAGCCAGTAAGAAGTAGTAGCATTCAAGTTTTAGGTATCGATTATTGACTTTTTAGCTGGCTTTGGTGCCTTGGACATGAGCTAGGACCTTAATATTCTGCATGAAAGGAGGACTAGCAATCGAGTGGCACGGGAGAATGTGAAAAGTGTTCATATGTAGTAAAAACCCGAGAAATCCGTCCCTTTTCGTCATTTGTTATCGAATCGACTTAAAGCCAGATCGTCACATTGGCCGCTCTTCTCTCTGAAACGGTTGTACTTGTCGTTTGCAAAGCTATGTCGCGTGCTGCGGTACGCTGAGACACTAAAAGCACCATAGTAGAACACAGATGAAGCTTCTAAGTTGATGTAATAGCCAGTCAGAAGTAGTACAATTCAAGATTTAGGTATCGATTATTGACTTTTTAGCTGGCTTTGGTACCTTGGACATGAGCTAGGACCTTAAGATTCTGCATGAAAGGAGGACTAGCAGCCGAGTTGCATGGGAGAATGTGAAAATTGTTCATATGTAGTAAAAACCTTAGGAATCCGTCCGTTTTCGTCATTTGTTATCGAATCGTCTTAAAGCCAGATCGTGACATTGGCCGCTCTTCTCTCTGAAACGGTTGTACGTATCGACTGCAAAGCTATGTCGCGTGCTGCGGTATGCGGAGACACTAAAAGCACCATAGTAGAACACAGATGAAGCTTCTAAGTTGATGTAATAGCCAGTAAGAAGTAGTACAATTCAAGTTTTAGGTATGGATTATTGACTTTTTAGCTGGCTTTGGTGCCTTGGACATGAGCTAGGACCTTAACATTCTGCATGAAAGGAGGACTAGCAGCCGAGTTGCATGGGAGAATGTGAAAAGTGTTCATATGTAGTAAAAACCTGAGAAATCTGTCCGTTTTCGTCATTTGTTATCGAATCGACTTAAAGCCAGATCGTCACATTGGCCGCTCTTCTCTCTGAAACGGTGGTACTTATCGTCTGCAAAGCTATGTCGCGTGCTGCGGTATGTGGAGACACTAAAAGCACCATAGTAGGAAACAGATGAAGCATCTAAGTTGATGTAATAGCCAGTAAGAAGTAATCCAATTCAAGTTTTGGGTATCGATTATTGACTTTTTAGCTGGCTTTGGTGCCTTGGACATGAGCTAGGACGTTAAGATTCTGCATGAAAGGAGGACTAGCAGCCGAGTTGCACGGGAGAATGTGAAAAGTTTTCATATGTAGTAAAAACCTGAGAAATCCGTCCGTTTTCGTCATTTGTTATCGAATCGACTTAAAGCCAGATCGACACATTGGCCGCTCTTCTCTCTGAAACGGTTGTACTTATCGTCTGTAAAGCTATGTCGCGTGCTGCGGTATCCTGAGACACTACAAGCACCATAGTAGAACACAGATGAAGCTTCTAAGCTGATGTACTAGCCAGTAAAAGGTAGTACAATTCAAGTTTTAATTACTGAATATTGACCTTTTAGCTGGCTTTGGTGCCTTGGACATGAGCTAGGAACTTAAGATTTTGCATGAAAGGAGGACTAGCAGCCGAGTTGCACGGGAGAATGTGAAAAGTGTTCATATGTAGTAAAAACCTGAGACATCCGTCCGTTTTCGTCATTTGTTATCGAATCGACTTAAAGCCAGATCGTCACATTGGCCGCTCTTCTCTCTGAAACGGTTGTACTTATCGTCTGCAAAACTATGTCGCGTGGTGCGGTATGCGGAGAAACTAAAACCACCGTAGTAGAACACACATGAAGCTTCTAAGTTGATGTAATAGCCAGTAAGAAGTAGTACAATTCAAGTTTTAGGTATTGATTATTGACTTTTTAGCTGGCTTTGGTGCCTTGGACATGAGCTAGGACCTTAAGAATCTGCATGAAAGGAGGACTAGCAGCCGAGTTGCAGGGGAGAATGTGAAAAGTGTTCAAATAGAGTAAAAACCTGAGAAATCCGTCCGTTTTCGTCATTTGTTATCGAATCGACTTAAAGCCAGATCGTCACATTGGCCGTTCTGCTCTCTGAAACGGTTGTACTTATCGTCTGCAAAGCTATGTCGCGTGTTGCCGTAGGCGGAAACAGGAAAAGCATCATAGTAGAACACAGATGAAGCTTCTAAGTTGATGTAATAGCCAGTAAGAAGTAGTCCATTTCAAGTTTTAGGTATCGATTATTGACTTTTTAGCTGGCTTTGGTTCCTTGGACATGAGCTAGGACCTTACGATTCTGCATGAAAGGAGGACTGGCAGCCGAGTTGCAGGGGAGAATGTGAAAAGTGTTCATATGTAGTAAAAACCTGAGAAATCCGTCCGTTTTCGTCATTTGTTATCGAATCGACTTAAAGCCAGATCGTCACATTGCCCGCACTGCTGTAGGAAACGGTTGTACTTATCGTCTGCAAAGCTATGTCGCGTGCTGCGGTATGCGGAGACACTAAAAGCACCATAGTAGAACACAGATCAAGCTTCTAAGTTGATGTAATAGCCAGTAAGAAGTAGTACAATTCAAGTTTTAGGTATCGATTATTGACTTTTTAGCTGGCTTTGGTGCCTTGGACATGAGCTAGGACCTTAACATTTTGCATGAAAGGAGGACTAGCAGCCGAGTTGCACGGGAGAATGTGAAAAGTGTTCATATGTAGTAAAAACCTTAGAAATCTGTCCGTTTTCGTCATTTGTTATCGAATCGACTTAAAGCCAGATCGTCACATTGGCCGCTCTTCTCTCTGAAACGGTTGTACTTATCGTCTGCAAAGCTATGTCGCGTGCTGCGGTATGTGGAGACACTAAGAGCACCATAGTAGAACACAGATGAAGCTTCTAAGTTGATGTAATAGCCAGTAGGAAGTAGTAGCATTCAAGTTTTAGGTATCGATTATTGACTTTTTAGCTGGCTTTGGTGCCTTGGACATGAGCTAGGACCTTAATATTCTGCATGAAAGGAGGACTAGCAATCGAGTTGCACGGGAGAATGTGAAAAGTGTTCATATGTAGTAAAAACCTGAGAAATCCGTCCGTTTTCGTCATTTGTTATCGAATCGACATAAAGCCAGATCGTAATATTGGCCGCTCTTCTCTCTGAAACGGTTGTACTTATCGTCTGCAAAGCTATGTCGCGTGCTGCTGTATGCGGAGACACTAAAAGCACCATAGTAGGAAACAGATGAAGCATCTAAGTTGATGTAATAGCCAGTAAGAAGTAATCCAATTCAAGTTTTGGGTATCGATTATTGACTTTTTAGCTGGCTTTGGTGCCTTGGACATGAGCTAGGACCTTAAGATTCTACATGAAAGGAGGACTAGCAGCCCAGTTGCACGGGAGAATGTGAAAAGTTTTCATATGTAGTAAAAACCTGAGAAATCCGTCCGTTTTCGTCATTTGTTATCGAATCGACTTAAAGCCAGATCGACACATTGGCCGCTCTTCTCTCTGAAACGGTTGTACTTACCGTCTGCAAAGCTATGTCGCGTGCTGCGGTATGCTGAGACACTACAAGCACCATAGTAGAACACAGATGAAGCTTCTAAGTTGATGTACTAGCCAGTAAGAGGTAGTACAATTCAAGTTTTAGGTACTGAATATTGATCTTTTAGCTGGCTTTGGTGCCTTGGACATGAGCTAGGACCTTAAGATTTTGCATGAAAGGAGGACTAGCAGCCGAGTTGCACGGGAGAATGTGAAAAGTGTTCATATGTAGTAAAAACCTGAGACATCCATCCGTTTTCGTCATTTGTTATCGAATCGACTTAAAGCCAGATCGTCACATTGGCCGCTCTTCTCTCTGAAACGGTTGTACTTATCGTCTGCAAAACTATGTCGCGTGCTGCGGTATGCGGAGACACTAAAAGCACCATAGTAGAACACAGATGAAGCTTCTAAGTTGATGTAATAGCCAGTAAGAAGTAGTACAATTCAAGTTTTAGGTATTGAATATTGACCTTTTAGCTGGCTTTGGTGCCTTGGACATGAGCTAGGACCTTAAGATTCTGCATGAAAGGAGGACTAGCAGCCGAGTTGCACGGGAGAATGTGAAAAGTGTTCATATGTAGTAAAAACCTGAGACATCCGTCCGTTTTCGTCATTTGTTATCGAATCGACTTAAAGCCACATCGTCACATTGGCCGCTCTTCTCTCTGAAACGGTTGTACTTATCGTCTGCAAAACTATGTCGCGTGCTGCGGTATGCGGAGAAACTAAAAGCACCGTAGTAGAACACAGATGAAGCTTCTAAGTTGATGTATTAGCCATTAAGAAGTAGTACAATTCAAGTTTTAGGTATTGATTATTGACTTTTTAGCTGGCTTTGGTGCCTTGGACATGAGCTAGGACCTTAAGATTCTGCATGAAAGGAGGACTAGCAGCCAAGTTGCTCGGGAGAATGTGAAAAGTGTTCATATGTAGTAAAAACCTGAGAAATCCGTCCGTTTTCGTCATTTGTTATCGAATCGACTTAAAGCCACATCGTCAGATTGGCCGCTCTTCTCTCTGAAACGGTTGTACTTATCGTCTGCAAAACCATGTCGCGTGCTGCGGTATGCGGAGAAACTAAAAGCACCGTAGTAGAACACAGATGAATCTTCTATGTTTATGTAATAGCCAGTAAGAAGTACTAGAATTCAAGTTTTAGGTATCGATTATTGACTTTTTAGCTGGCTTTGGTGCCGTGGACATGAGCTAGGACCTTAAGATTCTGCATGAAAGGAGGACTAGCAGCCGAGTTGCACGGGAGGATGTGAAAAGTGTTCATATGTAGTAAAAACCTGAGAAATCCGTCCATTTTCCTCATTTGTTATCGAATCGACTTAAAGCCAGATCGTCACATTGGCCGCTCTTCTCTCTGAAACGGTTGTACTTATCGTCTGCAAAGCTATGTCGCCTGCTGCGGTATGCTGAGACACTACAAGCACCACAGTAGAACACAGATGAAGCTTCTAAGTTGATGTAATAGCCAGTAAGAAGTAGTACAATTCAAGTTTCAGGTATTGAATATTGAATTTTTAGCTGGATTTGGTGCCTTGGACATGAGCTAGGACCTTAATATTCTGCATGAAAGGAGGACTAGCAGCCGAGTTGCATGAGAGAATGTGAAAAGTGTTCAAATGTAGTAAAAACCTGAGAAATACGTCTGTTTTCGTCATTTGTTATCGAATCGACTTAAAGCCATATCGTCACATTGTCCGCTCTTCTCTCTGAAACGGTTGTACTTATCGTCTGCAAAGCTATGTCGCCTGCTGCGGTATGCTGAGACACTACTAGCACCGTAGTAGAACACAGATGAAGCTTCTAAGTTGATGTAATATCCAGTAAGAAGTAGTACAATTCAAGTTTTAGGTATTGAATATTGAATTTTTAGCTGGCTTTGGTGCTTGGACATGAGCTAGGACCTTAATATTCTGCATGAAAGGAGGACTAGCAGCCGAGTTGCACAGGAGAATGTGAAAAGTGTTCATATGTAGTAAAAACCTGAGAAATCCGTCCGTTTTCGTCATTTGTTATCGAATCGACTTAAAGCCAGATCGTCACATTGACCGCTCTGCTCTCTGAAACGGTTGTACTTATCGTCTGCAAAGCTATGTCGCGTACTGCGGTATTCGGAGACACTAAATACACCATAGTAGAACACAGATGAAGCTTCTAAAATGATGTAATAGCCAGTAAGAAGTAGTACAATTCAAGTTTTAGGTATCGGTTATTGACTTTTTAGCTGGCTTTGGTGCCTTGGACATGAGCTAGGACCTTAAGATTCTGCATGAAAGGAAGACTAGCAGCCGAGTGGCACGGGAGAATGTGATAAGTGTTCATATGCAGTAAAAACCTGAGACATCCGTCCGGTTTCGTCATTTGTTATCGAATCGACTTAAAGCCAGATCGTCACATTGGCCGCTCTTCTCTCTGAAACGGTTGTACTTATCGTCTGCAAAGCTATGTCGCCTGCTGCGGTATGCTGAGACACTACAAGCACCACAGTAGAAAACAGATGAAGCTTCTAAGTTTATGTAATAGCCAGTAAGAAGTAGTACAATTCAAGTTTTAGGTATTGCATATTGAATTTTTAGCTGGCTTTGGTGCCTTGGACATGAGCTAGGACCTTAATATTCTGTATGAAAGGAGGCCTAGCAGCCGAGTTGCATGAGAGAATGTGAAAAGTGTTCATATGTAGTAAAAACCTGAGAAATACCTCTGTTTTCGTCATTTGTTATCGAATCGACTTAAAGCCAGATCGTCACATTGGCCGCTCTTATCTCTGATACGGTTGTACTTATCGTCTGCAAAGCTATGTCGCTTGCTGCGGTATGCGGAGACACTAAAAGCACCATAGTAGAACACAGATGAAGCTTCTAAGTTGATGTAATACCCAGTAAGAATTAGTACAATTCAAGGTTTAGGTATTGATTATTGACTTTTTAGCTGGCTTTGGTGCCTTGGACATGAGCTAGGACCTTAAGATTCTGCATGAAAGGAGGACTAGCAGCCGAGTTGCACGGGAGAATGTGAAAAGTGTTCATATGTAGTAAAAACCTGAGAAATCCGTCCGTTTTCGTCATTTGTTATCGAATCGACTTAGAGCCAGATCGACACATTGGCCGCTCTTCTCTCTGAAACGGTTGTACTTATCGTCTACAAAGCTATGTCGCGTGCTGCGTTATGCGGAGACACTAAACGCACCATAGTAGAACACAGATGAAGCTTCTAAGTTGATGTAATAGCCAGTAAGAAGTAGTACAATTCAAGTTTTAGGTATCGATTATTGACTTTTTAGCTGGCTTTGGTGCCTTGGACATGAGCTAGGACCTTAAGATTCTGCATGAAAGGAGGACTAGCAGCCGAGTTGCACGGGAGAATGTGAAAAGTGTTCATATGTAGTAAAAAAATGAGAAATCCGTCCGTTTTCGTCATTTGTTATCGAATCGACTTAAAGCCAGATCGTCACATTGGCCGATCTTCTCTCTGAAACGGATGTACTTATCGTCTGCAAAGCTATGTCGCGTGCTGCGGTATGCTGAGACACTAAAAGCACCATAGTAGAACACAGATCAAGCTTCTAAGTTGATGTAATAGCCAGTAAGAAGTAGTACAATTCAAGTTTTAGGTATTGTATATTGACCTTTTAGCTGGCTTTGGTGCTTTGGACATGAGCTAGGACATTAAGATTCTGCATGAAGGGAGGACTAGCAGCCGAGTTGCAGGGGAGAATGTGAAAAGTGTTCATATGTAGTAAAAACCTGAGAAATCCGTCCGTTTTCGTCATTTGTTATCGAATCGACTTAAAGCCAGATCGTCACATTGGCCGCTCTTCTCTCTGAAACGCTTGTACTTATCGTCTGCAAAGCTATGTCGCGTGCTGCTGTATGTGGAGACACTAAAAGCACCACAGTAGAACACAGATGAAGCTTCTAAGTTGATGGAATAGCCAGTAAGAAGTAGTGGAATTCAAGTTTTGGGTATCGATTATTGACTTTTTAGCAGGCTTTGGTGCCTTGGACAGGAGCTAGGACCTTAAGATTCTGCATGAAAGGAGGACTAGCAGCCGAGTTGCACGGGAGAATGTGAAACGTGTTCATATGTAGTAAAAACCTGAGAAATCCGTCCGTTTTCGTCATTTGTTATCGAATCGACTTAAAGCCAGATCGTCACATTGGCCGATCTTCTCTCTGAAACGGATGTACTTATCGTCTGCAAAGCTATGTCGCGTGCTGCGGTATGCGGAGACACTAAAAGCACCATAGTAGAACACAGATCAAGCTTCTAAGTTGATGTAATAGCGAGTAAGAAGTAGTCCAATTCAAGTTTTAGGTATTGAATATTGACCTTTTAGCTGGCTTTGGTGCTTTGGACATGAGCTAGGACCTTAAGATTCTGCATGAAAGGAGGACTAGCAGCCGAGTTGCAGGGGAGAATGTGAAAAGTGTTCATATGTAGTAAAAACCTGAGAAATCCGTCCGTTTTCGTCATTTGTTATCGAATCGACTTAAAGCCAGATCGTCACATTGGCCGCTCTTCTCTCTGAAACGCTTGTACTTATCGTCTGCAAAGCTATGTCGCGTGCTGCGGTATGTGGAGACACTAAAAGCACCATAGTAGAACACAGATGAAGCTTCTAAGTTGATGTAATAGCCATTAAGAAATAGTGGAATTCAAGTTTTAGGTATCGATTATTGACTTTTTAGCTGGCTTTGGTGCCTTGGACATGAGCTAGGACCTTAAGATTCTGCATGAAAGGAGGACTAGCAGCCGAGTTGCACGGGAGAATGTGAAAAGTGATCATATGTATTAAAAACCTGAGAAATCCGTCCGTTTTCGTCATTTGTTATCGAATCGACTTAGAGCCAGATCGACACATTGGCCGCTCTTCTCTCTGAAACGGTTGTACTTATCGTCTTCAAAACTATGTCGCGTGCTGCGTTATGCGGAGACACTAAAAGCACCATAGTAGAGCACAGATGAACCTTCTAAGTTGATGTAATAGCCAGTAAGAAGTAGTAGAATTCAAGTTTTAGGTACTGAATATTGAATTTTTAGCTGGCTTTGGTGCCTTGGACATGAGCTAGGACCTTAATATTCTGCATGAAAGGAGGACTAGCAGCCGCGTTGCACGGGAGAATGTGAAAAGTGTTCATATGTAGTAAAAACCTGAGATATCCGTCCGTTTTCGTCATTTGTTATCGTATCGAATTAAAGCCAGATCGTCACATTGCCCGCTCTGCTCTCTGAAACGGTTGTACTTATCGTCTGCAAAGCTATGTCGCGTACTGCGGTATTCGGAGACACTAAAAGCACCATAGTAGAACACAGATGAAGCTTCTAACATGCTGTAATAGCCAGTAAGAAGTAGTACAATACAAGTTTTAGGTATCGGTTATTGACTTTTTAGCTGGCTTTGGTGCCTTGGACATGAGGTAGGACCTTACGATTCTGCATGAAAGGAGGACTAGCAGCCGAGTTGCACGGGAGAATGTGAAAAGTGTTCATATGTAGTAAAAACCTAAGAAATCCGTCTGTTTTCGTCATTTGTTATCGAATCGACGTAAAGCCAGATCGTCACATTGGCCGATCTTCTCTCTGAAACGGATGTACTTATCGTCTGCAAAGCTATGTCGCGTGCTGCGGTATGCTGAGACACTAAAAGCACCATAGTAGAACACAGATCAAGGTTCTAAGTTGACGTAATAGCCAGTAAGAAGTAGTACAATTCAAGTTTTAGGTATTGAATATTGACCTTTTAGCTGGCTTTGGTGCTTTGGACATGAGCTAGGACCTTAAGATTCTGCGTGAAAGGAGGACTAGCAGCCGAGTTGCAGGGGAGAATGTGAAAAGTGTTCATATGTAGTAAAAACCTGAGACATCCGTCCGTTTTCGTCATTTGTTATCGAATCGACTTAAAGCCAGATCGTCACATTGGCCGCTCTTCTCTCTGAAACGCTTGTACTTATCGTCTGCAAAGCTATGTCGCGTGCTGCGGCATGTGGAGACACTAAAAGCACCATAGTAGAACACAGATGAAGCTTCTAAGTTGATGTAATAGCCAGTAAGAAGTAGTGGAATTCAAGTTTTAGGTATTGCTTATTGACTTTTTAGCTGGCTTTGGTGCCTTGGACATGAGCTAGGACCTTAAGATTCTGCATGAAAGGAGGACTAGCAGCCGAGTTGCACGGGAGAATGTGAAAAGTGTTCATATGTAGTAAAAACCTGAGAAATCCGTCCGTTTTGGTCATTTGTTATCGAATCGACTTAAAGCCAGATCGTCAAATTGGCCGATCTTCTCTCTGAAACGGATGTACTTATCGTCTGCAAAGCTATGTCGCGTGCTGCGGTATGCTGAGACACTAAAAGCACCATAGTAGAACACAGATCACGCTTCTAAGTTGATGTAATAGCCAGTAAGAAGTAGTACAAATCAAGTTTTAGGTATTGAATATTGACCTTTTAGCTGGCTTTGGTGCCTTGGACATGAGCTAGGACCTTAAGATTCTGCATGAAAGGACGACTAGCAGCCGAGTTTCACGGGAGAATGTGAAAAGTGTTCATATGTAGTAAAAACCTGAGAAATCCGTCCGTTTTCGTCATTTGTTATCGAATCGACTTAAAGCCAGATCGTCACATTGGCCGCTCTTCTCTCTGAAACGGTTGTACTTATCGTTTGCAAAGCTATGTCGCGTGCTGCGGTATGCTGAGACACTAAAAGCACCATAGTAGAACACAGATCACGCTTCTAAGTTGATGTAATAGCCAGTAAGAAGTAGTACAAATCAAGTTTTAGGTATTGAATATTGACCTTTTAGCTGGCTTTGGTGCCTTGGACATGAGCTAGGACCTTAAGATTCTGCATGAAAGGAGGACTAGCAGCCGAGTTGCACGGCAGAATGTGAAAAGTGTTCATATGTAGTAAAAACCTGAGAAATCCGTCCGTTTTCGTCATTTGTTATCGAATCGACTTAAAGCCAGATCGTCACATTGGCCGCTCTTCTCTCTGAAACGGTTGTACTTATCGTCTGCAAAGCTATGTCGCGTACTGCGGTATTCGGAGACACTAAAAGCACCATAGTAGAACACAGATGAAGCATCTAAAATGATGCAATAGCCAGTAAGAAGTAGTACAATTCAAGTTTTAGGTATTGATTATTGACTTTTTAGCTGGCTTTGGTGCCTTGGACATGAGCTAGGACCTTAAGATTCTGCATGAAAGGAGGACTAGCAGCCGAGTTGCACGGGAGAATGTGAAAAGTGTTCATATGTAGTAAAAACCAGAGAAATCCTTCCGTTTTCGTCATTTGTTATCGCATCGACTTAAAGCCAGTTCGACACATTGGCCGCTCTTCTCTCTGAAACGGTTGTACTTATCGTCTGCAAAGCTTTGTCGCGTGCTGCGGTATGCTGAGACACTACAAGCACCATAGTAGAACACAGATGAAGCTTCTAAGTTGAGGTAATAGCCAGTAAGAGGTAGTACAATTCAAGTTTTAGGTATTGAATATTGACCTTTTAGCTGGCTTTGGTGCCTTGGACATGAGATAGGACCTTAAGATTCTGCATGAAAGGAGGACCAGCAGCCGAGTTGCACGGGAGAATGTGAAAAGTGTTCATATGTAATAAAAACCTGAGACATCCGTCCGTTTTCGTCATTTGTTATCGAATCGACGTAAAGCCAGGTCGTCACATTGGCCGCTCTGCTCTCTGAAATGGTTGTACTTATCGTCTGCAAAGCTATGTCGCGTACTGCGGTATTCGGAGACACTAAAAGCACCACAGTAGAACACAGATGAAGCTTCTAAGTTGATGTAATATCCAGTAAGAAGTAGTACAATTCAAGTTTTAGGTATCGATTATTGACTTTTTAGCTGGCTTTGGTGCCTTGGACATGAGCTAGGACCTTAAGATTCTGTATGAAAGGAGGACTAGCAGCCGAGTTGCACGGGAGAATGTGAAAAGTGTTCATATGTAGTAAAAACCTGAGAAATCCGTCCGTTTTCGTCATTTGTTATCGAATCGACTTAAAGCCAGATCGTCACATTGGCCGATCTTCTCTCTGAAACGGATGTACTTATCGTCTGCAAAGCTATGTCGCGTGCTGCGGTATGCTGAGACACTAAAAGCACCATCGTAGAACACAGATCAAGGTTCTAAGTTGATGTAATAGCCAGTAAGAAGTAGTACAATTCAAGTTTTAGGTATTGATTATTGACTTTTTAGCTGGCTTTGGTGCCTTGGACATGAGCTAGGACCTTAAGATTCTGCATGAAAGGAGGACTAGCAGCCGAGTAGCATGGGAGAATGTGAAAAGTGTTCATATGTAGTAAAAACCTGAGAAATCCGTCCGTTTTCGTCATTTGTTATCGAATCGACTTAAAGCCACATCGTCACATTGGCCGCTCTTCTCTCTGAAACGGTTGTACTTATCGTCTACAAAACTATGTCGCGTGCTGCGGTATACGGAGAAACTAAAAGCACCGTAGTAGAACACAGATGAAGCTTCTAAGTTGATGTATTAGCCAGTAAGAAGTAGTACAATTCAAGTTTTAGGTATCGGTTATTGACTTTTTAGCTGGCTTTGGTGCCTTGGACATGAGCTAGGACCATAAGATTCTGCATGAAAGGAGGACTAGCAGCCGAGTTGCACGGGAGAATGTGAAAAGTGTTCATATGTAGTAAAAACCTGAGAAATCCGTCCGTTTTCGTCATTTGTTATCGCATCGACTTAAAGCCAGATCGACAATTTGGCCGCTCTTCTCTCTGAAACGGTTGTACTTATCGTCTGCAAAGCTTTGTCGCGTGCTGCGGTATGCTGAGACACTACAAGCACCATAGTAGAACACAGATGAAGCTTCTAAGTTGAGGTAATAGCCAGTAAGAGGTAGTAGAATTCAAGTTTTAGGTATTGAATATTGAACTTTTAGCTGGCTTTGGTGCCCTGGACATGAGATAGGACCTTAAGATTCTGCATGAAAGGAGGGCTAGCAGCCGAGTTTCACGGGAGAATGTGAAAAGTGTTCATATGTAGTAAAAACCTGAGAAATCCGTCCGTTTTCGTCATTTGTTATCGAATCGACTTAAAGCCAGATCTTCACATTGGCCGCTCTTCTCTCTGAAACGGTTGTACTTATCGTTTGCAAAGCTATGTCGCGTGCTGCGGTATGCTGAGACACTAAAAGCACCATAGTAGAACACAGATCACGCTTCTAAGTTGATGTAATAGCCAGTAAGAAGTAGTACAAATCAAGTTTTAGGTATTGAATATTGACCTTTTAGCTGGCTTTGGTGCCTTGGACATGAGCTAGGACCTTAAGGTTCTGCATGAAAGGAGGACTAGCAGCCGAGTTGCGCGGGAGAATGTGAAAAGTGTTCATATGTAGTAAAAAAATGAGACATCCGTCCATTTTCATCATTTCTTTTCTAATCGACTTAAAGCCACATCGTCACATTGGCCGCTCTTCTCTCTGAAACGGTTGTACTTATCGTCTACAAAGCTATGTCGCGTGCTGCGGTATGCGGAGACACTAAAAGCACCATAGTAGAACACAGATGAAGCTTCTAAGTTGATGTAATAGCCAGTAAGGAGTAGTACAATTCAAGTTTTAGGTATCGGTTATTGACTTTTTAGCTGGCTTTGTTGCCTTGGACATGAGCTAGGACCTTAAGATTCTGCATGAAAGGAGGACTAGCAGCCGAGTTGCACGGGAGAATGTGAAAAGTGTTCATATGTAGTAAAAACCTGAGAAATCCGTCCGTTTTGTCATTTGTTATCGCATCGACTTAAAGCCAGATCGACACATTGGCCGCTCTTCTCTCTGAAACGGTTGTACTTATCGTCTGCAAAGCTTTGTCGCGTGCTGCGGTATGCTGAGACACTACAAGCACCATAGTAGAACACAGATGAAGCTTCTAAGTTGAGGTAATATCCAGTAAGGAGTAGTACAATCCAAGTTTTAGGTATCGATTATTGATTTTTAGCTGGCTTTGGTGCCTTGGACATGAGCTAGGACCTTAAGATTCTGCATGAAAGGAGGACTAGCAGCCGAGTTTCACGGGAGAATGTGAAAAATGTTCATATGTAGTAAAAACCTGAGAAATCCGTCCGTTTTCGTCATTTGTTATCGAATCGACTTAAAGCCAGATCGTCACATTGGCCGCTCTTCTCTCTGAAACGGTTGTACTTATCGTTTGCAAAGCTATGTCGCGTGCTGCGGTATGCTAAGACACTAAAAGCACCATAGTAGAACACAGATCACGCTTCTAAGTTGATGTAATAGCCAGTAAGAAGTAGTACAAATCAAGTTTTAGGTATTGAATATTGACCTTTTAGCTGGCTTTGGTGCCTTGGACATGAGCTAGGACCTTAAGATTCTGCATGAAAGGAGGACCAGCAGCCGAGTTGCACGGCAGAATGTGAAAAGTGTTCATATGTAGTAAAAACCTTAGACATCCGTCCGTTTTCGTCATTTGTTATCGAATCGACTTAAAGCCACATCGTCACATTGGCCGCTCTTCTCTCTGAAACGGTTGTACTTATCGTCTACAAAACTATGTCGCGTGCTGCGGTATACGGAGAAACTAAAAGCACCGTAGTAGAACACAGATGAAGCTTCTAAGTTGATGTATTAGCCAGTAAGAAGTAGTACAATTCAAGTTTTAGGTATCGGTTATTGACTTTTTAGCTGGCTTTGGTGCCTTGGACATGAGCTAGGACCTTAAGATTCTGCATGAATGGAGGACTAGCAGCCGAGTTGCACGGGAGAATGTGAAAAGTGTTCATATGTAGTAAAAACCTGAGAAATCCGTCCGTTTTGTCATTTGTTTCCGCATCGACTTAAAGCCAGATCGACACATTGGCCGCTCTTCTCTCTGAAACGGTTGTACTTATCGTCTGCAAAGCTTTGTCGCGTGCTGCGGTATGCTGAGACACTACAAGCACCATAGTAGAACACAGATGAAGCTTCTAAGTTGAGGTAATATCCAGTAAGAAATAGTACAATTCAAGTTTTAGGTATCGATTATTGACTTTTTAGCTGGCTTTGGTGCCTTGGACATGAGCTAGGACCTTAAGATTCTGCATGAAAGGAGGACTAGCAGCCGAGTTTCACGGGAGAATGTGAAAAGTGTTCATATGTAGTAAAAACCTGAGAAATCCGTCCGTTTTCGTCATTTGTTATCGAATCGACTTAAAGCCAGATCGTCACATTGGCCGCTCTTCTCTCTGAAACGTTTGTACTTATCGTTTGCAAAGCTATGTCGCGTGCTGCGGTATGCTGAGACACTAAAAGCACCATAGTAGAACACAGATCACGCTTCTAAGTTGATGTAATAGCCAGTAAGAAGTAGTACAAATCAAGTTTTAGGTATTGAATATTGACCATTTAGCTGGCTTTGGTGCCTTGGACATGAGCTAGGACCTTAAGAATCTGCATGAAAGGAGGACTAGCAGCCGAGTTGCACGGGAGAATGTGAAAAGTGTTCATATGTAGTAAAAAAATGAGACATCCGTCCATTTTCATCATTTCTTTTCTAATCGACTTAAAGCCACATCGTCACATTGGCCGCTCTTCTCTCTGAAACGGTTGTACTTATCGTCTACAAAGCTATGTCGCGTGCTGCGGTATGCGGAGACACTAAAAGCACCATAGTAGAACACAGATGAAGCTTCTAAGTTGATGTAATAGCCAGTAAGGAGTAGTACAATTCAAGTTTTAGGTATCGGTTATTGACTTTTTAGCTGGCTTTGGTGCCTTGGACATGAGCTAGGACCTTAAGATTCTGCATGAAAGGAGGACTAGCAGCCGAGTTGCACGGCAGAATGTGAAAAGTGTTCATATGTAGTAAAAACCTGAGAAATCCGTCCGTTTTCTGTCATTTGTTATCGAATCGACTTAGAGCCAGATCGACACATTGGCCGCTCTTCTCTCTGAAACGGTTGTACTTATCGTCTACAAAGCTATGTCGCGTGCTGCGTTATGCGGAGACACTAAAACCACCATAGTAGAACACAGATGAAGCTTCTAAGTTGATGTAATAGCCAGTAAGAAGTAGTAGAATTCAAGTTTTAGGTATCGATTATTGACTTTTTAGCTGGCTTTGGTGCCTTGGACATGAGCTAGGACCTTAAGATTCTGCATGAAAGGAGGACTAGCAGCCGAGTTGCACGGGAGAATGTGAAAAGTGTTCATATGCAGTAAAAACCTGAGACATCCGTCCGTTTTCGTCATTTGTTATCGAATCGACTTAAAGCCAGATCGTCACATTGGCCGCTCTTCTCTCTGAAACGGTTGTACTTATCGTCTGCAAAGCTATGTCGCGTGCTGCGGTATGCTGAGACACTACAAACACCATAGTAGAACACAGATGAAGCTTCTAAGTTGATGTAATATCCAGTAAGAATTAGTACAATTCAAGTTTTAGGTATTGAATATTGAATTTTTAGCTGGCTTTGGTGCCTTGGACATGAGCTAGGACCTTAAGATTCTGCATGAAAGGAGGACTAGCAGCCGAGTTACACGGGAGAATGTGAAAAGTGTTCATATGTAGTAAAAACCTGAGAAATCCGTCCGTTTTCGTCATTTGTTATCGAATCGACTTAAAGCAAGATCGTCACATTGACAGCTCTGCTCTCTGAAACTGTTGTACTTATCGTCTGCAAAGCTATGTCGCGTACTGCGGTATTCGGAGACACTAAAAGCACCATAGTAGAACAATGATGAAGCTTCTAAAATGATGTAATAGCCAGTAAGAAGTAGTACAATTCAAGTTTTAGGTATTGGTTATTGACTTTTTAGCTGGCTTTGGTGCCTTCGGACATGAGCTAGGACCTTAAGATTCTGCATGAAAGGAGGACTAGCAGCCGAGTTGCACGGGAGAATGTGAAAAGTGTTCATATGTAGTAAAAACCTGAGAAATCCGTCCGTTTTCGTCATTTGTTATCGAATCGACTTAAAGCCAGATCGTCACATTGGCCGCTCTTCTCTCTGAAACGGTTGTACTTATCGTTTGCAAAGCTATGTCGCGTGCTGCGGTATGCTGAGACACTAAAAGCACCATAGTAGAACACAGATGAAGCTTCTAAGTTGAGGTAATAGCCAGTAAGAGGTAGTAGAATTCAAGTTTTAGGTATTGAATATTGAACTTTTAGCTGGCTTTGGTGCCCTGGACATGAGATAGGACCTTAAGATTCTGCATGAAAGGAGGACTAGCAGCCGAGTTGCACGGGAGAATGTGAAAAGTGTTCATATGTAATAAAAACCTGAGACATCCGTCCGTTTTCGTCATTTGTTATCGAATCGACGTAAAGCCAGATCGTCACATTGGCCGCTCTGCTCTCTGAAATGGTTGTACTTATCGTCTGCAAAGCTATGTCGCGTACTGCGGTATTCGGAGACACTAAAAGCACCACAGTAGAACACAGATGAAGCTTCTAAGTTGATGTAATATCCAGTAAGAAGTAGTACAATTCAAGTTTTAGGTATCGATTATTGACTTTTTAGCTGGCTTTGGTGCCTTGGACATGAGCTAGGACCTTAAGATTCTGCATGAAAGGAGGGCTAGCAGCCGAGTTTCACGGGAGAATGTGAAAAGTGGTCATATGTAGTAAAAACCTGAGAAATCCGTCCGTTTTCGTCATTTGTTATCGAATCGACTTAAAGCCAGATCGTCACATTGGCCGCTCTTCTCTCTGAAACGGTTGTACTTATCGTTTGCAAAGCTATGTCGCGTGCTGCGGTATGCTGAGACACTAAAAGCACCATAGTAGAACACAGATCACGCTTCTAAGTTGATGTAATAGCCAGTAAGAAGTAGTACAAATCAAGTTTTAGGTATTGAATATTGACCTTTTAGCTGGCTTTGGTGCCTTGGACATGAGCTAGGACCTTAAGGTTCTGCATGAAAGGAGGACTAGCAGCCGAGTTGCACGGGAGAATGTGAAAAGTGTTCATATGTAGTAAAAAAATGAGACATCCGTCCATTTACATCATTTCTTTTCTAATCGACTTAAAGCCACATCGTCACATTGGCCGCTCTTCTCTCTGAAACGGTTGTACTTATCGTCTACAAAGCTATGTCGCGTGCTGCGGTATGCGGAGACACTAAAAGCACCATAGTAGAACACAGATGAAGCTTCTAAGTTGATGTAATAGCCAGTAAGGAGTAGTACAATTCAAGTTTTAGGTATCGGTTATTGACTTTTTAGCTGGCTTTGTTGCCTTGGACATGAGCTAGGACCATAAGATTCTGCATGAAAGGAGGACTAGCAGCCGAGTTGCACGGGAGAATGTGAAAAGTGTTCATATGTAGTAAAAACCTGAGAAATCCGTCCGTTTTGTCATTTGTTATCGCATCGACTTAAAGCCAGATCGACACATTGGCCGCTCTTCTCTCTGAAACGGTTGTACTTATCGTCTGCAAAGCTTTGTCGCGTGCTGCGGTATGCTGAGACACTACAAGCACCATAGTAGAACACAGATGAAGCTTCTAAGTTGAGGTACTATCCAGTAAGGAGTAGTACAATCCAAGTTTTAGGTATCGATTATTGACTTTTTAGCTGGCTTTGGTGCCTTGGACATGAGCTAGGACCTTAAGATTCTGCATGAAAGGAGGACTAGCAGCCGAGTTTCACGGGAGAATGTGAAAAATGTTCATATGTAGTAAAAACCTTAGAAATCCGTCCGTTTTCGTCATTTGTTATCGAATCGACTTAAAGCCAGATCGTCACATTGGCCGCTCTTCTCTCTGAAACGGTTGTACTTATCGTTTGCAAAGCTATGTCGCGTGCTGCGGTATGCTGAGACACTAAAAGCACCATAGTAGAACACAGATCACGCTTCTAAGTTGATGTAATAGCCAGTAAGAAGTAGTACAAATCAAGTTTTAGGTATTGAATATTGATCTTTTAGCTGGCTTTGGTGCCTTGGACATGAGCTAGGACCTTAAGATTCTGCATGAAAGGAGGACCAGCAGCCGAGTTGCACGGCAGAATGTGAAAAGTGTTCATATGTAGTAAAAACCTTAGACATCCGTCCGTTTTCGTCATTTGTTATCGAATCGACTTAAAGCCACATCGTCACATTGGCCCCTCTTCTCTCTGAAACGGTTGTACTTATCGTCTACAAAACTATGTCGCGTGCTGCGGTATACGGAGAAACTAAAAGCACCGTAGTAGAACACAGATGAAGCTTCTAAGTTGATGTATTAGCCAGTAAGAAGTAGTACAATTCAAGTTTTAGGTATCGGTTATTGACTTTTTAGCTGGCTTTGGTGCCTTGGACATGAGCTAGGACCTTAAGATTCTGCATGAAAGGAGGACTAGCAGCCGAGTTGCACGGGAGAATGTGAAAAGTGTTCATATGTAGTAAAAACCTGAGAAATCCGTCCGTTTTGTCATTTGTTTCCGCATCGACTTAAAGCCAGATCGACACATTGGCCGCTCTTCTCTCTGAAACGGTTGTACTTATCGTCTGCAAAGCTTTGTCGCGTGCTGCGGTATGCTGAGACACTACAAGCACCATAGTAGAACACAGATGAAGCTTCTAAGTTGAGGTAATATCCAGTAAGAAATAGTACAATTCAAGTTTTAGGTATCGATTATTGACTTTTTAGCTGGCTTTGGTGCCTTGGACATGAGCTAGGACCTTAAGATTCTGCATGAAAGGAGGACTAGCAGCCGAGTTTCACGGGAGAATGTGAAAAGTGTTCATATGTAGTAAAAACCTGAGAAATCCGTCCGTTTTCGTCATTTGTTATCGAATCGACTTAAAGCCAGATCGTCACATTGGCCGCTCTTCTCTCTGAAACGGTTGTACTTATCGTTTGCAAAGCTATGTCGCGTGCTGCGGTATGCTGAGACACTAAAAGCACCATAGTAGAACACAGATCACGCTTCTAAGTTGATGTAATAGCCAGTAAGAAGTAGTACAAATCAAGTTTTAGGTATTGAATATTGACCATTTAGCTGGCTTTGGTGCCTTGGACATGAGCTAGGACCTTAAGGTTCTGCATGAAAGGAGGACTAGCAGCCGAGTTGCACGGGAGAATGTGAAAAGTGTTCATATGTAGTAAAAAAATGAGACATCCGTCCATTTTCATCATTTCTTTTCTAATCGACTTAAAGCCACATCGTCACATTGGCCGCTCTTCTCTCTGAAACGGTTGTACTTATCGTCTACAAAGCTATGTCGCGTGCTGCGGTATGCGGAGACACTAAAAGCACCATAGTAGAACACAGATGAAGCTTCTAAGTTGATGTAATAGCCAGTAAGGAGTAGTACAATTCAAGTTTTAGGTATCGGTTATTGACTTTTTAGCTGGCTTTGGTGCCTTGGACATGAGCTAGGACCTTAAGATTCTGCATGAAAGGAGGACTAGCAGCCGAGTTGCACGGCAGAATGTGAATAGTGTTCATATGTAGTAAAAACCTGAGAAATCCGTCCGTTTTCTGTCATTTGTTATCGAATCGACTTAGAGCCAGATCGACACATTGGCCGCTCTTCTCTCTGAAACGGTTGTACTTATCGTCTACAAAGCTATGTCGCGTGCTGCGTTATGCGGAGACACTAAAAGCACCATAGTAGAACACAGATGAAGCTTCTAAGTTGATGTAATAGCCAGTAAGAAGTAGTAGAATTCAAGTTTTAGGTATCGATTATTGACTTTTTAGCTGGCTTTGGTGCCTTGGACATGAGCTAGGACCTTAAGATTCTGCATGAAAGGAGGACTAGCAGCCGAGTTGCACGGGAGAATGTGAAAAGTGTTCATATGCAGTAAAAACCTGAGACATCCGTCCGTTTTCGTCATTTGTTATCGAATCGACTTAAAGCCAGATCGTCACATTGGCCGCTCTTCTCTCTGAAACGGTTGTACTTATCGTCTGCAAAGCTATGTCGCGTGCTGCGGTATGCTGAGACACTACAAACACCATAGTAGAACACAGATGAAGCTTCTAAGTTGATGTAATATCCAGTAAGAATTAGTACAATTCAAGTTTTAGGTATTGAATATTGAATTTTTAGCTGGCTTTGGTGCCTTGGACATGAGCTAGGACCTTAAGATTCTGCATGAAAGGAGGACTAGCAGCCGAGTTACACGGGAGAATGTGAAAAGTGTTCATATGTAGTAAAAACCTGAGAAATCCGTCCGTTTTCGTCATTTGTTATCGAATCGACTTAAAGCAAGATCGTCACATTGACAGCTCTGCTCTTTGAAACTGTTGTACTTATCGTCTGCAAAGCTATGTCGCGTACTGCGGTATTCGGAGACACTAAAAGCACCATAGTAGAACAATGATGAAGCTTCTAAAATGATGTAATAGCCAGTAAGAAGTAGTACAATTCAAGTTTTAGGTATCGGTTATTGACTTTTAGCTGGCTTTGGTGCCTTCGGACATGAGCTAGGACCTTAAGATTCTGCATGAAAGGAGGACTAGCAGCCGAGTTGCACGGGAGAATGTGAAAAGTGTTCATATGTAGTAAAAACCTGAGAAATCCGTCCGTTTTCGTCATTTGTTATCGAATCGACTTAAAGCCAGATCGTCACATTGGCCGCTCTTCTCTCTGAAACGGTTGTACTTATCGTTTGCAAAGCTATGTCGCGTGCTGCGGTATGCTAAGACACTAAAAGCACCATAGTAGAACACAGATCACGCTTCTAAGTTGATGTAATAGCCAGTAAGAAGTAGTACAAATCAAGTTTTAGGTATTGAATATTGACCTTCTAGCTGGCTTTGGTGCTTTGGACATGAGCTAGGACCTTAAGATTCTGCATGAAAGGAGGACTAGCAGCCGAGTTGCAGGGGAGAATGTGAAAAGTGTTCATATGTAGTAAAAACCTCAGAAATCCGTCCGTTTTGGTCACTTGTTATCGAATCGACTTAAAGCCAGATCGACACATTGGCCGCTCTTCTCTCTGAAACGGTTGTACTTATCGTCTGCAAAGCTATGTCGCGTGCTGCGGTATGTGGAGACACTAAAAGCACCATAGTAGAACACAGATGAAGCTTCTAAGTTGATGTAATAGCCAGTAAGAAGTAGTGGAATTCAAGTTTTAGGTATAGCTTATTGACTTTTTAGCTGGCTTTGGTGCCTTGGACATGAGCTAGGACCTTAAGATTCTGCATGAAAGGAGGACTAGCAGCCGAGTTGCACGGGAGAATGTGAAAAGTGTTCATATGTAGTAAAAACCTGAGAAATCCGTCCGTTTTCGTCATTTGTTATCGAATCGACTTAAAGCCAGATCGTCACATTGGCCGATCTTCTCTCTGAAACGGATGTACTTATCGTCTGCAAAGCTATGTCGCGTGCTGCGGTATGCTGAGACACTACAAGCACCATAGTAGAACACAGATGAAGCTTCTAAGTTGATGTAATATCCAGTAAGAATTAGTACAATTCAAGTTTTTGGTATTGAATATTGAATTTTTAGCTGGCTTTGGTGCCTTGGAAATGAGCTAGGACCTTAAGATTCTGCATGAAAGGAGGACTAGCAGCCGAGTTACACGGGAGAATGTGAAAAGTGTTCATATGTAGTAAAAACCTGAGAAATCCGTCCGTTTTCGTCATTTGTTATCGAATCGACTTAAAGCAAGATCGTCACATTGACCGCTCTGCTCTCTGAAACTGTTGTACTTATCGTCTGCAAAGCTATGTCGCGTACTGCGGTATTCGGAGACACTAAAAGCACCATAGTAGAACAATGATGAAGCTTCTAAAATGATGTAATAGCCAGTAAGAAGTAGTACAATTCAAGTTTTAGGTATCGGTTATTGACTTTTTAGCTGGCTTTGGTGCCCTGGACATGAGCTAGGACCTTAAGATTCTGCATGAAAGGAGGACTAGCAGCCGAGTTGCAGGGGAGAATGTGAAAAGTGTTCATATGTAGTAAAAACCTGATAAATCCGTCCGTTTTTGTCACTTGTTATCGAATCGACTTAAAGCCAGATCGTCACATTGGCCGCTCTTCTCTCTGAAACGCTTGTACTTATCGTCTGCAAAGCTATATCGCGTGCTGCGGTATGTGGAGACACTAAAAGCACCATAGTAGAACACAGATGAAGCTTCTAAGTTGATGTAATAGCCAGTAAGAAGTAGTGGAATTCAAGTTTTAGGTATCGCTTATTGACTTTTTAGCTGGCTTTGGTGCCTTGGACATGAGCTAGGACCTTAAGATTCTGCATGAAAGGAGGACTAGCAGCCGAGTTGCACGGGAGAATGTGAAAAGTGTTCATATGTAGTAAAAACCTGAGACATCCGTCCGTTTTCGTCATTTGTTATCGAATCGACTTAAAGCCAGATCGTCACATTGGCCGATCTTCTCTCTGACACGGATGTACTTATCGTCTGCAAAGCTATGTCGCGTGCTGCGGTATGCTGAGACACTAAAAGCACCATAGTAGAACACAGATCAAGCTTCTAAGTTGATGTATTAGCCAGTAAGATGTAGTACAATTCAAGTTTTAGGTATTGATTATTGACTTTTTAGCTGGCTTTGGTGCCTTGGACATGAGCTAGGACCTTAAGATTCTGCATGAAAGGAGGACTAGCAGCCAAGTTGCACGGGAGAATGTGAAAAGTGTTCATATGTAGTAAAAACCTGAGAAATCCGTCCGTTTTCGTCATTTGTTATCGAATCGACTTAAAGCCAGATCGTCACATTGGCCGCTCTTCTCTCTGAAACGGTTGTACTTATCGTCTGCAAAACTATGTCGCGTGCTGCGGTATGCGGAGAAACTAAAAGAACGTAGTAGAACACAGATGAAGCTTCTAAGTTGATGTAATAGCCAGTAACAAGCAGTACATTTCAAGATTTAGGTATTGATTATTGACTTTTTAGCTGGCTTTGGTGCCTTGGAAATGAGCTAGGACCTTAATATTCTGCATGAAAGGAGGACTAGCAGCCGAGTTGCACGGGAGAATGTGAAAAGTGTTCATATGTAGTAAAAACCTGAGAAATCCGTCCGTTTTCGTCATTTGTTATCGAATCGACTTAAAGCCAGATCGTCACATTGGCCGCTCTTCTCTCTGAAACGGTTGTACTTATCGTCTGCAAAGCTATGTCGCGTACTGTGGTATTCGGAGACACTAAAAGCAACATAGTAGAACACAGATGAAGCTTCTAAAATGATGTAATAGCCAGTAAGAAGTAGTACAATTCAAGTTTTAGGTATCGGTTATTGACTTTTTAGCTGGCTTTGGTGCCTTGGACATGAGCTAGGACCTTAAGATTCTGCATGAAAGGAGGACTAGCAGCCGAGTTGCACGGTAGAATGTGAAAAGTGTTCATATGTAGTAAAAACCTGAGAAATCCGTCCGTTTTCGTCATTTGTTACCGAATCGACTTAAAGCCAGATCGTCACATTGGCCGATCTTCTCTCAGAAATGGTTGTACTTATCGTCTGCAAAGCTATGTCGCGTGTTGCCGTAGGCGGAAACAGGAAAAGCACCGTAATAGAACACAGATCAAGCTTCTAAGTTGATGTAATAGCCAGTAAGAAGTAGTACAAATCAAGTTTTAGGTATTGAATATTGACCTTTTAGCTGGCTTTGGTGCCTTGGACATGAGCTAGGACCTTAAGGTTCTGCATGAAAGGAGGACTAGCAGCCGAGTTGCAGGGGAGAATGTGAAAAGTGTTCATATGCAGTAAAAACCTGAGACATCCGTCAGTTTTCGTCATTTGTTATCGAATCGACTTAAAGCCAGATCGTCACATTGGCCGCTCTTCTCTCTGAAACGGTTGTACTTATCGTCTACAAAGCTATGTCGCGTGCTGCGGTATGCGGAGACACTAAAAGCACCATAGTAGAACACAGATGAAGCTTCTAAGTTGATGTAATAGCCAGTAAGGAGTAGTACAATTCAAGTTTTAGGTATCGGTTATTGACTTTTTAGCTGGCTTTGGTGCCTTGGACATGAGCTAGGACCTTAAGATTCTGCATGAAAGGAGGACTAGCAGCCGAGTTGCACGGGAGAATGTGAAAAGTGTTCATATGTAGTAAAAACCTGAGAAATCCGTCCGTTTTCTGTCATTTGTTATCGAATCGACTTAGAGCCAGATCGACACATTGGCCGCTCTTCTCTCTGAAACGGTTGTACTTATCGTCTACAAAGCTATGTCGCGTGCTGCGTTATGCGGAGACACTAAAAGCACCATAGTAGAACACAGATGAAGCTTCTAAGTTGATGTAATAGCCAGTAAGAAGTAGTAGAATTCAAGTTTTAGGTATCGATTATTGACTTTTTAGCTGGCTTTGGTGCCTTGGACATGAGCTAGGACCTTAACATTCTTCATGAAAGGAGGACTAGCAGCCGAGTTGCACGGGAGAATGTGAAAAGTGTTCATATGCAGTAAAAACCTGAGACATCCGTCCGTTTTCGTCATTTGTTATCGAATCGACTTAAAGCCAGATCGTCACATTGGCCGCTCTTCTCTCTGAAACGGTTGTACTTATCGTCTGCAAAGCTATGTCGCGTGCTGCGGTATGCTGAGACACTACAAGCACCATAGTAGAACACAGATGAAGCTTCTAAGTTGATGTAATATCCAGTAAGAAGTAGTACAATTCAAGTTTTAGGTATTGAATATTGAATTTTTAGCTGGCTTTGGTGCCTTGGACATGAGCTAGGACCTTAAGATTCTGCATGAAAGGAGGACTAGCAGCCGAGTTGCACGGGAGAATGTGAAAAGTGTTCATATGTAGTAAAAACCTGAGAAATCCGTCCGTTTTCGTCATTTGTTATCGAATCGACTTAAAGCCAGATCGTCACATTGACCGCTCTGCTCTCTGAAACGGTTGTACTTATCGTCTGCAAAGCTATGTCGCGTACTGCGGTATTCGGAGACACTAAAAGCACCATAGTAGAACAATGATGAAGCTTCTAAAATGATGTAATAGCCAGTAAGAAGTAGTACAATTCAAGTTTTAGGTATCGGTTATTGACTTTTTAGCTGGCTTTGGTGCCTTGGACATGAGCTAGGACCTTAAGATTCTGCATGAAAGGAGGACTAGCAGCCGAGTTGCACGGGAGAATGTGAAAAGTGTTCATATGTAGTAAAAACCTAAGAAATCCGTCCGTTTCGTCATTTGTTATCGAATCGACTTAAAGCCAGATCGTCACATTGGCCGATCTTCTCTCTGAAACGGATATACTTATCGTCTGCAAAGCTATGTCGCGTGCTGCGGTATGCTGAGACACTAAAATCACCATAGTAGAACACTGATCAAGGTTCTAAGTTGATGTAATATCCAGTAAGAAGTAGTCCAATTCAAGTTTTAGGTATTGAATATTGAATTTTTAGCTGGCTTTGGTGCCTTGGACATGAGCTAAGACCTTAAGATTCTGCATGAAAGGAGGACTAGCAGCCGAGTTGCACGGGAGAATGTGAAAAGTGTTCATATGTAGTAAAAACCTGAGAAATCCTTCCGTTTTCGTCATTTGTTATCGAATCGACTTAAAGCCAGATCGTCACATTGGCCGATCTTCTCTCTGAAACGGTTTTACTTATCGTCTGCAAATCTATGTCGCGTGCTGCGGTATGCTGAGGCACTAAAAGCACCATAGTAGAACACAGATCAAGCTTCTAAGTTGATGTAATAGCCAGTAAGAAGTAGTACAATTCAAGTTTTAGGCATTGAATATTGACCTTTTAGCTGGCTTTGGTGCCTTGGACATGAGCTAGGACCTTAAGATTCTGCATGAAAGGAGGACTAGCAGCCGAGTTGCACGGGAGAATGTGAAAAGTGTTCATATGTAGTAAAAACCTGAGAAATCCGTCCGTTTTCGTCATTTGTTATCGAATCGACTTAAAGCCAGATCGTCACATTGGCCGCTCTTCTCTCTGAAACGGTTGTACTTATCGTCTGCAAAACGATGTCGCGTGCTGCGGTATGCGGAGAAACTAAAAGCAACGTAGTAGAACACAGATGAAACTTCTAAGTTGATGTAATAGCCAGTAAGAAGCAGTACAATTCAAGATTTAGGTATTGATTATTGACTTTTTAGCTGGCTTTGGTGCCTTGGAAATGAGCTAGGACCTTAATATTCTGCATGAAAGGAGGACTAGCAGCCGAGTTGCACGGGAGAATGTGAAAAGTGTTCATATGTAGTAAAAACCTGAGAAATCCGTCCGTTTTCGTCATTTGTTATCGAATCGACTTAAAGCCAGATCGTCACATTGGCCGCTCTTCTCTCTGAAACGGTTGTACTTATCGTCTGCAAAGCTATGTCGCGTACTGCGATATTCGGAGACACTAAATGCAACATAGTAGAACACAGATGAAGCTTCTAAAATGATGTAATAGCCAGTAAGAAGTAGTACAATTCAAGTTTTATGTATCGGTTATTGACTTTTTAGCTGGCTTTGGTGCCTTGGACATGAGCTAGGACCTTAAGATTCTGCATGAAAGGAGGACTAGCAGCCGAGTTGCACGGGAGAATGTGAAAAGTGTTCATATGTAGTAAAAACCTGAGAAATCCGTCCGTTTTCGTCATTTGTTACCGAATCGACTTAAAGCCAGATCGTCACATTGGCCGATCTTCTCTCAGAAATGGTTGTACTTATCGTCTGCAAAGCTATGTCGCGTGTTGCCGTAGGCGGAAACAGGAAAAGCACCATAATAGAACACAGATGAAGCTTCTAAGTTGATGTAATAGCCAGTAAGAAGTAGTACAAATCAAGTTTTAGGTATTGAATATTGACCTTTTAGCTGGCTTTGGTGCCTTGGACATGAGCTAGGACCTTAAGGTTCTGCATGAAAGGAGGACTAGCAGCCGAGTTGCACGGGAGAATGTGAAAAGTGTTCATATGCAGTAAAAACCTGAGACATCCGTCCGTTTTCGTCATTTGTTATCGAATCGACTTAAAGCCAGATCGTCACATTGGCCGCTCTTCTCTCTGAAACGGTTGTACTTATCGTCTACAAAGCTATGTCGCGTGCTGCGGTATGCGGAGACACTAAAAGCACCATAGTAGAACACAGATGAAGCTTCTAAGTTGATGTAATAGCCAGTAAGGAGTAGTACAATTCAAGTTTTAGGTATCGGTTATTGACTTTTTAGCTGGCTTTGGTGCCTTGGACATGAGCTAGGACCTTAAGATTCTGCATGAAAGGAGGACTAGCAGCCGAGTTGCACGGGAGAATGTGAAAAGTGTTCATATGTAGTAAAAACCTGAGAAATCCGTCCGTTTTCTGTCATTTGTTATCGAATCTACTTAGAGCCAGATCGACACATTGGCCGCTCTTCTCTCTGAAACGGTTGTACTTATCGTCTACAAAGCTATGTCGCGTGCTGCGTTATGCGGAGACACTAAAAGCACCATAGTAGAACACAGATGAAGCTTCTAAGTTGATGTAATAGCCAGTAAGAAGTAGTAGAATTCAAGTTTTAGGTATCGATTATTGACTTTTTAGCTGGCTTTGGTGCCTTGGACATGAGCTAGGACCTTAACATTCTTCATGAAAGGAGGACTAGCAGCCGAGTTGCACGGGAGAATGTGAAAAGTGTTCATATGCAGTAAAAACCTGAGACATCCGTCCGTTTTCGTCATTTGTTATCGAATCGACTTAAAGCCAGATCGTCACATTGGCCGCTCTTCTCTCTGAAACGGTTGTACTTATCGTTTGCAAAGCTATGTCGCGTGCTGCGGTATGCTGAGACACTAAAAGCACCATAGTAGAACACAGATCACGCTTCTAAGTTGATGTAATAGCCAGTAAGAAGTAGTACAAATCAAGTTTTAGGTATTGAATATTGACCTCTTAGCTGGCTTTGGTGCCTTGGACATGAGCTAGGACCTTAAGGTTCTGCATGAAAGGAGGACTAGCAGCCGAGTGGCACGGGAGAATGTGAAAAGTGTTCATACGTAGTAAAAACCTGAGAAATCCGTCCGTTTTCGTCATTTGTTATCGAATCGACTTAAAGCCAGATCGTCACATTGGCCGCTCTTCTCTCTGAAACGGTTGTACTTATCGTCTAGAAAGCTATGTTGCGTGCTGCGGTATGCGGTGACACTAAAAGCACCATAGTAGAACACAGATGAAGCTTCTAAGTTGATGTAATAGCCAGTAAGGAGTAGTACAATTCAAGTTTTAGGTATCGGTTATTGACTTTTTAGCTGGCTTTGGTGCCTTGGACATGAGCTAGGACCTTAAGATTCTGCATGAAAGGAGGACTAGCAGCCGAGTTGCACGGGAGAATGTGAAAAGTGTTCATATGTAGTAAAAACCTGAGAAATCCGTCCGTTTTCTGTCATTTGTTATCGAATCGACTTAGAGCCAGATCGACACATTGGCCGCTCTTCTCTCTGAAACGGTTGTACTTATCGTCTACTAAGCTATGTCGCGTGCTGCATTATGCGGAGACACTAAAAGCACCATAGTAGAACAGAGATGAAGCTTCTAAGTTGATGTAATAGCCAGTAAGAAGTAGTAGAATTCAAGTTTTAGGTATCGATTATTGACTTTTTAGCTGGATTTGGTGCCTTGGACATGAGCTAGGACCCTAACATTCTTCATGAAAGGAGGACTAGCAGCCGAGTTGCACGTGAGATTGTGAAAAGTGTTCATATGCAGTAAAAACCTGAGACATCCGTCCGTTTTCGTCATTTGTTATCGAATCGACTTAAAGCCAGATCGTCACATTGGCCGCTCTTCTCTCTGAAACGGTTGTACTTATCGTCTGCAAAGCTATGTCGCGTGCTGCGGTATGCTGAGACACTACAAGCACCATAGTAGAACACAGATGAAGCTTCTAACTTGATGTAATATCCAGTAAGAAGTAGTACAATTCAAGTTTTAGGTATTGAATATTGAATTTTTAGCTGGCTTTGGTGCCTTGGACATGAGCTAGGACCTTAAGATTCTGCATGAAAGGAGGACTAGCAGCCGAGTTGCACGGGAGAATGTGAAAAGTGTTCATATGTAGTAAAAACCTGAGAAATCCGTCCGTTTTCGTCATTTGTTATCGAATCGACTTAAAGCCAGATCGTCACATTGACCGCTCTGCTCTCTGAAACGGTTGTACTTATCGTCTGCAAAGCTATGTCGCGTACTGCGGTATTCGGAGACACTAAAAGCACCATAGTAGAACAATGATGAAGCTTCTAAAATGATGTAATAGCCAGTAAGAAGTAGTACAATTCAAGTTTTAGGTATCGGTTATTGACTTTTTAGCTGGCTTTGGTGCCTTGGACATGAGCTAGGACCTTAAGTTTCTGCATGAAAGGAGGACTAGCAGCCGAGTTGCACGGGAGAATGTGAAAAGTGTTCATATGTAGAAAAAACCTAAGAAATCCGTCCGTTTTCGTCATTTGTTATCGAATCGACTTAAAGCCAGATCGTCACATTGGCCGATCTTCTCTCTGAAACGGATATACTTATCGTCTGCAAAGCTATGTCGCGTGCTGCGGTATGCTGAGACACTAAAATCACCATAGTAGAACACAGATCAAGGTTCTAAGTTGATGTAATATCCAGTAAGAAGTAGTACAATTCAAGTTTTAGGTATTGAATATTGAATTTTTAGCTGGCTTTGGTGCCTTGGACATGAGCTAAGACCTTAAGATTCTGCATGAAAGGAGGACTAGCAGCCGAGTTGCACGGGAGAATGTGAAAAGTGTTCATATGTAGTAAAAACCTGAGAAATCCGTCCGTTTTCGTCATTTGTTATCGAATCGACTTAAAGCCAGATCGTCACATTGGCCGATCTTCTCTCTGAAACGGATGTACTTATCGTCTGCAAATCTATGTCGCGTGCTGCGGTATGCTGAGACACTAAAAGCACCATAGTAGAACACAGATAGGGCTTCTAAGTTGATGTAATAGCCAGTAAGAAGTAGTACAATTCAAGTTTTAGGTATTGAATATTGACCTTTTAGCTGGCTTTGGTGCCTTGGACATGAGCTAGGACCTTAAGATTCTGCATGAAAGGAGGACTAGCAGCCGAGTAGCACGGGAGAATGTGAAAAGTGTTCATATGTAGTAAAAACCTGAGACATCCGTCCGTTTTCGTCATTTGTTATCGAATCGACTTAAATCCACATCGTCACATTGGCCGCTTTTCTCTCTGAAACGGTTGTACTTATCGTCTACAAAACTATGTCGCGTGCTGCGGTATACGGAGAAACTAAAAGCACCGTAGTAGAACACAGATGAAGCTTCTATGTTGATGTATTAGCCAGTAAGAAGTAGTACAATTCAAGTTTTAGGTATTGATTATTGACTTTTTAGCTGGCTTTGGTGCCTTTGACATGAGCTAGGACCTTAAGATTCTGCATGAAAGGAGGACTAGCAGCCGAGTTGCACGGGAGAATGTGAAAAGTGTTCATATGTAGTAAAAACCTGAGAAATCCGTCCGTTTTCGTCATTTGTTATCGAATCGACTTAAAGCCAGATCGTCACATTGGCCGCTCTTCTCTCTGAAACGGTTGTACTTATCGTCTGCAAAACGATGTCGCGTGCTGCGGTATGCGGAGAAACTAAAACCACCGTAGGAGAACACACATGAAGCTTCTAAGTTGATGTAATAGCCAGTAAGAAGTAGTACAATTCAAGTTTTAGGTATTGATTATTGACTTTTTAGCTGGCTTTGGTGCCTTGGACATGAGCTAGGACCTTAAGATTCTGCATGAAAGGAGGACTAGCAGCCGAGTTGCACGGGAGAATGTGAAAAGTGTTCATATGTAGTAAAAACCTGAGAAATCCGTTCGTTTTCGTCAATTTGTTATCGCATCGACTTAAAGCCAGATCGACACATTGGCCGCTCTTCTCTCTGAAACGGTTGTACTTATCGTCTGCAAAGCTATGTCGCGTGCTGCGGTATGCTGAGACACTAAAAGCACCATAGTAGAACACAGATCAAGGTTCTAAGTTGATGTAATAGCCAGTAGGAAGTAGTACAATTCAAGTTTTAGGTATTGAATATTGACCTTTTAGCTGGCTTTGGTGCTTTGGACATGAGCTAGGACCTTAAGATTCTGCATGAAAGGAGGACTAGCAGCCGAGTTGCAGGGGAGAATGTGAAAAGTGTTCATATGTAGTAAAAACCTGAGAAATCCGTCCGTTTTGGTCATTTGTTATCGAATCGACTTAAAGCCAGATCGTCACATTGGCCGCTCTTCTCTCTGAAACGGTTGTACTTATCGTCTGCAAAACTATGTCGCGTGCTGCGGTATGCGGAGAAACTAAAAGCAACGTAGTAGAACACAGATGAAGCTTCTAAGTTGATGTAATAGCCAGTAATAAGAAGTACATTTCAAGTTTTAGGTATTGATTATTGACTTTTTAGCTGGCTTTGGTGTCTTGGACATGAGCTAGGACCTTAAGATTCTGCATGAAAGGAGGACTAGCAGCCGAGTTGCACGGGAGAATGTGAAAAGTGTTCATATGTAGTAAAAACCTGAGAAATCCGTCCGTTTTCGTCATTTGTTATCGAATCGACTTAAAGCCAGATCGTCACATTGGTCGCTCTTCTCTCTGAAACGGTTGTACTTATCGTCTGCAAAGCTATGTCGCGTACTGCGGTATTCAGAGACACTAAAAGCAACATAGTAGAACACAGATGAAGCTTCTAAAATGATGTAATAGCCAGTAAGAAGTAGTACAATTCAAGTTTTAGGTATCGGTTATTGACTTTTTAGCTGGCTTTGGTGCCTTGGACATGAGCTAGGACCTTAAGATTCTGCATGAAAGGAGGACTAGCAGCCGAGTTGCACGGGAGAATGTGAAAAGTGTTCATATGTAGTAAAAACCTGAGAAATCCGTCCGTTTTCGTCATTTGTTACCGAATCGACTTAAAGCCAGATCGTCACATTGGCCGATCTTCTCTCTGAAACGGTTGTACTTATCGTCTGCAAAGCTATGTCGCGTGTTGCCGTAGGCGGAAACAGGAAAAGCACCATAATAGAACACAGATGAAGCTTCTAAGTTGATGTAATAGCCAGTAAGAAGTAGTCCAATTCAAGTTTTAGGTATCGGTTATTGACTTTTTAGCTGGCTTTGGTGCCTTGACCATGAGCTAGGACCTTAAGATTCTGCATGAAAGGAGGACTAGCAGCCGAGTTGCACGGCAGAATGTGAAAAGTGTTCATATGTAGTAAAAACCTGAGAAATCCGTCCGTTTTCGTCATTTGTTATCGAATCGACTTAAAGCCAGATCGTCACATTGGCCGCTCTTCTCTCTGAAACGGTTGTACTTATCGTCTGCAAAGCTTTGTCGCGTGCTGCGGTATGCTGAGACACTACAAGCACCATAGTAGAACACAGATGAAGCTTCTAAGTTGAGGTAATAGCCAGTAAGAGGTAGTACAATTCAAGTTTTAGGTATTGAATATTGACCTTTTAGCTGGCTTTGGTGCCTTGGACATGAGATAGGACCTTAAGAATTTGCATGAAAGGAGGACTAGCAGCCGAGTTGCACGTGAGAATGTGAAAAGTGTTCATATGTAATAAAAACCTGAGACATCCGACCGTTTTCGTTATTTGTTGTCGAATCGACGTAAAGCCAGATCGTCACATTGGCCGCTCTGCTCTCTGAAATGTTTGTTCTTATCGTCTGCAAAGCTATGTCGCGTGCTGCGGTATGCTGAGACACTACAAGCACCATAGTAGAACACAGATGAAGCTTCTAAGTTGATGTAATATCCAGTAAGATGTAGTAAAATTCAAGTTTTAGGTATTGAATATTGAATTTTTAGCTGGCTTTGGTGCCTTGGACATGAGCTAGGACCTTAAGATTCTGCATGAAAGGAGGACTAGCAGCCGAGTTGCACGGGAGAATGTGAAAAGTGTTCATATGTAGTAAAAACCTGAGAAATCCGTCCGTTTTCGTCATTTGTTATCGAATCGACTTAAAGCCAGATCGTCACATTGGCCGCTCTTCTCTCTGAAACGGTTGTACTTATCGTCTGCAAAGCTATGTCGCGTACTGCGGTATTCAGAGACACTAAAAGCAACATAGTAGAACACAGATGAAGCTTCTAAAATGATGTAATAGCCAGTAAGAAGTAGTACAATTCAAGTTTTAGGTATCGGTTATTGACTTTTTAGCTGGCTTTGGTGCCTTGGACATGAGCTAGGACCTTAAGATTCTGCATGAAAGGAGGACTAGCAGCCGAGTTGCACGGGAGAATGTGAAAAGTGTTCATATGTAGTAAAAACCTGAGAAATCCGTCCGTTTTCGTCATTTGTTACCGAATCGACTTAAAGCCAGATCGTCACATTGGCCTATCTTCTCTCTGAAACGGTTGTACTTATCGTCTGCAAAGCTATGTCGCGTGTTGCCGTAGGCGGAAACATGAAAAGCACCATAATAGAACACAGATGAAGCTTCTAAGTTGATGTAATAGCCAGTAAGAAGTAGTCCAATTCAAGTTTTAGGTATCGGTTATTGACTTTTTAGCTGGCTTTGGTGCCTTGACCATGAGCTAGGACCTTAAGATTCTGCATGAAAGGAGGACTAGCAGCCGAGTTGCACGGCAGAATGTGAAAAGTGTTCATATGTAGTAAAAACCTGAGAAATCCGTCCGTTTTCGTCATTTGTTATCGAATCGACTTAAAGCCAGATCGTCACATTGGCCGCTCTTCTCTCTGAAACGGTTTTACTTATCGTCTGCAAAACTATGTCGCGTGCTGCGGTATGCGGAGAAACTAAAACCACCGTAGGAGAACACACATGATGCTTCTAAGTTGATGTAATAGCCAGTAAGAAGTAGTACAATTCAAGTTTTAGGTATTGATTACTGACTTTTTAGCTGGCTTTGGTGCCTTGGACATGAGCTAGGACCTTAAGATTCTGCATTAATGGAGGACTAGCAGCCGAGTTTCACGGGAGAATGTGAAAAGTGTTCATATGTAGTAAAAACCTGAGAAATCCGTCCGTTTTCGTCATTTGTTATCGAATCGAATTAAAGCCAGATCGACACATTGGCCGCTCTTCTCTCTGAAACGGTTGTACTTATCGTCTGCAAAGCTTTGTCGCGTGATGCGGTATGCTGAGACACTACAAGCACCATAGTAGAACACAGATGAAGCTTCTAAGTTGAGGTAATAGCCAGTAAGAGGTAGTACAATTCAAGTTTTAGGTATTGAATATTGACCTTTTAGCTGGCTTTGGTGCCTTGGACATGAGATAGGACCTTAAGATTCTGCATGAAAGGAGGACTAGCAGCCGAGTTGCACGGCAGAATGTGAAAAGTGTTCATATGCAGTAAAAACCTGAGAAATCCGTCCGTTTTCGTCATTTGTTATCGAATCGACTTAAAGCCAGATCGTCACATTGGCCGCTCTTCTCTATGAAACGGTTGTACTTATCGTCTGCAAAACTATGTGGCGTGCTGCGGTATGCGGAGATACTAAAACCACCGTAGGAGAACACACATGAAGCTTCTAAGTTGATGTAATAGCCAGTAAGAAGTAGTACAATTCAAGTTTTAGGTATTGATTATTGACTTTTTAGCTGGCTTTGGTGCCTTGGACATGAGCTAGGACCTTAAGATTCTGCATGAAAGGAGGACTAGCAGCCGAGTTGCACGGGAGAATGTGAAAAGTGTTCATATGTAGTAAAAACCTGAGAAATCCGTTCGTTTTCGTCAATTTGTTATCGCATCGACTTAAAGCCAGATCGACACATTGGCCGCTCTTCTCTCTGAAACGGTTGTACTTATCGTCTGCAAAGCTATGTCGCGTGCTGCGGTATGCTGAGACACTAAAAGCACCATAGTAGAACACAGATCAAGGTTCTAAGTTGATGTAATAGCCAGTAGGAGGTAGTACAATTCAAGTTTTAGGTATTGAATATTGACTTTTTAGCTGGCTTTGGTGCTTTGGACATGAGCTAGGACCTTAAGATTCTGCATGAAAGGAGGACTAGCAGCCGAGTTGCAGGGGAGAATGTGAAAAGTGTTCATATATAGTAAAAACCTGAGAAATCCGTCCGTTTTGGTCATTTGTTATCGAATCGTCTTAAAGCCAGATCGTCACATTGGCCGCTCTTCTCTCTGAAATGTTTGTTCTTATCGTCTGCAAAGCTATGTCGCGTGCTGCGGTATGCTGAGACACTACAAGCACCATAGTAGAACACAGATGAAGCTTCTAAGTTGATGTAATATCCAGTAAGAAGTAGTAAAATTCAAGTTTTAGGTATTGAATATTGAATTTTTAGCTGGCTTTGGTGCCTTGGACATGAGCTAGGACCTTAAGATTCTGCATGAAAGGAGGACTAGCAGCCGAGTTGCACGGGAGAATGTGAAAAGTGTTCATATGTAGTAAAAACCTGAGAAATCCGTCCGTTTTCGTCATTTGTTATCGAATCGACTTAAAGCCAGATCGTCACATTGGCCGCTCTTCTCTCTGAAACGGTTGTACTTATCGTCTGCAAAGCTATGTCGCGTACTGCGGTATTCAGAGACACTAAAAGCAACATAGTAGAACACAGATGAAGCTTCTAAAATGATGTAATAGCCAGTAAGAAGTAGTACAATTCAAGTTTTAGGTATCGGTTATTGACTTTTTAGCTGGCTTTGGTGCCTTGGACATGAGCTAGGACCTTAAGATTCTGCATGAAAGGAGGACTAGCAGCCGAGTTGCACGGGAGAATGTGAAAAGTGTTCATATGTAGTAAAAACCTGAGAAATCCGTCCGTTTTCGTCATTTGTTACCGAATCGACTTAAAGCCAGATCGTCACATTGGCCTATCTTCTCTCTGAAACGGTTGTACTTATCGTCTGCAAAGCTATGTCGCGTGTTGCCGTAGGCGGAAACAGGAAAAGCACCATAATAGAACACAGATGAAGCTTCTAAGTTGATGTAATAGCCAGTAAGAAGTAGTCCAATTCAAGTTTTAGGTATCGGTTATTGACTTTTTAGCTGGCTTTGGTGCCTTGACCATGAGCTAGGACCTTAAGATTCTGCATGAAAGGAGGACTAGCAGCCGAGTTGCACGGCAGAATGTGAAAAGTGTTCATATGTAGTAAAAACCTGAGAAATCCGTCCGTTTTCGTCATTTGTTATCGAATCGACTTAAAGCCAGATCGTCACATTGGCCGCTCTTCTCTCTGAAACGGTTTTACTTATCGTCTGCAAAACTATGTCGCGTGCTGCGGTATGCGGAGAAACTAAAACCACCGTAGGAGAACACACATGATGCTTCTAAGTTGATGTAATAGCCAGTAAGAAGTAGTACAATTCAAGTTTTAGGTATTGATTACTGACTTTTTAGCTGGCTTTGGTGCCTTGGACATGAGCTAGGACCTTAAGATTCTGCATTAATGGAGGACTAGCAGCCGAGTTTCACGGGAGAATGTGAAAAGTGTTCATATGTAGTAAAAACCTGAGAAATCCGTCCGTTTTCGTCATTTGTTATCGAATCGAATTAAAGCCAGATCGACACATTGGCCGCTCTTCTCTCTGAAACGGTTGTACTTATCGTCTGCAAAGCTTTGTCGCGTGCTGCGGTATGCTGAGACACTACAAGCACCATAGTAGAACACAGATGAAGCTTCTAAGTTGAGGTAATAGCCAGTAAGAGGTAGTACAATTCAAGTTTTAGGTATTGAATATTGACCTTTTAGCTGGCTTTGGTGCCTTGGACATGAGATAGGACCTTAAGATTCTGCATGAAAGGAGGACTAGCAGCCGAGTTGCACGGCAGAATGTGAAAAGTGTTCATATGCAGTAAAAACCTGAGAAATCCGTCCGTTTTCGTCATTTGTTATCGAATCGACTTAAAGCCAGATCGTCACATTGGCCGCTCTTCTCTATGAAACGGTTGTACTTATCGTCTGCAAAACTATGTGGCGTGCTGCGGTATGCGGAGATACTAAAACCACCGTAGGAGAACACACATGAAGCTTCTAAGTTGATGTAATAGCCAGTAAGAAGTAGTACAATTCAAGTTTTAGGTATTGATTATTGACTTTTTAGCTGGCTTTGGTGCCTTGGACATGAGCTAGGACCTTAAGATTCTGCATGAAAGGAGGACTAGCAGCCGAGTTGCACGGGAGAATGTGAAAAGTGTTCATATGTAGTAAAAACCTGAGAAATCCGTTCGTTTTCGTCAATTTGTTATCGCATCGACTTAAAGCCAGATCGACACATTGGCCGCTCTTCTCTCTGAAACGGTTGTACTTATCGTCTGCAAAGCTATGTCGCGTGCTGCGGTATGCTGAGACACTAAAAGCACCATAGTAGAACACAGATCAAGGTTCTAAGTTGATGTAATAGCCAGTAGGAAGTAGTACAATTCAAGTTTTAGGTATTGAATATTGACCTTTTAGCTGGCTTTGGTGCTTTGGACATGAGCTAGGACCTTAAGATTCTGCATGAAAGGAGGACTAGCAGCCGAGTTGCAGGGGAGAATGTGAAAAGTGTTCATATATAGTAAAAACCTGAGAAATCCGTCCGTTTTGGTCATTTGTTATCGAATCGACTTAAAGCCAGATCGTCACATTGGCCGCTCTTCTCTCTGAAACGGTTGTACTTATCGTCTGCAAAACTATGTCGCGCGCTGCGGTATGCGGAGAAACTAAAAGCAACGTAGTAGAACACAGATGAAGCTTCTAAGTTGATGTAATAGCCAGTAAGAAGCAGTACATTTCAAGTTTTAGGTATTGATTATTGACTTTTTAGCTGGCTTTGGTGACTTGGACATGAGCTAGGACCTTAAGATTCTTCATGAAAGGAGGACTAGCAGCCGAGTTGCACGGGAGAATGTGAAAAGTGTTCATATGTAGTAAAAACCTGAGAAATCCGTCCGTTTTCGTCATTTGTTATCGAATCGACTTAAAGCCAGATCGTCACATTGGCCGCTCTTCTCTCGGAAACGGTTGTACTTATCGTCTGCAAAGCTATGTCGCGTACTGCGGTATTCAGAGACACTAAAAGCAACATAGTAGAACACAGATGAAGATTCTAAAATGATGTAATAGCCAGTAAGAAGTAGTACAATTCAAGTTTTAGGTATCGGTTATTGACTTTTTAGCTGGCTTTGTTGCCTTGGACATGAGCTAGGACCTTAAGATTCTGCATGAAAGGAGGACTAGCAGCCGAGTTGCACGGGAGAATGTGAAAAGTGTTCATATGTAGTAAAAACCTGAGAAATCCGTCCGTTTTCGTCATTTGTTACCGAATCGACTTAAAGCCAGATCGTTACATTGGCCGATCTTCTCTCTGAAACGGTTGTACTTATCGTCTGCAAAGCTATGTCGCGTGTTGCCGTAGGCGGAAACAGGAAAAGCACCATAATAGAACACAGATGAAGCTTCTAAGTTGATGTAATAGCCAGTAAGAAGTAGTCCAATTCAAGTTTTAGGTATCGGTTATTGACTTTTTAGCTGGCTTTGGTGCCTTGACCATGAGCTAGGACCTTAAGATTCTGCATGAAAGGAGGACTAGCAGCCGAGTTGCACGGCAGAATGTGAAAAGTGTTCATATGTAGTAAAAACCTGAGAAATCCGTCCGTTTTCGTCATTTGTTATCGAATCGACTTAAAGCCAGATCGTCACATTGGCCGCTCTTCTCTCTGAAACGGTTTTACTTATCGTCTGCAAAACTATGTCGCGTGCTGCGGTATGCGGAGAAACTAAAACCACCGTAGGAGAACACACATGATGCTTCTAAGTTGATGTAATAGCCAGTAAGAAGTAGTACAATTCAAGTTTTAGGTATTGATTATTGACTTTTTAGCTGGCTTTGGTGCCTTGGACATGAGCTAGGACCTTAAGATTCTGCATTAATGGAGGACTAGCAGCCGAGTTTCACGGGAGAATGTGAAAAGTGTTCATATGTAGTAAAAACCTGAGAAATCCGTCCGTTTTCGTCATTTGTTATCGAATCGACTTAAAGCCAGATCGACACATTGGCCGCTCTTCTCTCTGAAACGGTTGTACTTATCGTCTGCAAAGCTTTGTCGCGTGCTGCGGTATGCTGAGACACTACAAGCACCATAGTAGAACACAGATGAAGCTTCTAAGTTGAGGTAATAGCCAGTAAGAGGTAGTACAATTCAAGTTTTAGGTGTTGAATATTGACCTTTTAGCTGGCTTTGGTGCCTTGGACATGAGATAGGACCTTAAGATTCTGCATGAAAGGAGGACTAGCAGCCGAGTTGCACGGGAGAATGTGAAAAGTGTTCATATGTAATAAAAACCTGAGACATCCGACCGTTTTCGTTATTTGTTGTCGAATCGACGTAAAGCCAGATCGTCACATTGGCCGCTCTGCTCTCTGAAATGTTTGTACTTATCGTCTGCAAAGCTATGTCGCGTGCTGCGGTATGCTGAGACACTACAAGCACCATAGTAGAACACAGATGAAGCTTCTAAGTTGATGTAATATCCAGTAAGAAGTAGTAAAATTCAAGTTTTAGGTATTGAATATTGAATTTTTAGCTGGCTTTGGTGCCTTGGACATGAGCTAGGACCTTAATATTCTGCATGAAAGGAGGACTAGCAGCCGAGTTGCACGGGAGAATGTGAAAAGTGTTCATATGTAGTAAAAACCTAGAAATCCGTCCGTTTTCGTCATTTGTTATCGAATCGACTCAAAGCCAGATCGTCACATTGACCGCTCTGCTCTCTGAAACAGTTGTACTTATCGTCTGCAAAGCTATGTCGCGTACTGCGGTATTCGGAGACACTAAAAGCACCATAGTAGAACACAGATGAAGCTTCTAAGTTGATGTAATAGCCAGTAAGAAGTAGTGGAATTCAAGTTTTAGGTATCGCTTATTGACTTTTTAGCTGGCTTTGGTGCCTTGGACATGAGCTAGGACCTTAAGATTCTGCATGAAAGGAGGACTAGCAGCCGAGTTGCATGGGAGAATGTGAGAAGTGTTCATATGTAGTAAAAACCTTAGAAATCCGTCCGTTTTCGTCATTTGTTATCGAATCGACTTAAAGCCAGATCGTCACATTGGCCGCTCTTCTCTCTGAAACGGTTGTACTTATCGTCTGCAAAACTATGTCGCGTGCTGCGGTATGCGGAGAAACTAAAAGCAACGTAGTAGAACACAGATGAAGCTTCTAAGTTGATGTAATAGCCAGTAAGAAGCAGTAAATTTCAAGTTTTAGGTATTGATTATTGACTTTTTAGCTGGCTTTGGTGCCTTGGACATGAGCTAGGACCTTAAGATTCTGCATGAAAGGAGGACTAGCAGCCGAGTTGCACGGGAGAATGTGAAAAGTGTTCATATGTAGTAAAAACCTGAGAAATCCTTCCGTTTTCGTCATTTGTTATCGAATCGACTTAAAGCCAGATCGTCACATTGGCCGCTCTTCTCGCTGAAACGGTTGTACTTATCGTCTGCAAAGCTATGTCGCGTACTGCGGTATTCGGAGACACTAAAAGCAACATAGTAGAACACAGATGAAGCTTCTAAAATGATGTAATAGCCAGTAAGAAGTAGTACAATTCAAGTTTTAGGTATCGGTTATTGACTTTTTAGCTGGCTTTGGTGCCTTGGACATGAGCTAGGACCTTAAGATTCTGCATGAAAGGAGGACTAGCAGCCGAGTTGCACGGGAGAATGTGAAAAGTGATCATATGTAGTAAAAACCTGAGAAATCAGTCCGTTTTCCTCATTTGTTACCGAATCGACTTAAAGCCAGATCGTCACATTGGCCGATCTTCTCTCAGAAATGGTTGTACTTATCGTCTGCAAAGCTATGTCGCGTGTTGCCGTAGGCGGAAACAGGAAAAGCACCATAATAGAACACAGATGAAGCTTCTAAGTTGATGTAATAGCCAGTAAGAAGTAGTCCAATTCAAGTTTTAGGTATCGGTTATTGACTTTTTAGCTGGCTTTGGTGCCTTGACCATGAGCTAGGACCTTAAGATTCTGCATGAAAGGAGGACTAGCAGCCGAGTTGCACGGCAGAATGTGAAAAGTGTTCATATGTAGTAAAAACCTGAGAAATCCGTCCGTTTTGGTCATTTGTTATCGAATCGACTTAAAGCCAGATCGTCACATTGGCCGCTCTTCTCTCTGAAACGGTTGTACTTATCGTCTGCAAAACTATGTCGCGTGCTGCGGTATGCGGAGAAACTAAAACCACAGTAGGAGAACACAGATGAAGCTTCTAAGTTGATGTAATAGCCAGTAAGAAGTAGTACAATTCAAGTTTTAGGTATTGATTATTGACTTTTTAGCTGGCTTTGGTGCCTTGGACATGAGCTAGGACCTTAAGATTCTGCATGAAAGGAGGACTAGCAGCCGAGTTGCACGGGAGAATGTGAAAAGTGTTCATATGTAGTAAAAACCTCAGAAATCCGTCCGTTTTCGACATTTGTTATCGCATCTACTTAAAGCCAGATCGACACATTGGCCGCTCTTCTCTCTGAAACGGTTGTACTTATCGTCTGCAAAGCTTTGTCGCGTGCTGCGGTATGCTGAGACACTACAAGCACCATAGTAGAACACAGATGAAGCTTCTAAGTTGAGGTAATAGCCAGTAAGAGGTAGTACAATTCAAGTTTTAGGTATTGAATATTGACCTTTTAGCTGGCTTTGGTGCCTTGGACTTGAGATAGGACCTTAAGATTCTGCATGAAAGGAGGACTAGCAGCCGAGTTGCACGGGAGAATGTGAAAAGTGTTCATATGTAATAAAAACCTGAGACATCCGACCGTTTTCGTCTTTTGTTATCGAATCGACGTAAAGCCAGATCGTCACATTGGCCGCTCTGCTCTCTGAAATGGTTGTACTTATCGTCTGCAAAGCTATGTCGCGTGCTGCGGTATGCGGAGACACTAAAAGCACCACAGTAGAACACAGATGAAGCTTCTAAGTTGATGTAACAGCCAGTAAGAAGTAGTACAATTCCAGTTTTAGGTATTGAATATTGACCTTTTTGCTGGCTTTGGTGCCTTGGACAAGTGCTAGGACCTTAAGATTCTGCATGAAAGGAGGACTAGCTGCCGAGTTGCACGGGAGAATTTGAAAAGCGTTCATATGTAGTAAAAACCTGAGAAATACGTCCGTTTTCGTCATTTGTTATCGAATAGACTTAAAGCCAGATCGTCACATTGGCCGCTCTTCTCTCTGAAACGGTTGTACTTATCGTCTGCAAAGCTATGTCGCGAGCTGTGGTATGCGGAGACACTAAAATCACCATAGTACGAACAGATGAAGCATCTAAGTTGATGTAATAGCCAGTAAGAAGTAATCCAATTCAAGATTTGGGTATCGATTATTGACTTTTTAGCTGGCTTTGGTGCCTTGGACATGAGCTAGGACCTTAAGATTCTGCATGAAAGGAGGACTAGCAGCCGAGTTGCACGGGAGAATGTGAAAAGTGTTCATATGCAGTAAAAACCTGAGAAATCGTCCGTTTTCGTCATTTGTTATCGAATCGACTTAAAGCCAGATCGTCACATTGGCCGCTCTTCTCTCTGAATCGGTTGTACTTATCGTATGCAAAGCTATGTCGCGTGCTGCGGTGTGCTGAGACACTAAAAGCACCATAGTAGAACACAGATCACGCTTCTAAGTTGATGTAATAGCCAGTAAGAAGTAGTACAATTCAAGTTTACGGTATTGAATATTGACCTTTTAGCTGGCTTTGGTGCCTTGGACATGAGCTAGGACCTTAAGGTTCTGCATGAAAGGAGGACTATCAGCCGGGTTGCACGGGAGAATGTGAAAAGTGTTCATATGTAGTAAAAAAATGAGACATCCGTCCGTTTTCGTCATTTGTTATAGAATCGACTTAAAGCCACATCGTCACATTGGCCGCTCTTCTCTCTGAAACGGTTGTACTTATCGTCTGCAAAACTATGTCGCGTGCTGCGGTATGCGGAGAAACTATAAGCACCGTAGTAGAACACAGATGAAGCTTCTAAGTTGATCTAATAGCCAGTAAGAAGTAGTACAATTCAAGTTTTAGGTATTGATTATTGAATTTTTAGCTGGCTTTGGTGCCTTGGACATGAGCTAGGATCATAATATTCTGCCTGAAAGGAGGACTAGCAGCCGAGTTGCACGGGAGAATGTGAAAAGTGTTCATATGTTGTAAAAACCTTAGAAATCCGTCCGTTTTCGTCATTTGTTATCGAATCGACTTAAAGCCAGATCGTCACATTAGCCGCTCTTCTCTCTGAAACGGTTGTACTTATCGTCTGCAAAGCTATGTCGCGTGCTGCGGTATGCGGAGACACTAAAATCACCACAGTAGAACACAGATGAAGCTTCTAAGTTGATGTAACAGCCAGTAAGAAGTAGTACAATTCCAGTTTTAGGTATTGAATATTGACCTTTTTGCTGGCTTTGGTGCCTTGGACATGTGCTAGGACCTTAAGATTCTGCATGAAAGGAGGACTAGCTGCCGAGTTGCACGGGAGAATTTGAAAAGTGTTCATATGTAGTAAAAACCTGAGAAATCCGTCCGTTTTCGTCATTTGTTATCGAATAGACTTAAAGCCAGATCGTCACATTGGCCGCCCTTCTCTCTGAAACGGTTGTACTTATCGTCTGCAAAGCTATGTCGCGAGCTGTGGTATGCGGAGACACTAAAATCACCATAGTAGGAACAGATGAAGCATCTAAGTTGATGTAATAGCCAGTAAGAAGTAATCCAATTCAAGATTTGGGTATCGATTATTTACTTTTTAGCTGGCTTTGGTGCGTTGGACATGAGCTAGGACCTTAAGATCTGCATGAAAGGTGGACTAGCAGCCGAGTTGCACGGGAGAATGTGAAAAGTGTTCATATGCAGTAAAAACCTGAGACATCCGTCCGTTTTCGTCATTTGTTATCGAATCGACTTAAAGCCAGATGGTCACATTGGCCGCTCTTCTCTCTGAAACGGTTGTACTTATCGTCTGCAAAGCTATGTCGCGTGCTACGGTATGCTGAGACACTAAAAGCACCATAGTAGAACACAGATGAAGCTTCTAAGTTGATGTAATAGCCAGTAAGAAATAGTACAATTCAAGTTTTAGGTATTGAATATTGAATTTTTAGCTGGCTTTGGTGCCTTGGACATGAGCTAGGACCTTAATATTCTGCATGAAAGGAGGACTAGCAGCCGAGTTGCATGAGACAATGTGAAAAGTGTTCAAATGTAGTAAAAACCTGAGAAATACGTCTGTTTTCGTCATTGGTTATCGAATCGACTTCAAGCCAGATCGTCACATTGGCCGCTCTTCTCTCTGAAACGGTTGTACTTATCGTCTGCAAAGCTATGTCGCGTGCTGCGGTATACGGAGAAACTAAAAACACCGTAGTAGAACACAGATGAACCTTCTATGTTGATGTATTAGCCAGTAAGAAGTAGTACAATTCAAGTTTTAGGTATTGATTATTGACTTTTTAGCTGGCTTTGGTGCCTTGGACACGAGCTAGGACCTTAAGATTCTGCATGAAAGGAGGACTAGCAGCCAAGTTGCACGGGAGAATGTGAAAAGTGTTCATATGTAGTAAAAACCTGAGAAATCCGTCCGTTTTCGTCATTTGTTATCGAATCGACTTAAAGCCTGATCGTCACATTGGCCGCTCTTCTCTCTGAAACGGTTGTACTTATCGTCTGCAAAACTATGTCGCGTGCTGCGGTATGCGGAGAAACTAAAAGCAACGTAGTAGAACACAGATGAAGCTTCTAAGTTGATGTAATAGCCAGTAAGAAGCAGTACATTTCAAGTTTTAGGTATTGATTATTGACTTTTTAGCTGGCTTTGGTGCCTTGGACATGAGCTAGGACCTTAAGATTCTGCATGAAAGGAGGACTAGCAGCCGAGTTGCACGGGAGAATGTGAAAAGTGTTCATATGTAGTAAAAACCTGAGAAATCCGTCCGTTTTCGTCATTTGTTATCGAATCGACTTAAAGCCAGATCGTCACATTGGCCGCTCTTCTCTCTGAAACGGTTGTACTTATCGTCTGCAAAGCTATGTCGCGTACTGCGGTATTCGGAAACACTAAAAGCAACATAGTAGAACACAGATGAAGCTTCTAAAATGATGTAATAGCAGGTAAGAAGTAGTACAATTCTAGTTTTAGGTATCGGTTATTGACTTTTTAGCTGGCTTTGGTGCCTTGGACATGAGCTAGGACCTTAAGATTATGCATGAAAGGAGGACTAGCAGCCGAGTTGCATGGGAGAATGTGAAAAGTGTTCATATGTAGTAAAAACCTGAGAAATCAGTCCGTTTTCCTCATTTGTTACCGAATCGACTTAAAGCCAGATCGTCACATTGGCCGATCTTCTCTCTGAAACGGTTGTACTTATCGTCTGCAAAGCTATGTCGCGTGTTGCCGTAGGCGGAAACAGGAAAAGCACCATAATAGAACACAGATGAAGCTTCTAAGTTGATGTAATAGCCAGTAAGAAGTAGTCCAATTCAAGTTTTAGGTATCGGTTATTGACTTTTTAGCTGGCTTTGGTGCCTTGACCATGAGCTAGGACCTTAAGATTCTGCATGAAAGGAGGACTAGCAGCCGAGTTGCACGGCAGAATGTGAAAAGTGTTCATATGTAGTAAAAACCTGAGAAATCCGTCCGTTTTCGTCATTTGTTATCGAATCGACTTAAAGCCAGATCGTCACATTGGTCGCTCTTCTCTCTGAAACGGTTGTACTTATCGTCTGCAAAACTATGTCGCGTGCTGCGGTATGCGGAGAAACTAAAACCACCGTAGGAGAACACACATGAAGCTTCTAAGTTGATGTAATAGCCAGTAAGAAGTAGTACAATTCAAGTTTTAGGTATTGATTATTGACTTTTTAGCTGGCTTTGGTGCCTTGGACATGAGCTAGGACCTTAAGATTCTGCATGAAAGGAGGACTAGCAGCCGCGTTGGATGGGAGAATGTGAAAAGTGTTCATATGTAGTAAAAACCTGAGAAATCCGTCCGTTTTCGTCATTTGTTATCGCATCGACTTAAAGCCAGATCGACACATTGGCCGCTCTTCTCTCTGAAACGGTTGTACTTATCGTCTGCAAAGCTTTGTCGCGTGCTGCGGTATGCTGAGACACTACAAGCACCATAGTAGAACACAGATGAACTTTCTAAATTGAGGTAATAGCCAGTAAGAGGTAGTACAATTCAAGTTTTAGGTATTGAATATTGACCTTTTAGCTGGCTTTGGTGCCTTGGACATGAGATAGGACCTTAAGATTCTGCATGAAAGGAGGACTAGCAGCCGAGTTGCACGGGAGAATGTGAAAAGTGTTCATATGTAATAAAAACCTGAGACATCCGACCGTTTTCGTCATTTGTTATCGAATCGACGTAAAGCCAGATCGTCACATTGGCCGCTCTGCTCTCTGAAATGGTTGTACTTATCGTCTGCAAAGCTATGTCGCGTACTGCGGTATTCGGAGACACTAAAAGCACCACAGTAGAACACAGATGAAGCTTCTAAGTTGATGTAATATCCAGTAAGAAGTAGTACAATTCAAGTTTTAGGTATCGATTATTGACTTTTTAGCTGGTTATGGTGCCTTGGACATGAGCTAGGACCTTAAGATAATGCATGAAAGGAGGACTAGCAGCCGAGTTTCACGGGAGAATGTGAAAAGTGTTCATATGTAGTAAAAACCTGAGAAATCCGTCCGTTTTCGTCATTTGTTATCGAATCGACTTAAAGCCAGATCGTCACATTGGCCGCTCTTCTCTCTGAAACGGTTGTACTTATCGTCTGCAAAGCTATGTCGCGTGCTGCGGTATGCTGAGACACTAAAAGCACCATAGTAGAACACAGATCACGCTTCTAAGTTGATGTAATAGCCAGTAAGAAGTAGTACAATTCAAGTTTTAGGTATAGAATATTGACCTTTTAGCTGGCTTTGGTGCCTTGGACATGAGCTAGGACCTTAAGGTTCTGCATGAAAGGAGGACTAGCAGCCGAGTTGCACGGGAGAATGTGAAAAGTGTTCATATGTAGTAAAAAAATGAGACATCCGTCCGTTTTCGTCATTTGTTATAGAATCGACTTAAAGCCACATCGTCACATTGGCCGCTCTTCTCTCTGAAACGGTTGTACTTATCGTCTGCAAAACTATGTCGCGTGCTGCGGTATGCGGAGAAACTAAAAGCACCGTAGTAGAACACAGATGAAGCTTCTAAGTTGATCTAATAGCCAGTAAGAAGTAGTACAATTCAAGTTTTAGGTATTGATTATTGACTTTTTAGCTGGCTTTGGTGCCATGGACATGAGCTAGGATCTTAATATTCTGCATGAAAGGAGGACTAGCAGCCGAGTTGCACGGGAGAATGTGAAAAGTGTTCATATCTAGTAAAAACCTTAGAAATCCGTCCGTTTTCGTCATTTGTTATCGAATCGACTTAAAGCCAGATCGTCACATTAGCCGCTCTTCTCTCTGAAACGGTTGTACTTATCGTCTGCAAAGCTATGTCGCATGCTGCGGTATGCGGAGACACTAAAATCACCACAGTAGAACACAGATGAAGCTTCTAAGTTGATGTAACAGCCAGTAAGAAGTAGTACAATTCCAGTTTTAGGTATTGAATATTGACCTTTTAGCTGGCTTTGGTGCCTTGGACATGAGCTAGGACCTTAAGGTTCTGCATGAAAGGAGGACTAGCAGCCGAGTTGCACGGGAGAATGTGAAAAGTGTTCATATGTAGTAAAAAAATGAGACATCCGTCCGTTTTCGTCATTTGTTATAGAATCGACTTAAAGCCACATCGTCACATTGGCCGCTCTTCTCTCTGAAACGGTTGTACTTATCGTCTGCAAAACTATGTCGCGTGCTGCGGTATGCGGAGAAACTAAAAGCACCGTAGTAGAACACAGATGAAGCTTCTAAGTTGATGTAATAGCCAGTAAGAAATAGTACAATTCAAGTTTTAGGTATTGAATATTGAATTTTTAGCTGGCTTTGGTGCCTTGGACATGAGCTAGGACCTTAATATTCTGCATGAAAGGAGGACTAGCAGCCGAGTTGCATGAGACAATGTGAAAAGTGTTCAAATGTAGTAAAAACCTGAGAAATACGTCTGTTTTCGTCATTGGTTATCGAATCGACTTCAAGCCAGATCGTCACATTGGCCGCTCTTCTCTCTGAAACGGTTGTACTTATCGTCTGCAAAGCTATGTCGCGTGCTGCGGTATGCGGAGACACTAAAATCACCACAGTAGAACACAGATGAAGCTTCTAAGTTGATGTAACAGCCAGTAAGAAGTAGTACAATTCCAGTTTTAGGTATTGAATATTGACCTTTTTGCTGGCTTTGGTGCCTTGGACATGTGCTAGGACCTTAAGATTCTGCAAGAAAGGAGGACTAGCTGCCGAGTTGCACGGGAGAATTTGAAAAGTGTTCATATGTAGTAAAAACCTGAGAAATCCGTCCGTTTTCGTCATTTGTTATCGAATAGACTTAAAGCCAGATCGTCACATTGGCCGCTCTTCTCTCTGAAACGATTGTACTTATCGTCTACAAAGCTATGTCGCGTGCTGCGGTATGCGGAGACACTAAAAGCACCATAGTAGAACACAGATGAAGCTTCTAAGTTAATGTAATAGCCAGTAAGAAGTAGTACAATTCAAGTTTTAGGTATCGATTATTGACTTTTTAGCTGGCTTTGGTGCCTTGGACATGAGCTAGGACCTTAGGATTCTGCATGAAAGGAGGACTAGCAGCCGAGTTGCATGGGAGAATGTGAAAAGTGTTCATATGCAGTAAAAACCTGAGACATCTGTCCGTTTTCGTCATTTGTTATCGAATCGACTTAAAGCCAGATCGTCACATTGGCCGCTCTTCTCTCTGAAACGGTTGTACTTATCGTCTGCAAAGCTATGTCGCGTGCTGCGGTATGCTGAGACACTAAAAGCACCATAGTAGAACACAGATGAAGCTTCTAAGTTGATGTAATAGCCAGTAAGAAGTAGTACAATTCAAGTTTTAGGTATTGAATATTGAATTTTTAGCTGGCTTTGGTGCCTTGGACATGAGCTAGGACCTTAATATTCTGCATGAAAGGAGGACTAGCAGCCGAGTTGCATGAGACAATGTGAAAAGTGTTCAAATGTAGTAAAAACCTGAGAAATACGTCTGTTTTCGTCATTGGTTATCGAATCGACTTCAAGCCAGATCGTCACATTGGCCGCTCTTCTCTCTGAAACGCTTGTTCTTATCGTCTGCAAAGCTATGTCGCGTACTGCGGTATGCGGAGACACTAAAAGCACCATAGTAGAACACAGATGAAGCTTGTAAGTTGATGTAATACCCAGTAAGAATTAGTACAATTCAAGTTTTAGGTAATGATTATTGACTTTTTAGCTGGCTTTGGTGCCTTGGACATGAGCTAGGACCTTAGGATTCTGCATGAAAGGAGGACTAGCAGCCGAGTTGCACGGGAGAATGTGAAAAGTGTTCATATGCAGTAAAAACCTGAGACATCCGTCCGTTTTCGTCATTTGTTATCGAATCGACTTAAAGCCAGATCGTCACATTGGCCGCTCTTCTCTCTGAAACGGTTGTACTTATCGTCTGCAAAGCTATGTCGCGTGCTGCGGTATGCTGAGACACTAAAAGCACCACAGTAGAACACAGATGAAGCTTCTAAGTTGATGTAATAGCCAGTAAGAAGTAGTACAATTCAAGTTTTAGGTATTGAATATCGAATTTTTAGCTGGCTTTGGTGCCTTGGACATGAGCTAGGACCTTAATATTCTGCATGAAAGGAGGACTAGCAGCCGAGTTGCATGAGACAATGTGAAAAGTGTTCAAATGTAGTAAAAACCTGAGAAATACGTCTGTTTTCGTCATTGGTTATCGAATCGACTTCAAGCCAGATCGTCACATTGGCCGCTCTTCTCTCTGAAACGGTTGTACTTATCGTCTGCAAAACTATGTCGCGTGCTGCGGTATGCGGAGGAACTAAAAGCAACGTAGTAGAACACAGATGAAGCATCTAAGTTGATGAAATAGCCAGTAAGAAGTAGTACAATTCAAGTTTTAGGTATTGAATATTGAATTTTTAGCTGGCTTTGGTGCCTTGGACATGAGCTAGGACCTTAATATTCTGCATGAAAGGAGGACTAGCAGCCGAGTTGCATGAGACAATGTGAAAAGTGTTCAAATGTAGTAAAAACCTGAGAAATACGTCTGTTTTCGTCATTGGTTATCGAATCGACTTCAAGCCAGATCGTCACACTAACCGCTCTTCTCTCTGAAACGCTTGTACTTATCGTCTGCAAAGCTATGTCGCGTGCTGCGGTATGCGGCGACACTAAAAGCACCATAGTAGAACACAGATGAAGCTTGTAAGTTGATGTAATACCCAGTAAGAATTAGTACAATTCAAGTTTTAGGTATTGATTATTGACTTTTTAGCTGGCTTTGGTGCCTTGGACATGAGCTAGGACCTTAAGATTCTCCATGAAAGGAGGACTAGCAGCCGAGTTGCACTGGAGAATGTGAAAAGTGTTCATATGTAGTAAATACCTGAGAAATCCGTCCGTTTTCGTCATTTGTTATCGAATCGACTTAAAGCCAGATCGTCACATTGGCCGCTCTTCTCTCTGAAACGGTTGTACTTATCGTCTGCAAAACTATGTCGCGTGCTGCGGTATGCGGAGAAACTAAAACCACCGTAGGAGAACACACATGAAGCTTCTAAGTTGATGTAATAGCCAGTAAGAAGTAGTACAATTCAAGTTTTAAGTATTGATTATTGACTTATTAGCTGGCTTTGGTGCCTTGGACATGAGCTAGGACCTTAAGATTCTGCATGAAAGGAGGACTAGCAGCCGAATTGCACGGGACAATGTGAAAAGTGTTCATATGTAGTAAAAATCTGAGAAATCCGTCCGTTTTCGTCATTTGTTATCGAATCGACTTAAAGCCAGATCGACACATTGGCCGCTCTTCTCTCTGAAACGGTTGTACTTATCGTCTGCAAAGCTTTGTCGCGTGCTGCGGTATGCTGAGACACTACAAGCACCATAGTAGAACACAGATGAAGCTTCTAAGTTGAGGTAATAGCCAGTAAGTGGTAGTACAATTCAAGTTTTAGGTATTGAATATTGACCTTTTAGCTGGCTTTGGTGCCTTGGACATGAGATAGGACCTTAAGATTCTGCATGAAAGGAGGACTAGCAGCCGAGTTGCACGGGAGAATGTGAAAAGTGTTCATATGTAATAAAAACCTGAGACATCCGACCGTTTTCGTCATTTGTTATCGAATCGACGTAAAGCCAGATCGTCACATTGGCCGCTCTGCTCTCTGAAATGGTTGTACTTATCGTCTGCAAAGCTATGTCGCGTGCTGCGGTATGCTGAGACACTACAAGCACCATAGTAGAACACAGATGAAGCTTCTAAGTTGATGTAATATCCAGTAAGGAGTAGTACAATTCAAGTTTTAGGTATTGAATATTGAATTTTTAGCTGGCTTTGGTGCCTTGGACATGAGCTAGGACCTTAATATTCTGCATGAAAGGAGGACTAGCAGCCGAGTTGCAGGGGAGAATGTGAAAAGTGTTCATATGTAGTAAAAACCTGAGAAATCCGTCCGTTTTCGTCATTTGTTATCGAATCGACTTAAAGCCACATCGTCACATTGGCCGCTCTTCTCTCTGAAACGCTTGTACTTATCGTCTGCAAAGCTATGTCGCGTGCTGCGGTATGTGGAGACACTAAAAGCACCATAGTAGAATACAGATGAAGCTTCTAAGTTGATGTAATAGCCAGTAAGAAGTAGTGGAATTCAAGTTTTAGGTATCGCTTGTGGCTTTTTAGCTGGCTATGGTGCCTTGGACATGAGCTAGGACCTTAAGATTCTGCATGAAAGGAGGACTAGCAGCCGAGTTGCACGGGAGAATGTGAAAAGTGTTCATATGTAGTAAAAACCTGAGAAATCCGTCCGTTTTCGTCATTTGTTATCGAATCGACTTAAAGCCAGAACGTCACATTGGCCGATCTTCTCTCTGAAACGGATGTACTTATCGTCTGCAAAGCTATGTCGCGTGCTGCGGTATGCTGAGACACTAAAAGCACCGTAGTAGAACACAGATGAAGCTTCTATGTTGATGTATTAGCCAGTAAGAAGTAGTACAACTCAAGTTTTAGGTATTGATTATTGAATTTTTAGCTGGCTTTGGTGCCTTGGACAAGAGCTAGGACCTTAAGATTCTGCATGAAAGGAGGATTAGCAGCCAAGTTGCACGGGAGAATGTGAAAAGTGTTCAAATGTAGTAAAAACCTGAGAAATCCGTCCGTTTTCGTCATTTGTTATCGAATCGACATAAAGCCAGATCGTCACATTGGCCGCTCTTCTCTCTGAAACGGTTGTACTTATCGTCTGCAAAGCTATGTCGCGTACTGCGGTATTCGGAGACACTAAAAGCACCATAGTAGAACACAGATGAAGCTTCTAAAATGATGTAATAGCCAGTAAGAAGTAGTACAATTCAAGTTTTAGGTATCGGTTATTGACTTTTTAGCTGGCTTTGGTGCCTTGGACATGAGCTAGGACCTTAAGATTCTGCATGAAAGGAGGACTAGCAGCCGAGTTGCACGGGAGAATGTGAAAAGTGTTCATATGTAGTAAAAACCTGAGAAATCCGTCCGTTTTCGTCATTTGTTATCGAATCGACTTAAAGCCACATCGTCACATTGGCCGATCTTCTCTCTGAAACGGATATACTTATCGTCTGCAAAGCTATGTCGCGTGCTGCGGTATGCTGAGACACTAAAAGCACCATAGTAGAACACAGATCAAGGTTCTAAGTTGATGTAATAGCCAGTAAGAAGTAGTACAATTCAAGTTTTAGGTATTGAATATTGACCTTTTAGCTGGCTTTGGTGCTTTGGACATGAGCTAGGACCTTAAGATTCTGCATGAAAGGAGGACTAGCAGCCGAGTTGCAGGGGAGAATGTGAAAAGTGTTCATATGTAGTAAAAACCTGAGAATTCCGTCCGTTTTGGTCATTTGTTATCGAATCGACTTAAAGCCAGATCGTCACATTGGCCGCTCTTCTCTCTGAAACGGTTGTACTTATCGTCTGCAAAACTATGTCGCGTGCTGCGGTATGCGGAGAAACTAAAACCACCGTAGGAGAACACAGATGAAGCTTCTAAGTTGATGTAATAGCCAGTAAGAAGTAGTATAATTCAAGTTTTAGGTATTGATTATTGACTTTTTAGCTGGCTTTGGTGCCTTGGACATGAGCTAGGACCTTAAGATTCTGCATGAAAGGAGGACTAGCAGCCGAGTTGCACGGGAGAATGTGAAAAGTGTTCATATGTAGTAAAAACCTGAGAAATCCGTCCGTTTTCGTCATTTGTTATCGCATCGACTTAAAGCCAGATCGACACATTGGCCGCTCTTCTCTCTGAAACGGTTGTACTTATCGTCTGCAAAGCTTTGTCGCGTGTTGCGGTATGCTGAGACACTACAAGCACCATAGTAGAACACAGATGAAGCTTCTAAGTTGAGGTAATAGCCAGTAAGAGGTAGTACAATTCAAGTTTTAGGTATTGAATATTGAACTTTTAGCTGGCTTTGGTGCCTTGGATATGAGCTAGGACCTTAAGATTCTGCATGAAAGGAGGACTAGCAGCCGAGTTGCACGGGGAATGTGAAAAGTGTTCATATGTAATAAAAACCTGAGACATCCGACCGTTTTCGTCATTTGTTATCGAATCGACGTAATGCCAGATCGTCACATTGGCCGCTCTGCTCTCTGAAATGGTTGTACTTATCGTCTGCAAAGCTATGTCGCGTACTGCGGTATTCGGAGACACTAAAAGCACTACAGTAGAACACAGGTGAAGCTTCTAAGTTGATGTAATATCCAGTAAGAAGTAGTACAATTCAAGTTTTAGGTATCGATTATTGACTTTTTAGCTGGCTTTGGTGACTTGGACATGAGCTAGGACCTTAAGATAATGCATGAAAGGAGGACTAGCAGCCGAGTTTCACGGGAGAATGTGAAAAGTGTTCATATGTAGTAAAAACCTGAGAAATCCGTCGGTTTTCGTCATTTGTTATCGAATCGACTTAAAGCCAGATCGTCACATTGGCCGCTCTTCTCTCTGAAACGGTTGTACTTATCGTCTGCAAAGCTATGTCGCGTGCTGCGGTATGCTGAGACACTAAAAGCACCATAGTAGAACACAGATCACGCTTCTAAGTTGATGTAATAGCCAGTAAGAAGTAGTACAATTCAAGTTTTAGGTATTGAATATTGACCTTTTAGCTGGCTTTGGTGCCTTGGACATGAGCTAGGACCTTAAGGTTCTGCATGAAAGGAGGACTAGCAGCCGAGTTGCACGGGAGAATGTGAAAAGTTTTCATATGTAGCAAAAAAATGAGACATCCGTCCGTTTTCGTCATTTGTTATCGAATCGACTTAAAGCCACATCGTCACATTGGCCGCTCTTCTCTCTGAAACGGTTGTACTTATCGTCTGCAAAACTATGTCGCGTGCTGCGGTATGCGGAGAAACTAAAAGAACCGTAGTAGAACACAGATGAAGCTTCTAAGTTGATGTAATAGCCAGTAAGAAGTAGTACAATTCAAGTTTTAAGTATTGATTATTGACTTTTTAGCTGGCTTTGGTGCCTTGGACATGAGCTAAGATCTTAATATTCTGCATGAAAGGAGGACTAGCAACCGAGTTGCACGGGAGAATGTGAAAAGTGTTCATATGTAGTAAAAACCTTAGAAATCCGTCCGTTTTCGTCATTTGTTATCGAATCGACTTAAAGCCAGATCGTCACATTAGCCGCTCTTCTCTCTGAAACGGTTGTACTTATCGTCTGCAAAGCTATGTCGCGTGCTGCGGTATGCGGAGACACTAAGATCACCACAGTAGAACACAGATGAAGCTTCTAAGTTGATGTAACAGCCAGTAAGAAGTAGTACAATTCCAGTTTTAGGTACTGAATATTGACCTTTTTGCTGGCTTTGGTGCCTTGGACATGTGCTAGGACCTTAAGATTCTGCATGAAAGGAGTACTAGCTGCCGAGTTGCACGGGAGAATTTGAAAAGTGTTCATATGTAGTAAAAACGTGAGAAATCCGTCCGTTTTCGTCATTTGTTATCGAATAGACTTAAAGCCAGATCGTCACATTGGCCGCTCTTCTCTCTGAAACGGTTGTACTTATCGTCTGCAAAGCTATGTCGCGAGCTGTGGTATGCGGAGACACTAAAATCACCATAGTAGGAACAGATGAAGCATCTAAGTTGATGTAATAGCCAGTAAGAAGTAATCCAATTCAAGATTTGGGTATCAATTATTTACTTTTTAGCTGGCTTTGGTGCCTTGGACATGAGCTAGGACCTTAAGATTCTGCATGAAAGGAGGACGAGCAGCCGAGTTGCACGGGAGAATGTGAAAAGTGTTCATATGTAGTAAAAACCTGAGAAATCCGTCCGTTTTCATTTGTTATCGAATCGACTTAAAGCCAGATCGTCACATTGGCCGCTCTTCTCTCTGAAACGGTTGTACTTATCGTCTGCAAAGCTATGTCGCGTGCTGCGGTATGCTGAGACACTAAAAGCACAATAGTAGAACACAGATGAAGCTTCGAAGTTGATGTAATAGCCAGTAAGAAGTAGTACAATTCAAGTTTTAGGAATTGATTATTGACTTTTTAGCTGGCTTTGGTGCCTTGGACATGAGCTAGGACCTTAAGATTCTGCATGAAAGGAGGACTAGCAGCCGAGTAGCATGAGACAATGTGAAAAGTGTTCAAATGTAGTAAAAACCTGAGAAATAAGTCTGTTTTCGTCATTGGTTAATGAATCGACTTCAAGCCAGATCGTCACATTGGCCGCTCTTCTCTCTGAAACGCTTGTACTTATCGTCTGCAAAGCTATGTCGCGTGCTGCGGTATGCGGAGACACTAGAAGCACCATAGTAGAACACAGATGAAGCTTGTAAGTTGATGTAATACCCAGTAAGAATTAGTACAATTCAAGTTTTAGGTATTGATTATTGACTTTTTGCTGGCTTTGGTGCCTTGGACATGAGCTAGGACCTTAAGATTCTACATGAAAGGAGGACTAGCAGCCGAGTTGCACGGGAGAATGTGAAAAGTGTTCATATGTAGTAAATACCTGAGAAATCCGTCCGTTTTCGTCATTTGTTATCGAATCGACTTAAAGCCAGATCGTCACATTGGCCGCTCTTCTCTCTGAAACGGTTGTACTTATCGTCTGCAAAACTATGTCGCGTGCTGCGGTATGCGGCGAAACTAAATGCACCGTAGTAGAACACAGATGAAGCTTCTAAGTTGATGTAATAGCCAGTAAGAAGCAGTACAATTCAAGTTTTAGGTATTGATTATTGACTTTTTAGCTGGCTTTGGTGCCTTGGACATGAGCTAGGACCTTAAGATTCTGCATGAAAGGAGGACTAGCAGCCGAGATGCACGGGAGAATGTGAAAAGTGTTCATATGTAGTAAAAACCTGAGAAACCCGTCCGTTTTCGTCATTTGTTATCGAATCGACTCAAAGCCAGATCGTCACATTGGCCGCTCTTCTCTCTGAAACGGTTGTACTTATCGTCTGCAAAGCTATGTCGCGTACTGCGGTATTCGGAGACACTAAAAACACCAAAGTAGAACACAGATGAAGCTTCTAAAATGATGTAATAGCCAGTAAAAAGTAGCACAATTCAAGTTTTAGGTATCGGTTATTGACTTTTTAGCTGGCTTTGGTGCCTTGGACATGAGATAGGACCTTAAGATTCTGCATGAAAGGAGGACTAGCAGCCGAGTTGCACGGGAGAATGTGAAAAGTGTTCATATGTAGTAAAAACCTGAGAAATCCGTCCGTTTTCGTCATTTGTTATCGAATCGACTTAAAAGCCAGATCGTCACATTGGCCGATCTTCTCTCTGAAATGGTTGTACTTATCGTCTGCAAAGCTATGTCGCGTATTGCCGTAGGCGGAAATAGGAAAAGCACCATAATAGAACACAGATGAAGCTTCTAAGTTGATGTAATAGCCAGTAGGAAGTAGTCCAATTCAAGTTTTAGGTATCGATTATTGACTTTTTAGCTGGCTTTGGTGCCTTGGACATGAGCTAGGACCTTAAGATTCTGCATGAAAGGAGGACTAGCAGCCGAGTTGCACGGGAGAATGTGAAAAGTGTTCATATGTAGTAAAAACCTGAGACATCCGTCCGTTTTCGTCATTTGTTATTGATTCGATGTAAAGCCAGATCGTCACATTGGCCGCTCTTCTCTCTGAAACGGTTGTACTTATCGTCTGCAAAGCTATGTCGCGTACTGCGGTATTCGGAGACACTAAAAGCACCACAGTAGAACACAGATGTAGCTTCTAAGTTAATGTAATATCCAGTAAGAAGTAGTACAATACAAGTTTTAGGTATCGATTATTGAGTTTTTAGCTGGCTTTGGTGCCTTGGACATGTGCTGTTGCCTTAAGATTCTGCAAGAAAGGAGGACTAGCAGCCGAGTTGCACGGGAGAATGTGAAAAGTGTTCATATGTAGTAAAAACCTGAGAAACCCGTCCGTTTTCGTCATTTGTTATCGAATCGACTTAAAGCCAGATCGTCACATTGGCCGCTCTTCTCTCTGAAACGGTTGTACTTATCGTCTGCAAAGCTATGTCGCGTGCTGCGATATGCTGAAACACCAAAAGCACAATAGTAGAATACAGATCAAGCTTCTAAGTTGATGTAATAGCCAGTAAGAAGTAGTACAATACAAGTTTTAGGTATCGATTATTGAGTTTTTAGCTGGCTTTGGTGCCTTGGACATGAGCTGTTGCCTTAAGATTCTGCAAGAAAGGAGGACTAGCAGCCGAGTTGCACGGGAGAATGTGAAAAGTGTTCATATGTAGTAAAAACCTGAGAAACCCGTCCGTTTTCGTCATTTGTTATCGAATCGACTTAAAGCCAGATCGTCACATTAGCCGCTCTTCTCTCTGAAACGGTTGTACTTATCGTCTGCAAAGCTATGTCGCGTGCTGCGGTATGCGGAGACACTAAAATCACCACAGTAGAACACAGATGAAGCTTCTAAGTTGATGTAACAGCCAGTAAGAAGTAGTACAATTCCAGTTTTAGGTACTGAATATTGACCTTTTTGCTGGCTTTGGTGCCTTGGACATGTGCTAGGACCTTAAGATTCTGCATGAAAGGAGTACTAGCTGCCGAGTTGCACGGGAGAATTTGAAAAGTGTTCATATGTAGTAAAAACATGAGAAATCCGTCCGTTTTCGTCATTTGTTATCGAATAGACTTAAAGCCAGATCGTCACATTGGCCGCTCTTCTCTCTGAAACGGTTGTACTTATCGTCTGCAAAGCTATGTCGCGAGCTGTGGTATGCGGAGACACTAAAATCACCATAGTAGGAACAGATGAAGCATCTAAGTTGATGTAATAGCCAGTAAGAAGTAATCCAATTCAAGATTTGGGTATCAATTATTTACTTTTTAGCTGGCTTTGGTGCCTTGGACATGAGCTAGGACCTTAAGATTCTGCATGAAAGGAGGACGAGCAGCCGAGTTGCACGGGAGAATGTGAAAAGTGTTCATATGTAGTAAAAACCTGAGAAATCCGTCCGTTTTCATTTGTTATCGAATCGACTTAAAGCCAGATCGTCACATTGGCCGCTCTTCTCTCTGAAACGGTTGTACTTATCGTCTGCAAAGCTATGTCGCGTGCTGCGGTATGCTGAGACACTAAAAGCACAATAGTAGAACACAGATGAAGCTTCGAAGTTGATGTAATAGCCAGTAAGAAGTAGTACAATTCAAGTTTTAGGAATTGATTATTGACTTTTTAGCTGGCTTTGGTGCCTTGGACATGAGCTAGGACCTTAAGATTCTGCATGAAAGGAGGACTAGCAGCCGAGTTGCATGAGACAATGTGAAAAGTGTTCAAATGTAGTAAAAACCTGAGAAATAAGTCTGTTTTCGTCATTGGTTAATGAATCGACTTCAAGCCAGATCGTCACATTGGCCGCTCTTCTCTCTGAAACGCTTGTACTTATCGTCTGCAAAGCTATGTCGCGTGCTGCGGTATGCGGAGACACTAGAAGCACCATAGTAGAACACAGATGAAGCTTGTAAGTTGATGTAATACCCAGTAAGAATTAGTACAATTCAAGTTTTAGGTATTGATTATTGACTTTTTGCTGGCTTTGGTGCCTTGGACATGAGCTAGGACCTTAAGATTCTACATGAAAGGAGGACTAGCAGCCGAGTTGCACGGGAGAATGTGAAAAGTGTTCATATGTAGTAAATACCTGAGAAATCCGTCCGTTTTCGTCATTTGTTATCGAATCGACTTAAAGCCAGATCGTCACATTGGCCGCTCTTCTCTCTGAAACGGTTGTACTTATCGTCTGCAAAGCTATGTCGCGTGCTGCGGTATGCTGAGACACTAAAAGCACCACAGTAGAACACAGATGAAGCTTCTAAGTTGATGTATAAGCCAGTAAGAAGTAGTACAATTCTAGTTTTAGGTATCGATTATTGACTTTTTAGCTGGCTTTGGTGCCTTTGACATGAGCCAGGACCTTAAGATCCTGCATGAAAGGAGGACTAGCAGCCAAGTTGCACGGGAGAATGTGAAAAGTGTTCATATGTAGTAAAAACCTGAGAAATCCGTACGTTTTCGTCATTTGTTATCGAATCGACTTAAAGCCAGATCGTCACATTGGCCGCTCTTCTCTCTGAAACGGTTGTACTTATCGTCTGCAAAACTATGTCGCGTGCTGCGGTATGCGGCGAAACTAAATGCACCGTAGTAGAACACAGATGAAGCTTCTAAGTTGATGTAATAGCCAGTAAGAAGCAGTACAATTCAAGTTTTAGGTATTGATTATTGACTTTTTAGCTGGCTTTGGTGCCTTGGACATGAGCTAGGACCTTAAGATTCTGCATGAAAGGAGGACTAGCAGCCGAGATGCACGGGAGAATGTGAAAAGTGTTCATATGTAGTAAAAACCTGAGAAATCCGTCCGTTTTCGTCATTTGTTATCGAATCGACTCAAAGCCAGATCGTCACATTGGCCGCTCTTCTCTCTGAAACGGTTGTACTTATCGTCTGCAAAGCTATGTCGCGTACTGCGGTATTCGGAGACACTAAAAACACCAAAGTAGAACACAGATGAAGCTTCTAAAATGATGTAATAGCCAGTAAAAAGTAGCACAATTCAAGTTTTAGGTATCGGTTATTGACTTTTTAGCTGGCTTTGGTGCCTTGGACATGAGATAGGACCTTAAGATTCTGCATGAAAGGAGGACTAGCAGCCGAGTTGCACGGGAGAATGTGAAAAGTGTTCATATGTAGTAAAAACCTGAGAAATCCGTCCGTTTTCGTCATTTGTTATCGAATCGACTTAAAAGCCAGATCGTCACATTGGCCGATCTTCTCTCTGAAATGGTTGTACTTATCGTCTGCAAAGCTATGTCGCGTGTTGCCGTAGGCGGAAATAGGAAAAGCACCATAATAGAACACAGATGAAGCTTCTAAGTTGATGTAATAGCCAGTAGGAAGTAGTCCAATTCAAGTTTTAGGTATCGATTATTGACTTTTTAGCTGGCTTTGGTGCCTTGGACATGAGCTAGGACCTTAAGATTCTGCATGAAAGGAGGACTAGCAGCCGAGTTGCACGGGAGAATGTGAAAAGTGTTCATATGTAGTAAAAACCTGAGACATCCGTCCGTTTTCGTCATTTGTTATTGAATCGATGTAAAGCCAGATCGTCACATTGGCCGCTCTTCTCTCTGAAACGGTTGTACTTATCGTCTGCAAAGCTATGTCGCGTACTGCGGTATTCGGAGACACTAAAAGCACCACAGTAGAACACAGATGTAGCTTCTAAGTTAATGTAATATCCAGTAAGAAGTAGTACAATACAAGTTTTAGGTATCGATTATTGAGTTTTTAGCTGGCTTTGGTGCCTTGGACATGAGCTGTTGCCTTAAGATTCTGCAAGAAAGGAGGACTAGCAGCCAAGTTGCACGGGAGAATGTGAAAAGTGTTCATATGTAGTAAAAACCTGAGAAACCCGTCCGTTTTCGTCATTTGTTATCGAATCGACTTAAAGCCAGATCGTCACATTGGCCGCTCTTCTCTCTGAAACGGTTGTACTTATCGTCTGCAAAGCTATGTCGCGTGCTGCGATATGCTGAAACACCAAAAGCACAATAGTAGAATACAGATCAAGCTTCTAAGTTGATGTAATAGCCAGTAAGAAGTAGTACAATTCAAGTTTTAGGTATTGAATATTGACCTTTTAGCTGGCTTTGGTGCCTTGGACATGAGCTAGGACCTTAAGATTCTGCATGAAAGGAGGACTAGCAGCCGAGTTGCACGGGAGAATGTGAAAAATGTTCATATGTAGTAAAAAAATGAGACATCCGTCCGTTTTCGTCATTTGTTATCGAATCGACTTAAAGCCACATCGTCACATTGGCCGCTCTTCTCTCTGAAACGGTTGTACTTATCGTCTGCAAAACTATGTCGCGTGCTGCGGTATGCGGAGAAACTAAAAGCACCGTAGTAGAACACAGATGAAGCTTCTAAGTTGATGTATTAGCCAGTAAGAGGTAGTACAATTCAAGTTTTAGGAATTGATTATTGACTTTTTAGCTGGCTTTGGTGCCTTGGACATGAGCTAGGACCTTAAGATTCTGCATGAAAGGAGGACTAGCAGCCGAGTTGCACGGGAGAATGTGAAAAGTGTTCATATGTAGTAAAAACCTGAGAAATACGTCTGTTTTCGTCATTGGTTATTGAATCGACTTCAAGCCAGATCGTCACATTGGCCGCTCTTCTCTCTGAAACGCTTGTACTTATCGTCTGCAAAGCTATGTCGCGTGCTGCGGTATGCGGAGACACTAAAAGCACCATAGTAGAACACAGATGAAGCTTGTAAGTTGATGTAATACCCAGTAAGAATTAGTACAATTCAAGTTTTAGGTATTGATTATTGACTTTTTAGCTGGCTTTGGTGCCTTGGACATGAGCTAGGACCTTAAGATTCTGCATGAAAGGAGGACTAGCAGCCGAGTTGCACGGGAGAATGTGAAAAGTGTTCATATGTAGTAAATACCTGAGAAATCCGTCCGTTTTCGTCATTTGTTATCGAATCGACTTAAAGCCAGATCGTCACAATGGCCGCTCTTCTCTCTGAAACGGTTGTACTTATCGTCTGCAAAGCTATGTCGCGTGCTGCGGTATGCTGAGACACTAAAAGCACCGTAGTAGAACACAGATGAAGCTTCTAAGTTGATGTATTAGCCAGTAAGAAGTAGTACAATTCTAGTTTTAGGTATCGATTATTGACTTTTTAGCTGGCTTTGGTGCCTTGGACATGAGCCAGGACCTTAAGATTCTGCATGAAAGGAGGACTAGCAGCCAAGTTGCACGGGAGAATGTGAAAAGTGTTCATATGTAGTAAAAACCTGAGAAATCCGTCTGTTTTCGTCATTTGTTATCGAATCGACTTAAAGCCAGATCGTCACATTGGCCGCTCTTCTCTCTGAAACGGTTGTACTTATCGTCTGCAAAACTATGTCGCGTGCTGCGGTATGCGGCGAAACTAAATGCACCGTAGTAGAACACAGATGAAGCTTCTAAGTTGATGTAATAGCCAGTAAGAAGCAGTACAATTCAAGTTTTAGGTATTGATTATTGACTTTTTAGCTGGCTTTGGTGCCTTGGACATGAGCTAGGACCTTAAGATTCTGCATGAAAGGAGGACTAGCAGCCGAGATGCACGGGAGAATGTGAAAAGTGTTCATATGTAGTAAAAACCTGAGAAATCCGTCCGTTTTCGTCATTTGTTATCGAATCGACTCAAAGCCAGACCGTCACATTGGCCGCTCTTCTCTCTGAAACGGTTGTACTTATCGTCTGCAAAGCTATGTCGCGTACTGCGGTATTCGGAGACACTAAAAACACCATAGTAGAACACAGATGAAGCTTCTAAAATGATGTAATAGCCAGTAAAAAGTAGCACAATTCAAGTTTTAGGTATCGGTTATTGACTTTTTAGCTGGCTTTGGTGCCTTGGACATGAGCTAGGACCTTAAGATTCTGCATGAAAGGAGGACTAGCAGCCGAGTTGCACGGGAGAATGTGAAAAGTGTTCATATGTAGTAAAAACCTGAGAAATCCGTCCGTTTTCGTCATTTGTTATCGAATCGACTTAAAAGCCAGATCGTCACATTGGCCGATCTTCTCTCTGAAATGGTTGTACTTATCGTCTGCAAAGCTATGTCGCGTGTTGCCGTAGGCGGAAACAGGAAAAGCACCATAATAGAACACAGATGAAGCTTCTAAGTTGATGTAATAGCCAGTAAGATGTAGTCCAATTCAAGTTTTAGGTATCGATTATTGACTTTTTAGCTGGCTTTGGTGCCTTGGACATGAGCTAGGACCTTAAGATTCTGCATGAAAGGAGGACTAGCAGCCGAGTTGCACGGGAGAATGTGAAAAGTGTTCATATGTAGTAAAAACCTGAGACATCCGTCCGTTTTCGTCATTTGTTATTGAATCGATGTAAAGCCAGATCGTCACATTGGCCGCTCTTCTCTCTGAAACGGTTGTACTTATCGTCTGCAAAGCTATGTCGCGTACTGCGGTATTCGGAGACACTAAAAGCACCACAGTAGAACACAGATGTAGCTTCTAAGTTAATGTAATATCCAGTAAGAAGTAGTAGAATACAAGTTTTAGGTATCGATTATTGAGTTTTTAGCTGGCTTTGGTGCCTTGGACATGAGCTGTTACCTTAAGATTCTGCATGAAAGGAGGACTAGCAGCCGAGTTGCACGGGAGAATGTGAAAAGTGTTCATATGTAGTAAAAACCTGAGAAACCCGTCCGTTTTCGTCATTTGTTATCGAATCGACTTAAAGCCAGATCGTCACATTGTCCGCTCTTCTCTCTGAAACGGTTGTACTTATCGTCTGCAAAGCTATGTCGCGTGCTGCGATATGCTGAAACACCAAAAGCACAATAGTAGAATACAGATCAAGCTTCTAAGTTGATGTAATAGCCAGTAAGAAGTAGTACAATTCAAGTTTTAGGTATTGAATATTGACCTTTTAGCTGGCTTTGGTGCCTTGGACATGAGCTAGGACCTTAAGATTCTGCATGAAAGGAGGACTAGCAGCCGAGTTGCACGTGAGAATGTGAAAAATGTTCATATGTAGTAAAAAAATGAGACATTCGTCCGTTTTCGTCATTTGTTATCGAATCGACTTAAAGCCACATCGTCACATTGGCCGCTCTTCTCTCTGAAACGGTTGTACTTATCGTCTGCAAAACTATGTCGCGTGCTGCGGTATGCGGAGAAACTAAAAGCACCATAGTAGAACACAGATGAAGCTTCTAAGTTGATGTAATAGCCAGTAAGAAGTGGTACAATTCAAGTTTTAGGTATTGATTATTGACTTTTTAGCTGGTTTTGGTGCCTTGGACATGTGCTAGGACCATAATATTCTGCATGAAAGGAGGACTAGCAGCCGAGTTGCACGGGAGAATGTGAAAAGTGTTCATATGTAGTAAAAACCTTAGAAATCCGTCCGTTTTCGTCATTTGTTATCGAATCGACTTAAAGTCAGATCGTCACATTGGCCGCTCTTCTCTCTGAAACGGTTGTACTTGTCGCCTGCAAAGCTATGTCACGTGCTGCGGTATGCGGAGACACTAAAATCAGCACAGTAGAACACAGATGAAGCTTCTAAGTTGATGTAATAGCCAGTAAGAAGTAGTACAATTCAAGTTTTACGTATTGAATATTGACCTTTTTGCTGGCTTTGGTGCCTTGGACATGTGCTAATACCTTAAGATTCTGCATGAAAGGAGGACTAGCAGCCGAGTTGCACGGGAGAATGTGAAAAGTGTTCATATGTAGTAAAAACCTGAGAAATCCGTCCGTTTTCGTCATTTGTTATCGAATCGACTTAAAGCCAGATCGTCACATTGGCCGCTCTTCTCTCTGAAACGGTTTTACTTATCGTCTGCAAAGCTATGTCACGTACTGCGGTATTCGGAGACACTTAAAGCACCATAGTAGAACACAGATGAAGCTTCTAAGATGATGTAATAACCAGTAAGAAGAAGTACAATTCTAGTTTTAGGTATCGGTTATTGACTTTTTAGCTGGCTTTGGTGCCTTGGACATGAGCTAGGACCTTAAGATTCTGCATGAAAGGAGGACTAGCAGCCCAGTTGCTCGGGAGAATGTGAAAAGTGTTCATATGTAGTACAAACCTGAGAAATCCGTCCGTTTTCGTCATTTGTTATCGAATCGACTTAAAGCCAGATCGTCACATTGGCCGCTCTTCTCTCTGAAACGGTTGTACTTATCGTCTGCAAAGCTATGTCGCGTGTTGCCGTAGGCGGAAACAGGAAAAGCACCATAATAGAACACAGATGAAGCTTCTAAGTTGATGAAATAGCCAGTAAGAAGTAGTCCAATTCAAGTTTTAGGTATCGATTATTGACTTTTTAGATGGCTTTGGTGCCTTGGACATGAGCTAGGACTTTACGATTCTGCATAAAAGGAGGACTAGCAGCCCAGTTGCACGGGAGAATGTGAAAAGTGTTCATATGTAGTAAAACCTGAGAAATACGTCCGTTTTCGTCATTTGTTATCGAATCGACTTAAAGCCAGATCGTCACATTGGCCGCTCTTCTCTCTAAAACGGTTGTACTTTTCGTCTGCAAAGCTATGTCGCGTGCTGCGGTATGCTGAGACACTAAAAGCACCATAGTAGAACACAGATGAAGCTTCGAAGTTGATGTAATAGCCAGTAAGAAGTAGTACAATTCAAGTTTTAGGTATCGAATATTGACTTTTTAGCTGGCTTTGGTGCCTTGGACATGAGCTAGCACCTTAAGATTCTGCATGAAAGGAGGACTAGCAGCCGAGTTGCACGGGAGAATGTGAAAAGTGTTCATATGTAGTAATAACCTGAGAAATACGTCCTTTTTCGTCATTTGTTATCGAATCGACTTAAAGCCAGATCGTCACATTGGCCGCTCTTCTCTCTGAAGCGGTTGTACTTATCGTCTGCAAAGCTATGTCACGTGCTGCGGTATGTGGTGACACTAAAATCACCGCAGTAGAACACAGATGAAGCGTCTAAGATGATGTAATATCCAGTAAGAAGTAGTACAATTCAAGTTTTATGTATCGATTATTAACTTTTCAGCTGGCTTTGGTGCATTGGACATGAGCTAGGACCTAAAGATTCTGCATGAAAGGTGGACTAGCAGCCGAGTTCCACGGGAGAATGTGAAAAGTGTTCATATGTAGTAAAAACCTGAGAAATCCGTCCGTTTTCGTCATTTGTTATCGAATCGACTTAAAGCCAGATCGTCACATTGGCCGCTCTTCTCTCTGAAACGGTTGTACTTAGCGTCTGCAAAACTATGTCGCGTGCTGCGGTATTCGGAGACACTAAAAGCACCATAGTATAACACAGATGAAGCTTCTAAGATGATGTAATAGCCAGTAAGAAGAAGTACAATTCAAGTTTTAGGTATCGGTTATTGACTTTTTAGCTGGCTTTGGTGCCTTGGACATGAGCTAGGACCTTAAGATTCTGCATGAAAGGAGGACTAGCAGCCGAGTTGCACGGGAGAAAGTGAAAAGTGTTCATATGTAGTACAAACCTGAGAAATCCGTCCGTTTTCGTCATTTGTTATCGAATCGACTTAAAGCCAGGTCGTCACATTGGCCGCTCTTCTCTCTGAAACGGCTGTACTTACCGTCTGCAAAGCTATGTCGCGTGCTGCGGTATGCGGAGACACTAAAATCACCATAGTAGAACACAGATGAAGCTTCTAAGTTGATGCAATAGCCAGTAAGAAGTAGTACTATTCAAGTTTTAGGTATCGATTATTGACCCTTTAGCTGGCTTCGGTACCTTGGACATGAGCTAGGACCTTAAGATTCTGCATGAAAGGAGGACTAGCAGCCGAGTTGCACGTCAGAATGTGAAAAGTGTTCATATGTAGTAAAAACCTGAGAAATCCGTCCGTTTTCGTCATTTGTTATCGAATCGACTTAAAGCCAGATGGTCACATTGGCCGCTCTTCTCTCTGAGACGTTTGTACATATCGTCTGCAAAGCTATGTCGCGTGCTGCGGGATGCTGAGACACTAAAAGCACCATAGTAGACCACAGATCAAGCTTCTAAGTTGATGTAATAGCCAGTAAGAAGTAGTACAATTCAAGTTTTAGGTATTGAATATGGACCTTTTAGCTGGCTTTGGTGCCTTGGACATGAGCTAGGACCTTAAGATTCTGCATGAAAGTAGGACTAGCAGCCGAGTTGCACGGGAGAATGTGAAAAGTGTTCATATATAGTAATAACCTGAGAAATCCGTCCTTTTTCGTCATTTGTTAGCGAATCGACTTAAAGCCAGATCGTCACATTGGCCGCTCTTCTCTCTGAAACGGTTGTACTTATCGTCTGCAAAGCTATGTCACGTGCTGCGGTATGCGGAGACACTAAAATCACCACAGTAGAACACAGATGAAGCTTCTAAGTTGATGTAATTACCAGTAAGAAGTAGTACAATTCAAGTTTTAGGTATCGATTATTGACTTTTTAGCTGGCTTTGGTGCATTGGACATGAGCTAGGACCTTAATATTCTGCATGAAAGGTGGACTAGCAGCCGATTTGCACGGGAGAATGTGAAAACCGTTCAAATGTAGTAAAATCCTGAGAAATCCGTCCGTTTTCGTCATTTGTTATCGAATCTACTTAAAGCCAGATCGTCACATTGGCCGCTCTTCTCTCTGAAACGGTTGTACTTATCGTCTGCAAAGTTATGTCTCGTGCTGCGGTATGCGGAGACACTAAAATCACCACAGTAGGACACAGATGAAGCTTCTAAGTTGATGTAATATCCAGTAAGAAGTAGTACAATCAAGTTTTAGGTATCGATTATTGACTTTTTAGCTGGCTTTGGTGCCTTGGACATGAGCTAGGACCTTAATATGCTGCATGAATGGAGGACTAGCAGCCGAGTTGCACGGGAGAATGCGAAAACTGTTCAAATGTAGTAAAAACCTGAGAAATACGTCCGTTTTCGTCATTTGTTATCGAATCGACTTAAAGCCAGATCGTCAAATTGGCCGCTCTTCTCTCTGAAACGGTTGTACTTATCGTCTGCAAAGCTATGTCGCGTACTGCGGTATTCGGAGACACTAAAAGCACCATAGTATAACACAGATGAAGCTTCTAAGATGATGTAATAGCCAGTAAGAAGAAGTACAATTCAAGTTTTAGGTATCGGTTATTGACTTTTTAGCTGGCTTTGGTGCCTTGGACATGAGCTAGGACCTTATGATTCTGCATGAAAGGAGGACTAGCTGCCGAGTTGCACGGGAGAATGTGAAAAGTGTTCATATGTAGTACAAACCTGAGAAATGCGTCCGTTTTCGTCATTTGTAAGCGAATCGACTTAAAGGCAGATCGTCACATTGGCCGCTCTTCTCTCTGAAACGGTTCTACTTATCGTCTGGAAAGCTATGTCGCGTGTTGCCGTAGGCCGAAACAGGAAAAGCACCATAATAGAACACAGATGAAGCTTCTAAGTTGATGTAATAGCCAGTAAGAAGTAGTCCAATTCAAGATTTAGGTATCGATTATTGACTTTTTAGCTGGCTTTGGTGCCTTGGACATGAGCTAGGACCTTAAGATTCTGCATGAAAGGAGGACTAGCAGCCGAGTTGCACGGGAGAATGTGAAAAGTGTTCATATGTAGTAAAAACCTGAGAAATTGGTCCGTTTTCGTCATTTGTTATCGAATCGACTTAAAGCCAGATCGTCACAATGGCCGCTCTTCTCCCTGAAACGGTTGTACTTATCGTCTGCAAAGCTATGTCGCGTGCTGCGATATGCTGAGACACTAAAAGCACCATAGTAGAATACAGATCAAGCTTCTAAGTTGATGTAATAGCCAGTAAGAAGTAGTACAATTCAAGTTTTAGGTATTGAATATTGACCTTTTAGTTGGCTTTGGTGCCTTGGACATGAGCTAGGACCTTAAGATTCTGCATTAAAGGAGGACTAGCAGACGAGTTGCACGGGAGAATGTGAAAAATGTTCATATGTAGTATAAAAATGAGACATCCGTCCGTTTTCGTCATTTGTTATCGAATCGACTTAAAGCCACATCGTCACATTGGCCGCTCTTCCCTCTGAAACGGTTGTACTTATCGTCTGCAAAACTATGTCGCGTGCTGCGGTATGCTGAGACACTAAAAGCACCATAGTAGAACACAGATGAAGCTTCGAAGTTGATGTAATAGCCAGTAAGAAGTAGTACAATTCAAGTTTTAGGTATCGGTTATTGACTTTTTACCCTTCTTTGGTGCCTTGGACACGAGCTAGGAACTTAAGATTTTGCATGAAGGAGGACTAGCAGCCGAGTTGCACGGGAGAATGTGAAAAGTGTTCATATGTAGTAAAACCTGAGAAATACGTCCGTTTTCGTCATTTGTTATCGAATCGACTTAAAGCCAGATCGTCACATTGGCCGCTCTTCTCTCTGAAACGGTTGTACTTATCGTCTGCAAAGCTATGTCGCGTGCTGCGGTATGTGGAGACACTAAAAGCACCATAGTAGACCACAGATGAAGTTTCTAAGTTGATATAATATCCAGTAAGATGTAGTACAATTCAAGTTTTAGGTATTGAATATGGACCTTTTAGCTGGCTTTGGTGCCTTGGACATGAGCTAGGACCTTAAGATTCTGCATGAAAGTAGGACTAGCAGCCGAGTTGCACGGGAGAATGTGAAATGTGTTCAAATGTAGTAAAAACCTGAGAAATCCGTCCGTTTTTGTCATTTGTTATCGAATCTACTTAAAGCCAGATCGTCACATTGGCCGCTCTTCTCTCTGAAACGGTTGTACTTATCGTCTGCAAAGCTATGTCTCGTGCTGCGGTATGCGGAGACACTAAAATCACCACAGTAGAACACAGATGAAGCTTCTAAGTTGATGTAATATCCAGTAAGAAGTAGTACAATCAAGTTTTAGGTATCGATTATTGACTTTTTAGCTGGCTTTGGTGCCTTGGACATGAGCTAGGACCTTAATATGCTGCATGAAAGGAGGACTAGCAGCCGAGTTGCACGGGAGAATGCGAAAACTGTTCAAATGTAGTAAAAACCTGAGAAATACGTCCGTTTTCGTCATTTGTTATCGAATCGACTTAAAGCCAGATCGTCAAATTGGCCGCTCTTCTCTCTGAAACGGTTGTACTTATCGTCTGCAAAGCTATGTCGCGTACTGCGGTATTCGGAGACACTAAAAGCACCATAGTATAACACAGATGAAGCTTCTAAGATGATGTAATAGCCAGTAAGAAGAAGTACAATTCAAGTTTTAGGTATCGGTTATTGACTTTTTAGCTGGCTTTGGTGCCTTGGACATGAGCTAGGACCTTAAGATTCTGCATGAAAGGAGGACTAGCTGCCGAGTTGCACGGGAGAATGTGAAAAGTGTTCATATGTAGTACAAACCTGAGAAATGCGTCCGTTTTCGTCATTTGTTATCGAATCGACTTAAAGCCAGATCGTCACATTGGCCGCTCTTCTCTCTGAAACGGTTCTACTTATCGTCTGGAAAGCTATGTCGCGTGTTGCCGTAGGCCGAAACAGGAAAAGCACCATAATAGAACACAGATGAAGCTTCTAAGTTGATGTAATAGCCAGTAAGAACTAGTCCAATTCAAGATTTAGGTATCGATTATTGACTTTTTAGCTGGCTTTGGTGCCTTGGACATGAGCTAGGACCTTAAGATTCTGCATGAAAGGAGGACTAGCAGCCGAGTTGCACGGGAGAATGTGAAAAGTGTTCATATGTAGTAAAAACCTGAGAAATCCGTACGTTTTCGTCATTTGTTATCGAATCGACTTAAAGCCAGATCGTCACATTGGCCGCTCTTCTCTCTGAAACGGTTGTACTTATCGTCTGCAAAGCTATGTCGCGTGCTGCGGGATGCTGAGACACTAAAAGCACCATAGTAGACCACAGATGAAGTTTCTAAGTTGATATAATATCCAGTAAGATGTAGTACAATTCAAGTTTTAGGTATTGAATATGGACCTTTTAGCTGGCTTTGGTGCCTTGGACATGAGCTAGGACCTTAAGATTCTGCATGAAAGTAGGACTAGCAGCCGAGTTGCACGGGAGAATGTGAAATGTGTTCAAATGTAGTAAAAACCTGAGAAATCCGTCCGTTTTTGTCATTTGTTATCGAATCTACTTAAAGCCAGATCGTCACATTGGCCGCTCTTCTCTCTGAAACGGTTGTACTTATCGTCTGCAAAGCTATGTCTCGTGCTGCGGTATGCGGAGACACTAAAATCACCACAGTAGAACACAGATGAAGCTTCTAAGTTGATGTAATATCCAGTAAGAAGTAGTACAATCAAGTTTTAGGTATCGATTATTGACTTTTTAGCTGGCTTTGGTGCCTTGGACATGAGCTAGGACCTTAATATGCTGCATGAAAGGAGGACTAGCAGCCGAGTTGCACGGGAGAATGCGAAAACTGTTCAAATGTAGTAAAAACCTGAGAAATACGTCCGTTTTCGTCATTTGTTATCGAATCGACTTAAAGCCAGATCGTCAAATTGGCCGCTCTTCTCTCTGAAACGGTTGTACTTATCGTCTGCAAAGCTATGTCGCGTACTGCGGTATTCGGAGACACTAAAAGCACCATAGTATAACACAGATGAAGCTTCTAAGATGATGTAATAGCCAGTAAGAAGAAGTACAATTCAAGTTTTAGGTATCGGTTATTGACTTTTTAGCTGGCTTTGGTGCCTTGGACATGAGCTAGGACCTTAAGATTCTGCATGAAAGGAGGACTAGCTGCCGAGTTGCACGGGAGAATGTGAAAAGTGTTCATATTTAGTACAAACCTGAGAAATGCGTCCGTTTTCGTCATTTGTTATCGAATCGACTTAAAGCCAGATCGTCACATTGGCCGCTCTTCTCTCTGAAACGGTTCTACTTATCGTCTGCAAAGCTATGTCGCGTGCTGCGGTATGCGGAGAAACTAAAAGCAACGTAGTAGAACACAGATGAAGCTTCTAAGTTGATGTAATAGCCAGTAAGAAGTAGTACAATTCAAGTTTTACGTATTGATTATTGACTTTTTAGCTGGCTTTGGTGCCTTGGACATGAGCTAGGACCTTAAGATTCTGCATGAAAGGAGGACTAGCAGCCGAGTTGCACGGGAGAATGTGAAAAGTGTTCATATGTAGTACAAACCTGAGAAATCCGTCCGTTTTCGTCATTTGTTATCGAATCGACTTAAAGCCCGATCGTCACATTGGCCGCTCTTCTCTCTGAAACGGTTGTACTTACCGTCTGCAAAGCTATGTCGCGTGCTGCGGTATGCGGAGACACTAAAATCACCATAGTAGAACATAGATGGAGCTTCTAAGTTGATGCAATAGCCAGTAAGAAGTAGAACAATTCAAGTTTTAGGTATCGATTATTGACTCTTTAGCTGGCTTCGGTACCTTGGACATGAGCTAGGACCTTAAGATTCTGCATGAAAGGAGGACTAGCAGCCGAGTTGCACGTCAGAATGTGAAAAGTGTTCATATGTAGTAAAAACCTGAGAAATCCGTCCGTTTTCGTCATTTGTTATCGAATCGACTTAAAGCCTGATGGTCACATTGGCCGCTCTTCTCTCTGAAACGTTTGTACATATCGTGTGCAAAGCTATGTCGCGTGCTGCGGTATGTGGAGACACTAAAATCACCATAGTAGAACACAGATGAAGCGTCTAAGTTGATGTAATAGCCAGTAAGAAGTAGTACAATTCAAGTTTTAGGAATCGATTATTGACTTTTTAGCTAGCTTTGGTGCCTTGGACATGAGCTAGGACTTTAAGATTCTGCATGTAAGGAGGACTAGCAGCCGAGTTGCACGGGAGAATGTGAAAAGTGTTCATATGTAGTAAAAACCTGAGAAATCCGTACGTTTTCGTCATTTGTTATCGAATCGACTTAAAGCCAGATCGTCACATTGGCCGCTCTTCTCTCTGAAACGGTTGTACTTATCGTCTGCAAAGCTATGTCGCGTGCTGCGGGATGCTGAGACACTAAAAGCACCATAGTAGACCACAGATGAAGTTTCCAAGTTGATATAATATCCAGTAAGATGTAGTACAATTCAAGTTTTAGGGATTGAATATGGAACTTTTAGCTGGCTTTGGTGCCTTGGACATGAGCTAGGACCTTAAGATTCTGCATGAAAGTAGGACTAGCAGCCGAGTTGCACGGGAGAATGTGAAATGTGTTCAAATGTAGTAAAAACCTGAGAAATCCGTCCGTTTTTGTCATTTGTTATCGAATCTACTTAAAGCCAGATCGTCACATTGGCCGCTCTTCTCTCTGAAACGGTTGTACTTATCGTCTGCAAAGCTATGTCTCGTGCTGCGGTATGCGGAGACACTAAAATCACCACAGTAGAACACAGATGAAGCTTCTAAGTTGATGTAATATCCAGTAAGAAGTAGTACAATCAAGTTTTAGGTATCGATTATTGACTTTTTAGCTGGCTTTGGTGCCTTGGACATGAGCTAGGACCTTAATATGCTGCATGAAAGGAGGACTAGCAGCCGAGTTGCACGGGAGAATGCGAAAACTGTTCAAATGTAGTAAAAACCTGAGAAATACGTCCGTTTTCGTCATTTGTTATCGAATCGACTTAAAGCCAGATCGTCAAATTGGCCGCTCTTCTCTCTGAAACGGTTGTACTTATCGTCTGCAAAGCTATGTCGCGTACTGCGGTATTCGGAGACACTAAAAGCACCATAGTATAACACAGATGAAGCTTCTAAGATGATGTAATAGCCAGTAAGAAGAAGTACAATTCAAGTTTTAGGTATCGGTTATTGACTTTTTAGCTGGCTTTGGTGCCTTGGACATGAGCTAGGACCTTAAGATTCTGCATGAAAGGAGGACTAGCTGCCGAGTTGCACGGGAGAATGTGAAAAGTGTTCATATGTAGTACAAACCTGAGAAATGCGTCCGTTTTCGTCATTTGTTATCGAATCGACTTAAAGCCAGATCGTCACATTGGCCGCTCTTCTCTCTGAAACGGTTCTACTTATCGTCTGGAAAGCTATGTCGCGTGTTGCCGTAGGCCGAAACAGGAAAAGCACCATAATAGAACACAGATGAAGCTTCTAAGTTGATGTAATAGCCAGTAAGAAGTAGTCCAATTCAAGATTTAGGTATCGATTATTGACTTTTTAGCTGGCTTTGGTGCCTTGGACATGAGCTAGGACCTTAAGATTCTGCATGAAAGGAGGACTAGCAGCCGAGTTGCACGGGAGAATGTGAAAAGTGTTCATATGTAGTAAAAACCTGAGAAATCGGTCCGTTTTCGTCATTTGTTATCGAATCGACTTAAAGCCAGATCGTCACAATGGCCGCTCTTCTCCCTGAAACGGTTGTACTTATCGTCTGCAAAGCTATGTCGCGTGCTGCGGTATGCTGAGACACTAAAAGCACCATAGAAGAATACAGATCAAGCTTCTAAGTTGATGTAATAGCCAGTAAGAAGTAGTACAATTCAAGTTTTAGGTATTGAATATTGACCTTTTAGTTGGCTTTGGTGCCTTGGACATGAGCTAGGACCTTAAGATTCTGCATTAAAGGAGGACTAGCAGACGAGTTGCACGGGAGAATGTGAAAAATGTTCATATGTAATAAAAAAATGAGACATCCGTAAGTTTTCGTCATTTGTTATCGAATCGACTTAAAGCCACATCGTCACATTGGCCGCTCTTCCCTCTGAAACGGTTGTACTTATCGTCTGCAAAAATATGTCGCGTGCTGCGGTATGCTGAGACACTAAAAGCACCATAGTAGAACACAGATGAAGCTTCGAAGTTGATGTAATAGCCAGTAAGAAGTAGTACAATTCAAGTTTTAGGTATCGGTTATTGACTTTTTACCCTTCTTTGGTGCCTTGGACACGAGCTAGGAACTTAAGATTTTGCATGAAGGAGGACTAGCAGCCGAGTTGCACGGGAGAATGTGAAAAGTGTTCATATGTAGTAAATCCTGAGAAATACGTCCGTTTTCGTCATTTGTTATCGAATCGACTTAAAGCCAGATCGTCACATTGGCCGCTCTTCTCTCTGAAACGGTTGTACTTATCGTCTGCAAAGCTATGTCGCGTGCTGCGGTATGTGGAGACACTAAAAGCACCATAGTAGAACACAGATGAAGCTTCGAAGTTGATGTAATACCCAATAAGAAGTAGTACAATTCAAGTTTAAGGTATCGAATATTGACTTTTTAGCTGGCTTTGGTGCCTTGGACATGAGCTAGGACCTTAAGATTCTGCATGAAAGGAGGACTAGCAGCCGAGTTGCACGGGAGAATGTGAAAAGTGTTCATATGTAGTAATAACCTGAGAAATCCGTCCTTTTTCGTCCTTTGTTATCGAATCGACTTAAAGCCAGATCGTCACATTGGCCGCTCTTCTCTCTGAAGCGGTTGTACTTATCGTCTGCAAAGCTATGTGACGTGCTGCGGTATGTGGTGACACTAAAATCACCGCAGTAGAACACAGATGAAGCTTCTAAAATGATGTAATATCCAGTAAGAAGTAGTACAATTCAAGTTTTAGGTATCGATTATTGACTTTTCAGCTGGCTTTGGTGCATTGGACATGAGCTAGGACCTTAAGATTCTGCATGAAAGGTGGACTAGCAGCCGAGTTCCACGGGAGAATGTGAAAAGTGTTCATATGTAGTAAAAACCTGAGGAATCCGTCCGTTTTCGTCATTTGTTATCGAATCGACTTAAAGCCAGATCGTCAGATTGGGCGCTCTTCTCTCTGAAACGGTTGTACTTATCGTCTGCAAAGCTATGTCGCGTGCTGCGGTATGCGGAGAAACTAAAAGCAACGTAGTAGAACACAGATGAAGCTTCTAAGTTGATGTAATAGCCAGTAAGAAGTAGTACAATTCAAGTTTTACGTATTGATTATTGACTTTTTAGCTGGCTTTGGTGCCTTGGACGTGATCTAGGACCTTAAGATTCTGCATGAAAGGAGGACTAGCAGCCGAGTTGCACGGGAGAATGTGAAAAGTGTTCATATGTAGTAAAAACCTGAGACATCCGTCCGTTTTCGTCATTTGTTATCGAATCGACTTAAAGCCAGATCGTCACATTGGCCGCTCTGCTCTCTGAAACGGTTGTACTTACCGTCTGCAAAGCTATGTCGCGTACTGCGGTATTCGGAAACACTAAAAGCACCATAGTAGAACACAGATGGAGCTTCTAAGTTGATGCAATAGCCAGTAAGAAGTAGAACAATTCAAGTTTTAGGTATCGATTATTGACTCTTTAGCTGGCTTCGGTAGCTTGGACATGAGCTAGGACCTTAAGATTCTGCATGAAAGGAGGACTAGCAGCCGAGTTGCACGTCAGAATGTGAAAAGTGTTCATATGTAATAAAAACCTGAGAAATCCGTCCGTTTTCGTCATTTGTTATCGAATCGACTTAAAGCCAGATGGTCACATTGGCCGCTCTTCTCTCTGAAACGTTTGTACATATCGTCTGCAAAGCTATGTCGCGTGCAGCGGTATGTGGAGACACTAAAATCACCATAGTAGAACACAGATGAAGCATCTAAGTTGATGTAATAGCCAGTAAGAAGTAGTACAATTCAAGTTTTAGGAATCGATTATTGACTTTTTAGCTAGCTTTGGTGCCTTGGACATGAGCTAGGACTTTAAGATTCTGCATGTAAGGAGGACTAGCAGCCGAGTTGCACGGGAGAATGTGAAAAGTGTTCATATGTAGTAAAAACCTGAGAATTCCGTACGTTTTCGTCATTTGTTATCGAATCGACTTAAAGCCAGATCGTCACATTGGCCGCTCTTCTCTCTGAAACGGTTGTACTTATCGTCTGCAAAGCTATGTCGCGTGCTGCGGGATGCTGAGACACTAAAAGCACCATAGTAGACCACAGATCAAGCTTCTAAGTTGATATAATATCCAGTAAGATGTAGTACAATTCAAGTTTTAGGTATTGAATATGGACCTTTTAGCTGGCTTTGGTGCCTTGGACATGAGCTAGGACCTTAAGATTCTGCATGAAAGTAGGACTAGCAGCCGAGTTGCACGGGAGAATATGAAATGTGTTCATATGTAGTAATAACCTGAGAAACCCGTCCTTTTTCGTCATATGTTAGCGAATCGACTTAAAGCCAGATCGTCACATTGGCCGCTCTTCTCTCTGAAACGGTTGTACTTATCGTCTGCAAAGCTATGTCATGTGCTGCGGTATGCGGAGACACTAAAATCACCACAGTAGAACACAGATGAAGCTTCTAAAATGATGTAATATCCAGTAAGAAGTAGTACAATTCAAGTTTTAGGTATCGATTATTGACTTTTTAGGTGTCTTTGGTGCATTGGACATGAGCTAGGACCTTAAGAATCTGCATGAAAGTAGGACTAGCATCCGAGTTGCACGGGAGAATGTGAAAAGTGTTCATATGTAGTAAAAACATGAGAAATACGTCCGTTTTCGTCATTTGTTATCGAATCGACTTAAAGCCAGATCGTCACATTGGCCGCTCTTCTCTCTGAAACGGTTGTACTTATCGTCTGCAAAGCTATGTCGCGTGTTGCGGTATGCGGAGACACTAAAAGCACCATAGTAGAACACAGATGAAGCTTCTAAGTTGATGTAATACCCAGTAAGAAGTAGTACAATTCAAGTTTAAGATATCGATTATTGACTTTTTAGCTGGCTTTGGTGCCTCGGACATGAGCTAGGACCTTAACATTCTTCATGAAAGGAGGACTAGCAGCCGAGTTGCACGGGAGAATGTGAAAAGTGTTCATATGTAGTAAAAACCTTAGAAATCCGTCCGTTTTCGTCATTTGTTATCGAATCGACTTAAAGCCAGATCGTCACATTGGCCGCTCTTCTCTCTGAAACGGTTGTACTTGTCGTCTGCAAAGCTATGTCACGTGCAGCGGTATGCGGAGACACTAAAATCACCACAGTAGAACACAGATGAAGCTTCTAAGTTGATGTAATAGCCAGTAAGAAGTAGTACAATTCAAGTTTTAGGTATTGAATATTGACCTTTTTGCTGGCTTTGGTGCCTTGGACATGTGCTAGGACCTTAAGATTCTGCATGAAAGGAGGACAAGCAGCCGAGTTGCACGGGAGAATGTGAAAAGTGTTCATATGTAGTAAAAACATGAGAAATCCGTCAGTTTTCGTCATTTGTTATCGAATCGACTTAAAGCCAGATCGTCACATTGGCCGCTCTTGTCTCTGAAACGGTTGTACTTATCGTCTGCAAAGCTATGTCGCGTACTGCGGTATTCGGAGACACTAAAAGCACCATAGTAGAACACAGATAAAGCTTCTAAGATGATGTAATAGCCAGTAAGATGAAGTACAATTCAAGTTTTAGGTATCGGTTATTGACTTTTTAGCTGGCTTTGGTGCCTTGGACATGAGCTAGGACCTTAAGATTCTGCATGAAAGGAGGACTAGCAGCCGAGTTGCACGGGAGAATGTGAAAAGTGTTCATATGTAGTAAAAACCTGAGGAATCCGTCAGTTTTCGTCATTTGTTATCGAATCGACTTAAAGCCAGATCGTCACATTGGCCGCTCTTCTCTGTGAAACGGTTCTACTTATCGTCTGCAAAGCTATGTCGCGTGTTGCCGTAGGCGGAAACAGGAAAAGCACCATAATAGAACACAGATGAAGCTTCTAAGTTGATGTAATAGCCAGTAAGGAGTAGTCCAATTCAAGTTTTAGGTATCGATTATTGACTTTTTAGCTGGCTTTGATGCCTTGGACATGAGCTAGGACCTTAAGATTCTGCATGAAAGGAGAACTAGCAGCCGAGTTGCACGGGAGAATGTGAAAAGTGTTCATATAAAGTAAAAACCTGAGAAATCGGTCCGTTTTCGTCATTTGTTAACGAATCGACTTAAAGCCAGATCGTCAAAATGGCCGCTCTTCTCCCTGAAACGGTTGTACTTATCGTCTGCAAAGCTATGTCGCATGCTGCGATATGCTGAGACACTAAAAGGACCATAGTAGAATACAGATCAAGCTTCTAAGTTGATGTAATAGCCAGTAAGAAGTAGTACAATTCAAGTTTTAGGTATTGAATATTGACCTTTTAGTTGGCTTTGGTGCCTTGGACATGAGCTAGGACCTTAAGATTCAGCATGAAAGGAGGACTAGCAGCCAAGTTGCACGGGAGAATGTGAAAAATGTTCATATGTAGTAAAAAAATCAGACATCCGTCCGTTTTCGTCATTTGTTATCGAATCGACTTAAAGCCACATCGTCACATTGGCCGCTCTTCTCTCTGAAACGGTTGTACTTATCGTCTGCAAAACTATGTCGGGTGCTGCGGTATGCGGAGAAACTAAAAGCACCGTAGTAGAACACAGATGAAGCTTCTAAGTTGATGTAATAGCCAGTAAGAAGTAGTACAATTCAAGTCTTAGGTATTGATTATTGACTTTTTAGCTGGTTTTGGTGCCTTGGACATGAGCTAGGACCTTAATATTCTGCATGAAAGGAGGACTAGCAGCCGCGTTGCACGGGAGAATGTGAAAAGTGTTCATATGTAGTAAAAACCTTAGAAATCCGTCAGTTTTCGTCATTTGTTATCGAATCGACTTAAAGCCAGATCGTCACATTGGCCGCTCTTCTCTGTGAAACGGTTCTACTTATCGTCTGCAAAGCTATGTCGCGTGTTGCCGTAGGCGGAAACAGGAAAAGCACCATAATAGAACACAGATGAAGCTTCTAAGTTGATGTAATAGCCAGTAAGGAGTAGTCCAATTCAAGTTTTAGGTATCGATTATTGACTTTTTACCTGGCTTTGATGCCTTGGACATGAGCTAGGACCTTAAGATTCTGCATGAAAGGAGAACTAGCAGCCGAGTTGCACGGGAGAATGTGAAAAGTGTTCATATAAAGTAAAAACCTGAGAAATCGGTCCGTTTTCGTCATTTGTTAACGAATCGACTTAAAGCCAGATCGTCAAAATGGCCGCTCTTCTCTCTGAAACGGTTGTACTTATCGTCTGCAAAGCTATGTCGCGTGCTGCGATATGCTGAGACACTAAAAGGACCATAGTAGAATACAGATCAAGCTTCTAAGTTGATGTAATAGCCAGTAAGAAGTAGTACAATTCAAGTTTTAGGTATTGAATATTGACCTTTTAGTTGGCTTTGGTGCCTTGGACATGAGCTAGAGCCTTAAGATTCTGCATGAAAGGAGGACTAGCAGCCGAGTTGCACGGGAGAATGTGAAAAATGTTCATAGGTAGTAAAAAAATCAGACATCCGTCCGTTTTCGTCATTTGTTATCGAATCGACTTAAAGCCACATCGTCACATTGGCCGCTCTTCTCTCTGAAACGGTTGTACTTATCGTCTGCAAAACTATGTCGGGTGCTGCGGTATGCGGAGAAACTAAAAGCACCGTAGTAGAACACAGATGAAGCTTCTAAGTTGATGTAATAGCCAGTAAGAAGTAGTACAATTCAAGTCTTAGGTATTGATTATTGACTTTTTAGCTGGTTTTGGTGCCTTGGACATGAGCTAGGACCTTAATATTCTGCATGAAAGGAGGACTAGCAGCCGCGTTGCACGGGAGAATGTGAAAAGTGTTCATATGCAGTAAAAACCTTAGAAATCCGTCCGTTTTCGTCATTTGTTATCGAATCGACTTAAAGCCAGATCGTCACATTGGTCGCTCTTCTCTCTGAAACGGTTGTACTTGTCGTCTGCAAAGCTATGTCACGTGCTGCGGTATGCGGAGACACTAAAATCACCACAGTAGAACACAGATGAAGCTTCTAAGTTGATGTAATAGCCAGTAAGAAGTAGTACAATTCAAGTTTTAGGTATTGAATATTGACCTTTTTGCTGGCTTTGGTGCCTTGGACATGTGCTAGGACCTTAAGATTCTGCATGAAAGGAGGACAAGCAGCCGAGTTGCACGGGAGAATGTGAAAAGTGTTCATATGTAGTAAAAACATGAGAAATCCGTCAGTTTTCGTCATTTGTTATCGAATCGACTTAAAGCCAGATCGTCACATTGGCCGCTCTGCTCTCTGAAACGGTTGTACTTATCGTCTGCAAAGCTATGTCGCGTACTGCGGTATTCGGAAACACGAAAAGCACCATAGTAGAACACAGATGAAGCTCCTAAGATGATGTAATAGCCAGTAAGAAGTAGTACAATTCAAGTTTTAGGTATCGGTTATTGACTTTTTAGCTGGCTTTGGTGCCTTGGACATGAGCTAGGACCTTAAGATTCTGCATGAAAGGAAGACTAGCAGCCGAGTTGCACGGGAGAATGTGAAAAGTGTTCATATGTAGTACAAACCTGAGAAATCCGTCCGTTTTCGTCATTTGTTATCGAATCGACTTAAAGCCCGATCGTCACATTGGCCGCTCTTCTCTCTGAAACGGTTGTACTTACCGTCTGCAAAGCTATGTCGCGTGCTGCGGTATGCGGAGACACTAAAATCACCATAGTAGAACACAGATGGAGCTTCTAAGTTGATGCAATAGCCAGTAAGAAGTAGAACAATTCAAGTTTTAGGTATCGATTATTGACTCTTTAGCTGGCTTCGGTACCTTGGACATGAGCTAGGACCTTAAGATTCTGCATGAAAGGAGGACTAGCAGCCGAGTTGCACGTCAGAATGTGAAAAGTGTTCATATGTAGTAAAAACCTGAGAAATCCGTCCGTTTTCGTCATTTGTTATCGAATTGACTTAAAGCCAGATGGTCACATTGGCCGCTCTTCTCTCTGAAACGTTTGTACATATCGTCTGCAAAGCTATGTCGCGTGCAGCGGTATGTGGAGACACTAAAATCACCATAGTAGAACACAGATGAACCATCTAAGTTGATGTAATAGCCAGTAAGAAGTAGTACAATTCAAGTTTTAGGAATCGATTATTGACTTTTTAGCTAGCTTTGGTGCCTTGGACATGAGCTAGGACTTTAAGATTCTGCATGTAAGGAGGACTAGCAGCCGAGTTGCACGGGAGAATGTGAAAAGTGTTCATATGTAGTAAAAACCTGAGAAATCCGTACGTTTCCGTCATTTGTTATCGAATCGACTTAAAGCCAGATCGTCACATTGGCCGCTCTTCTCTCTGAAACGGTTGTACTTATCGTCTGCAAAGCTATGTCGCGTGCTGCGGGATGCTGAGACACTAAAAGCACCATAGTAGACCACAGATCAAGCTTCTAAGTTGATATAATATTCAGTAAGATGTAGTACAATTCAAGTTTTAGGTATTGAATATGGACCTTTTAGCTGGCTTTGGTGCCTTGGACATGAGCTAGGACCTTAAGATTCTGCATGAAAGTAGGACTAGCAGCCGAGTTGCACGGGAGAATGTGAAATGTGTTCATATGTAGTAATAACCTGAGAAACCCGTCCTTTTTCGTCATATGTTAGCGAATCGACTTAAAGCCAGATCGTCACATTGGCCGCTCTTCTCTCTGAAACGGTTGTACTTATCGTCTGCAAAGCTATGTCACGTGCTGCGGTATGCGGAGGCACTAAAATCACCACAGTAGAACACAGATGAAGCTTCTAAGTTGATGTAATATCCAGTAAGAAGTAGTACAATTCAAGTTTTAGGTATCGATTATTGACTTTTTAGGTGTCTTTGGTGCATTGGACATGAGCTAGGACCTTAAGATTCTGCATGAAAGGAGGACTAGCAGCCGAGTTGCACGGGAGAATGTGAAAAGTGTTCATATGTAGTAAAAACATGAGAAATCCGTCAGTTTTCGTCATTTGTTATCGAATCGACTTAAAGCCAGATCGTCACATTGGCCGCTCTGCTCTCTGAAACGGTTGTACTTATCGTCTGCAAAGCTATGTCGCGTACTGCGGTATTCGGAAACACTAAAAGCACCATAGTAGAACACAGATGAAGCTCCTAAGATGATGTAATAGCCAGTAAGAAGTAGTACAATTCAAGTTTTAGGTATCGGTTATTGACTTTTTAGCTGGCTTTGGTGCCTTGGACATGAGCTAGGACCTTAAGATTCTGCATGAAAGGAGGACTAGCAGCCGAGTTGCACGGGAGAATGTGAAAAGTGTTCATATGTAGTACAAACCTGAGAAATCCGTCCGTTTTCGTCATTTGTTATCGAATCGACTTAAAGCCCGATCGTCACATTGGCCGCTCTTCTCTCTGAAACGGTTGTACTTACCGTCTGCAAAGCTATGTCGCGTGCAGCGGTATGCGGAGACACTAAAATCAGCATAGTAGAACACAGATGGAGCTTCTAAGTTGATGCAATAGCCAGTAAGAAGTAGAACAATTCAAGTTTTAGGTATCGATTATTGACTCTTTAGCTGGCTTCGGTACCTTGGACATGAGCTAGGACCTTAAGATTCTGCATGAAAGGAGGACTAGCAGCCGAGTTGCACGTCAGAATGTGAAAAGTGTTCATATGTAGTAAAAACCTGAGAAATCCGTCCGTTTTCGTCATTTGTTATCGAATCGACTTAAAGCCAGCTGGTCACATTGGCCGCTCTTCTCTCTGAAACGTTTGTACATATCGTCTGCAAAGCTATGTCGCGTGCAGCGGTATGTGGAGACACTAAAATCACCATAGTAGAACACAGATGAACCATCTAAGTTGATGTAATAGCCAGTAAGAAGTAGTACAATTCAAGTTTTAGGAATCGATTATTGACTTTTTAGCTAGCTTTGGTGCCTTGGACATGAGCTAGGACTTTAAGATTCTGCATGTAAGGAGGACTAGCAGCCGAGTTGCACGGGAGAATGTGAAAAGTGTTCATATGTAGTAAAAACCTGAGAAATCCGTACGTTTTCGTCATTTGTTATCGAATCGACTTAAAGCCAGATCGTCACATTGGCCGCTCTTCTCTCTGAAACGGTTGTACTTATCGTCTGCAAAGCTATGTCGCGTGCTGCGGGATGCTGAGACACTAAAAGCACCATAGTAGACCACAGATCAAGCGTCTAAGTTGATATAATATCCAGTAAGATGTAGTACAATTCAAGTTTTAGGTATTGAATATGGACCTTTTAGCTGGCTTTGGTGCCTTGGACATGAGCTAGGACCTTAAGATTCTGCATGTAAGTAGGACTAGCAGCCGAGTTGCACGGGAGAATGTGAAATGTGTTCACATGTAGTAATAACCTGAGAAACCCGTCCTTTTTCGTCATATGTTAGCGAATCGACTTAAAGCCAGATCGTCACATTGGCCGCTCTTCTCTCTGAAACGGTTGTACTTATCGTCTGCAAAGCTATGTCACGTGCTGCGGTATGCGGAGACACTAAAATCACCACAGTAGAACACAGATGAAGCTTCTAAGTTGATGTAATATCCAGTAAGAAGTAGTACAATTCAAGTTTTAGGTATCGATTATTGACTTTTTAGGTGTCTTTGGTGCATTGGACATGAGCTAGGACCTTAAGATTCTGCATGAAAGTAGGACTAGCAGCCGAGTTGCACGGGAGAATGTGAAAAGTGTTCATATGTAGTAAAAACCTGAGAAATACGTCCGTTTTCGTCATTTGTTATCGAATCGACTTAAAGCCAGATCGTCACATTGGCCGCTCTTCTCTCTGAAACGGTTGTACTTATCGTCTGCAAAGCTATGTCGCGTGTTGCGGTATGCGGAGACACTAAAAGCACCATAGTAGAACACAGATGAAGCTTCTAAGATGATGTAATAGCCAGTAAGATGAAGTACAATTCAAGTTTTAGGTATCGGTTATTGACTTTTTAGCTGGCTTTGGTGCCTTGGACATGAGCTAGGACCTTAAGATTCTGCATGAAAGGAGGACTAGCAGCCGAGTTGCACGGGAGAATGTGAAAAGTGTTCATATGTAGTAAAAACCTGAGAAATCCGTCAGTTTTCGTCATTTGTTAACGAATCGACTCAAAGCCAGATCGTCAAAATGGCCGCTCTTCTCCCTGAAACGGTTGTACTTATCGTCTGCAAAGCTATGTCGCGTGCTGCGATATGCTGAGACACTAAAAGGACCATAGTAGAATACAGATCAAGCTTCTAAGTTGATGTAATAGCCAGTAAGAAGTAGTACAATTCAAGTTTTAGGTATTGAATATTGACCTTTTAGTTGGCTTTGGTGCCTTGGACATGAGCTAGGACCTTAAGATTCTGCATGAAAGGAGGACTAGCAGCCGAGTTGCACGGGAGAATGTGAAAAGTGTTCATATGTAGTAAAAACCTGAGAAATCCGTCCGTTTTCGTCATTTGTTATCGAATCGACTTAAAGCCACATCGTCACATTGGCCGCTCTTCTCTCTGAAACCGTTGTACTTATCGTCTGCAAAACTATGTCGGGTGCTGCGGTATGCGGAGAAACTAAAAGCACCGTAGTAGAACACAGATGAAGCTTCTAAGTTGATGTAATAGCCAGTAAGAAGTAGTACAATTCAAGTCTTAGTTATTGATTATTGACTTTTTAGCTGGTTTTGGTGCCTTGGACATGAGCTAGGACCTTAATATTCTGCATGAAAGGAGGACTAGCAGCCGCGTTGCACGGGAGAATGTGAAAAGGGTTCATATGTAGTAAAAACCTTAGAAATCCGTCCGTTTTCGTCATTTGTTATCGAATCGACTTAAAGCCAGATCGTCACATTGGTCGCTCTTCTCTCTGAAACGGTTGTACTTGTCGTCTGCAAAGCTATGTCACGTGCTGCGGTATGCGGAGACACTAAAATCACCACAGTAGAACACAGATGAAGCTTCTAAGTTGATGTAATAGCCAGTAAGAAGTAGTACAATTCAAGTTTTAGGTATTGAATATTGACCTTTTTGCTGGCTTTGGTGCCTTGGACATGTGCTAGGACCTTAAGATTCTGCATGAAAGGAGAACTAGCAGCCGAGTTGCACGGGAGAATTAGAAAAGTGTTCATATGTAGTACAAACCTGAGAAATCCGTCCGTTTTCGTCATTTGTTATCGAATCGACTTAAAGCCAGATCGTCACATTGGCCGCTCTTCTCTCTGAAACGGTTGTACTTATCGTCTGCAAAGCCATGTCGCATACTGCGGTATTCGGAGACACTAAAAGCACGATAGTAGAACACAGATGAAGCTTCTAAGATGATGTAATAGCCAGTAAGAAGAAGTACAATTCAAGTTTTAGGTATCGATTATTGACTTTTTAGCTGGCTTAGGTGCCTTGGACATGAGCTAGGACTTTAAAATTCTGCATAAAAGGAGGACTAGCAGCCCAGTTGCACGGGAGAATGTGAAACGTGTTCATATGAAGTAAAAACCTGAGACATCCGTCCGTTTTCGTCATTTGTTATCGAATTGACTTAAAGCCAGATCGTCACATTGGCCGCTCTTCTCTCTGAAACGGTTGTACTTATCGTCTGCAAAGCTATGTCGCGTGCTGCGGTATGCTGAGACACTAAAAGCACCTTAATAGAACACAGATGAAGCTTCTAAGTTGATGTAATACCCAATAAGAAGTAGTACAATTCAAGTTTTAGGTATCGAATATTGACTTTTTAGCTAGCTTTGGTGCCTTGGACATGAGCTAGGACCTTAAGATTCTGCATGAAAGGAGGACTAGCAGCCGAGTTGCACGGGAGAATGTGAAATGTGTTCATATGTAGTAATAACCTGAGAAACCCGTCCTTTTTCGTCATATGTTAGCGAATCGACTTAAAGCCAGATCGTCACATTGGCCGCTCTTCTCTCTGAAACGGTTGTACTTATCGTCTGCAAAGCTATGTCACGTGCTGCGGTATGCGGAGACACTAAAATCACCACAGTAGAACACAGATGAAGCTTCTAAGTTGATGTAATATCCAGTAAGAAGTAGTACAATTCAAGTTTTAGGTACCGATTATTGACTTTTTAGGTGTCTTTGGTGCATTGGACATGAGCTAGGACCTTAAGATTCTGCATGAAAGGAGGACTAGCAGCCGAGTTGCACGGGAGAATGTGAAAAGTGTTCATATGTAGTAAAAACATGAGAAATCCGTCAGTTTTCGTCATTTGTTATCGAATCGACTTAAAGCCAGGTCGTCACATTGGCCGCTCTGCTCTCTGAAACGGTTGTACTTATCGTCTGCAAAGCTATGTCGCGTACTGCGGTATTCGGAAACACTAAAAGCACCATAGTAGAACACAGATGAAGCTCCTAAGATGATGTAATAGCCAGTAAGAAGTAGTACAATTCAAGTTTTAGGTATCGGTTATTGACTTTTTAGCTGGCTTTGGTGCCTTGGACATGAGCTAGGACCTTAAGATTCTGCATGAAAGGAGGACTAGCAGCCGAGTTGCACGGGAGAATGTGAAAAGTGTTCATATGTAGTACAAACCTGAGAAATCCGTCCGTTTTCGTCATTTGTTATCGAATCGACTTAAAGCCCGATCGTCACATTGGCCGCTCTTCTCTCTGAAACGGTTGTACTTACCGTCTGCAAAGCTATGTCGCGTGCAGCGGTATGCGGAGACACTAAAATCAGCATAGTAGAACACAGATGGAGCTTCTAAGTTGATGCAATAGCCAGTAAGAAGTAGAACAATTCAAGTTTTAGGTATCGATTATTGACTCTTTAGCTGGCTTCGGTACCTTGGACATGAGCTAGGACCTTAAGATTCTGCATGAAAGGAGGACTAGCAGCCGAGTTGCACGTCAGAATGTGAAAAGTGTTCATATGTAGTAAAAACCTGAGAAATCCGTCCGTTTTCGTCATTTGTTATCGAATCGACTTAAAGCCAGCTGGTCACATTGGCCGCTCTTCTCTCTGAAACGTTTGTACATATCGTCTGCAAAGCTATGTCGCGTGCAGCGGTATGTGGAGACACTAAAATCACCATAGTAGAACACAGATGAACCATCTAAGTTGATGTAATAGCCAGTAAGAAGTAGTACAATTCAAGTTTTAGGAATCGATTATTGACTTTTTAGCTAGCTTTGGTGCCTTGGACATGAGCTAGGACTTTAAGATTCTGCATGTAAGGAGGACTAGCAGCCGAGTTGCACGGGAGAATGTGAAAAGTGTTCATATGTAGTAAAAACCTGAGAAATCCGTACGTTTTCGTCATTTGTTATCGAATCGACTTAAAGCCAGATCGTCACATTGGCCGCTCTTCTCTCTGAAACGGTTGTACTTATCGTCTGCAAAGCTATGTCGCGTGCTGCGGGATGCTGAGACACTAAAAGCACCATAGTAGACCACAGATCAAGCGTCTAAGTTGATATAATATCCAGTAAGATGTAGTACAATTCAAGTTTTAGGTATTGAATATGGACCTTTTAGCTGGCTTTGGTGCCTTGGACATGAGCTAGGACCTTAAGATTCTGCATGAAAGGAGGACTAGCAGCCGAGTTGCACGGGAGAATGTGAAATGTGTTCACATGTAGTAATAACCTGAGAAACCCGTCCTTTTTCGTCATATGTTAGCGAATCGACTTAAAGCCAGATCGTCACATTGGCCGCTCTTCTCTCTGAAACGGTTGTACTTATCGTCTGCAAAGCTATGTCGCGTGTTGCGGTATGCGGAGACACTAAAAGCACCATAGTAGAACACAGATGAAGCTTCTAAGATGATGTAATAGCCAGTAAGATGAAGTACAATTCAAGTTTTAGGTATCGGTTATTGACTTTTTAGCTGGCTTTGGTGCCTTGGACATGAGCTAGGACCTTAAGATTCTGCATGAAAGGAGGACTAGCAGCCGAGTTGCACGGGAGAATGTGAAAAGTGTTCATATGTAGTAAAAACCTGAGAAATCCGTCAGTTTTCGTCATTTGTTAACGAATCGACTCAAAGCCAGATCGTCAAAATGGCCGCTCTTCTCCCTGAAACGGTTGTACTTATCGTCTGCAAAGCTATGTCGCGTGCTGCGATATGCTGAGACACTAAAAGGACCATAGTAGAATACAGATCAAGCTTCTAAGTTGATGTAATAGCCAGTAAGAAGTAGTACAATTCAAGTTTTAGGTATTGAATATTGACCTTTTAGTTGGCTTTGGTGCCTTGGACATGAGCTAGGACCTTAAGATTCTGCATGAAAGGAGGACTAGCAGCCGAGTTGCACGGGAGAATGTGAAAAATGTTCATATGTAGTAAAAAAATCAGACATCCGTCCGTTTTCGTCATTTGTTATCGAATCGACTTAAAGCCACATCGTCACATTGGCCGCTCTTCTCTCTGAAACGGTTGTACTTATCGTCTGCAAAACTATGTCGGGTGCTGCGGTATGCGGAGAAACTAAAAGCACCGTAGTAGAACACAGATGAAGCTTCTAAGTTGATGTAATAGCCAGTAAGAAGTAGTACAATTCAAGTCTTAGTTATTGATTATTGACTTTTTAGCTGGTTTTGGTGCCTTGGACATGAGCTAGGACCTTAATATTCTGCATGAAAGGAGGACTAGCAGCCGCGTTGCACGGGAGAATGTGAAAAGGGTTCATATGTAGTAAAAACCTTAGAAATCCGTCCGTTTTCGTCATTTGTTATCGAATCGACTTAAAGCCAGATCGTCACATTGGTCGCTCTTCTCTCTGAAACGGTTGTACTTGTCGTCTGCAAAGCTATGTCACGTGCTGCGGTATGCGGAGACACTAAAATCACCACAGTAGAACACAGATGAAGCTTCTAAGTTGATGTAATAGCCAGTAAGAAGTAGTACAATTCAAGTTTTAGGTATTGAATATTGACCTTTTTGCTGGCTTTGGTGCCTTGGACATGTGCTAGGACCTTAAGATTCTGCATGAAAGGAGAACTAGCAGCCGAGTTGCACGGGAGAATTAGAAAAGTGTTCATATGTAGTACAAACCTGAGAAATCCGTCCGTTTTCGTCATTTGTTATCGAATCGACTTAAAGCCAGATCGTCACATTGGCCGCTCTTCTCTCTGAAACGGTTGTACTTATCGTCTGCAAAGCCATGTCGCATACTGCGGTATTCGGAGACACTAAAAGCACGATAGTAGAACACAGATGAAGCTTCTAAGATGATGTAATAGCCAGTAAGAAGAAGTACAATTCAAGTTTTAGGTATCGATTATTGACTTTTTAGCTGGCTTAGGTGCCTTGGACATGAGCTAGGACTTTAAAATTCTGCATAAAAGGAGGACTAGCAGCCCAGTTGCACGGGAGAATGTGAAACGTGTTCATATGAAGTAAAAACCTGAGACATCCGTCCGTTTTCGTCATTTGTTATCGAATTGACTTAAAGCCAGATCGTCACATTGGCCGCTCTTCTCTCTGAAACGGTTGTACTTATCGTCTGCAAAGCTATGTCGCGTGCTGCGGTATGCTGAGACACTAAAAGCACCTTAATAGAACACAGATGAAGCTTCTAAGTTGATGTAATACCCAATAAGAAGAAGTACAATTCAAGTTTTAGGTATCGATTATTGACTTTTTAGCTGGCTTAGGTGCCTTGGACATGAGCTAGGACTTTAAAATTCTGCATAAAAGGAGGACTAGCAGCCCAGTTGCACGGGAGAATGTGAAACGTGTTCATATGAAGTAAAAACCTGAGACATCCGTCCGTTTTCGTCATTTGTTATCGAATTGACTTAAAGCCAGATCGTCACATTGGCCGCTCTTCTCTCTGAAACGGTTGTACTTATCGTCTGAAAAAGCTATGTCGCGTGCTGCGGTATGCGGAGACACTAAAGCACCATAGTAGAACACAGATGATGCTTCTAAGTTGATGTAATAGCCAGTAAGAAGTAGTACAATTCAAGTTTTAGGTATCGGTTATTGACTGTTTACCCTTCTTTGGTGCCTTGGACACGAGCTAGGAACTTAAGATTTTGCATGAAGGAGGACTAGCAGCCGAGTTGCACGGCAGAATGTGAAAAGTGTTCATATGTAGTAAAACCTGAGAAATACGTCCGTTTTCGTCATTTGTTATCGAATCGACTTAAAGCCAGATCGTCACATTGTCCGCCCTTGTCTTTGTCTCTGAAACGGTTGTACTTATCGTCTTCAAAGCTATGTCTCGTGCTGCGGTATCCGGAAACACTAAAAGCACCATAGTAGAACACAGATGAAGCTTCTAAGTTGATGTAATACCCAGTAAGAAGTAGTACATTTCAAGTTTAAGGTATCGATTATTCACTTTTTAGCTGGCTTTGGTGCCTTGGACATGAGCTAGGACCTTAACATTCTTCATGAAAGGAGGACTAGCAGCCGAGTTGGACGGGAGAATGTGAAAAGTGTTCATATGTAGTAAAAACCTTAGAAATCCGTCCGTTTTCGTCATTTGTTATCGAATCGACTTAAAGCCAGATCGTCACATTGGCCGCTCTTCTCTCTGAAACGGTTGTACTTATCGTCTGCAAAGCTATGTCACGTGCTGCGGTGTGCGGAGACACTAAAATCACCACAGCAGAACACAGATGAAGCTTCTAAGTTGATGTAATATGAAGGAAGAAGTAGTACAATTCAAGTGTTAGGTATCGATTATCGACTTTTTAGCTGGCTTTGGTGCATTGGACATGAGCTAGGACCTTAAGATTCTGCATGAAAGGTGGACTAGCAGCCGAGATCCACGGGAGAATGTGAAAAGTGTTCATATGTAGTAAAAACCTGAGAAATCCGTCCGTTTTCGTCATTTATTATCGAATCGACTTAAAGCCAGATCGTCACATTGGCCGCTCTTCTCTCTGAAACGGTTGTACTTATCGTCTGCAAAACTATGTCTTGTGCTGCGGTATGCGGAGAAACTAAAAGCACCGTAGTAGATCACAGATGAAGCGTCGAAGTTGATGTAATAGCCAGTAAGAATTAGTACAATTCAAGTTTTAGGTATCGAATATTGACTTTTTAGCTAGCTTTGGTGCCTTGGACATGAGCTAGGACCTTAAGATTCTGCATGAAAGGAGGACTAGCAGCCGTGTTGCACGGGAGAATGTGAAAAGTGTTCATATGTAGTAATAACCTGAGAAATCCGTCCTTTTTCGTCATTTGTTATCGAATCGACTTAAAGCCAGATCGTCACATTGGCCGCTCTTCTCTCTGAAACGGTTGTACTTATCGTCTGCGAAGCTATGTCACGTGCTGCGGTATGTGGTGACACTAAAATCACCGCAGTAGAACACAGATGAAGCTTCTAAGATGATGTAATATCCAGTAAGAAGTAGTACAATTCAAGTTTTACGTATCGATTATTGACTTTTTTAGCTGGCTTTGGTGCCTTGGACATGAGCTAGGACCTTAAGATTCTGCATGAAAGGAGGACTAGCAGCCGAGTTCCACGGGAGAATGTGAAAAGTGTTCATATGTAGTAAAAACCTGAGAAATCCGTCCGTTTTCGTCATTTGTTATCGAATCGACTTAAAGCCAGATCGTCACATTGGCCGCTCTTCTCTCTGAAACGGTTGTACTTATCGTCTGCAAAGCTATGTCGCGTGCTGCGGTATGCTGAGACACTAAAAGCACCTTAATAGAACACAGATGAAGCTTCTAAGTTGATGTAATACCCAATAAGAAGTAGTACAATTCAAGTTTTAGGTATCGAATATTGACTTTTTAGCTAGCTTTGGTGCCTTGGACATGAGCTAGGACCTTAAGATTCTGCATGAAAGGAGGACTAGCAGCCGAGTTGCACGGGAGAATGTGAAACGTGTTCATATGTAGTAATAACCTGAGAAATCCGTCCTTTTTCGTCATTTGTTATCGAATCGACTTAAAAAATTCAAGTTTTAGGTATCGATTATCGACTTTTTAGCTGGCTTTGGTGCATTGGACATGAGCTAGGACCTTAAGATTCTGCATGAAAGGTGGACTAGCAGCCGAGATCCACGGGAGAATGTGAAAAGTGTTCATATGTAGTAAAAACCTGAGAAATCCGTCAGTTTTCGTCATTTGTTAACGAATCGACTCAAAGCCAGATCGTCAAAATGGCCGCTCTTCTCCCTGAAACGGTTGTACTTATCGTCTGCAAAGCTATGTCGCGTGCTGCGATATGCTGAGACACTAAAAGGACCATAGTAGAATACAGATCAAGCTTCTAAGTTGATGTAATAGCCAGTAAGAAGTAGTACAATTCAAGTTTTAGGTATTGAATATTGACCTTTTAGTTGGCTTTGGTGCCTTGGACATGAGCTAGGACCTTAAGATTCTGGATGAAAGGAGGACTAGCAGCCGAGTTGCACGGGAGAATGTGAAAAATGTTCATATGTAGTAAAAAAATCAGACATCCGTCCGTTTTCGTCATTTGTTATCGAATCGACTTAAAGCCACATCGTCACATTGGCCGCTCTTCTCTCTGAAACGGTTGTACTTATCGTCTGCAAAACTATGTCGGGTGCTGCGGTATGCGGAGAAACTAAAAGCACCGTAGTAGAACACAGATGAAGCTTCTAAGTTGATGTAATAGCCAGTAAGAAGTAGTACAATTCAAGTCTTAGGTATTGATTATTGACTTTTTAGCTGGTTTTGGTGCCTTGGACATGAGCTAGGACCTTAATATTCTGCATGAAAGGAGGACTAGCAGCCGCGTTGCACGGGAGAATGTGAAAAGTGTTCATATGTAGTAAAAACCTTAGAAATCCGTCCGTTTTCGTCATTTGTTATCGAATCGACTTAAAGCCAGATCGTCACATTGGTCGCTCTTCTCTCTGAAACGGTTGTACTTGTCGTCTGCAAAGCTATGTCACGTGCTGCGGTATGCGGAGACACTAAAATCACCACAGTAGAACACAGATGAAGCTTCTAAGTTGATGTAATAGCCAGTAAGAAGTAGTACAATTCAAGTTTTAGGTATTGAATATTGACCTTTTTGCTGGCTTTGGTGCCTTGGACATGTGCTAGGACCTTAAGATTCTGCATGAAAGGAGAACTAGCAGCCGAGTTGCACGGGAGAATTAGAAAAGTGTTCATATGTAGTACAAACCTGAGAAATCCGTCCGTTTTCGTCATTTGTTATCGAATCGACTTAAAGCCAGATCGTCACATTGGCCGCTCTTCTCTCTGAAACGGTTGTACTTATCGTCTGCAAAGCCATGTCGCATACTGCGGTATTCGGAGACACTAAAAGCACGATAGTAGAACACAGATGAAGCTTCTAAGATGATGTAATAGCCAGTAAGAAGAAGTACAATTCAAGTTTTAGGTATCGATTATTGACTTTTTAGCTGGCTTAGGTGCCTTGGACATGAGCTAGGACTTTAAAATTCTGCATAAAAGGAGCACTAGCAGCCCAGTTGCACGGGAGAATGTGAAACGTGTTCATATGAAGTAAAAACCTGAGACATCCGTCCGTTTTCGTCATTTGTTATCGAATTGACTTAAAGCCAGATCGTCACATTGGCCGCTCTTCTCTCTGAAACGGTTGTACTTATCGTCTGCAAAGCTATGTCGCGTGCTGCGGTATGCTGAGACACTAAAAGCACCTTAATAGAACACAGATGAAGCTTCTAAGTTGATGTAATACCCAATAAGAAGTAGTACAATTCAAGTTTTAGGTATCGAATATTGACTTTTTAGCTAGCTTTGGTGCCTTGGACATGAGCTAGGACCTTAAGATTCTGCATGAAAGGAGGACTAGCAGCCGAGTTGCACGGGGGAATGTGAAAAGTGTTCATATGTAGTAATAACCTGAGAAATCCGTCCTTTTTCGTCATTTGTTATCGAATCGACTTAAAGCCAGATCGTCACATTGGCCGCTCTTCTCTCTGAAACGGTTGTACTTATCGTCTGCAAAGCTATGTCACGTGCTGCGGTATGTGGTGACACTAAAATCACCGCAGTAGAACACAGATGAAGCTTCTAAGATGATGTAATATCCAGTAAGAAGTAGTACAATTCAAGTTTTAGGTATCGATTATTGACTTTTCAGCTGGCTTTGGTGCATTGGACATGAGCTAGGACCTTAAGATTCTGCATGAAAGGAGGACTAGCAGCCGAGTTCCACGGGAGAATGTGAAAAGTGTTCATATGTAGTACAAACCTGAGAAATCCGTCCGTTTTCGTCATTTGTTATCGAATTGATTAAAGCCAGATCGTCACATTTTCCGCTCTTCTCCCTGAAACGGTTGTACTTATCGTCTGAAAAAGCTATGTCGCGTGCTGCGGTATGCGGAGACACTAAAAGCACCATAGTAGAACACAGATGATGCTTCTAAGTTGATGTAATAGCCAGTAAGAAGTAGTACAATTCAAGTTTTAGGTATCGGTTATTGACTGTTTACCCTTCTTTGGTGCCTTGGACACGAGCTAGGAACTTAAGATTTTGCATGAAGGAGGACTAGCAGCCGAGTTGCACGGCAGAATGTGAAAAGTGTTCATATGTAGTAAAACCTGAGAAATCCGTCCGTTTTCGTCATTTGTTATCGAATCGACTTAAAGCCAGATCGTCACATTGTCCGCCATTGTCTTTGTCTCTGAAACGGTTGTACTTATCGTCTTCAAAGCTATGTCTCGTGCTGCGGTATCCGGAAACACTAAAAGCACCATAGTAGAACACAGATGAAGCTTCTAAGTTGATGTAATACCCAGTAAGAAGTAGTACATTTCAAGTTTAAGGTATCGATTATTCACTTTTTAGCTGGCTTTGGTGCCTTGGACATGAGCTAGGACCTTAACATTCTTCATGAAAGGAGGACTAGCAGCCGAGTTGGACGGGAGAATGTGAAAAGTGTTCATATGTAGTAAAAACCTTAGAAATACGTCCGTTTTCGTCATTTGTTATCGAATCGACTTAAAGCCAGATCGTCACATTGGCCGCTCTTCTCTCTGAAACGGTTGTACTTATCGTCTGCAAAGCTATGTCACGTGCTGCGGTGTGCGGAGACACTAAAATCACCACAGCAGAACACAGATGAAGCTTCTAAGTTGATGTAATATGAAGGAAGAAGTAGTACAATTCAAGTGTTAGGTATCGATTATCGACTTTTTAGCTGGCTTTGGTGCATTGGACATGAGCTAGGACCTTAAGATTCTGCATGAAAGGTGGACTAGCAGCCGAGATCCACGGGAGAATGTGAAAAGTGTTCATATGTAGTAAAAACCTGAGAAATCCGTCCGTTTTCGTCATTTCTTATCGAATCGACTTAAAGCCAGATCGTCACATTGGCCGCTCTTCTCTCTGAAACGGTTGTACTTATCGTCTGCAAAACTATGTCTTGTGCTGCGGTATGCGGAGAAACTAAAAGCACCGTAGTAGATCACAGATGAAGCGTCTAAGTTGATGTAATAGCCAGTAAGAATTAGTACAATTCAAGTTTTAGGTATCGAATATTGACTTTTTAGCTAGCTTTGGTGCCTTGGACATGAGCTAGGACCTTAAGATTCTGCATGAAAGGAGGACTAGCAGCCGTGTTGCACGGGAGAATGTGAAAAGTGTTCATATGTAGTAATAACCTGAGAAATCCGTCCTTTTTCGTCATTTGTTATCGAATCGACTTAAAGCCAGATCGTCACATTGGCCGCTCTTCTCTCTGAAACGGTTGTACTTATCGTCTGCGAAGCTATGTCACGTGCTGCGGTATGTGGTGACACTAAAATCACCGCAGTAGAACACAGATGAAGCTTCTAAGATGATGTAATATCCAGTAAGAAGTAGTACAATTCAAGTTTTACGTATCGATTATTGACTTTTTTAGCTGGCTTTGGTGCCTTGGACATGAGCTAGGACCTTAAGATTCTGCATGAAAGGAGGACTAGCAGCCGAGTTCCACGGGAGAATGTGAAAAGTGTTCATATGTAGTAAAAACCTGAGAAATCCGTCCGTTTTCGTCATTTGTTATCGAATCGACTTAAAGCCAGATCGTCACATTGGCCGCTCTTCTCTCTGAAACGGTTGTACTTATCGTCTGCAAAGCTATGTCGCGTGCTGCGGTATGCTGAGACACTAAAAGCACCTTAATAGAACACAGATGAAGCTTCTAAGTTGATGTAATACCCAATAAGAAGTAGTACAATTCAAGTTTTATGTATCGAATATTGACTTTTTAGCTAGCTTTGGTGCCTTGGACATGAGCTAGGACCTTAAGATTCTGCATGAAAGGAGGACTAGCAGCCGAGTTGCACGGGAGAATGTGAAACGTGTTCATATGTAGTAATAACCTAAGAAATCCGTCCTTTTTCGTCATTTGTTATCGAATCGACTTAAAAAATTCAAGTTTTAGGTATCGATTATCGACTTTTGAGCTGGCTTTGGTGCATTGGACATGAGCTAGGACCTTAAGATTCTGCATGAAAGGTGGACTAGCAGCCGAGATCCACGGGAGAATGTGAAAAGTGTTCATATGTAGTAATAACCTGAGAAATCCGTCCTTTTTCGTCATTTGTTATCGAATCGACTTAAAGCCAGATCGTCACATTGGCCGCTCTTCTCTCTGAAACGGTTGTACTTATCGTCTGCAAAGCTATGTCACGTGCTGCGGTATGTGGTGACACTAAAATCACCGCAGTAGAACACAGATGAAGCTTCTAAGATGATGTAATATCCAGTAAGAAGTAGTACAATTCAAGTTTTACGTATCGATTATTGACTTTTTAGCTGGCTTTGGTGCCTTGGACATGAGCTAGGACCTTAAGATTCTGCATGAAAGGAGGACTAGCAGCCGAGTTCCACGGGAGAATGTGAAAAGTGTTCATATGTAGTAAAAACCTGAGAAATCCGTCCGTTTTCGTCATTTGTTATCGAATCGACTTAAAGCCAGATCGTCACATTGGCCGCTCTTCTCTCTGAAACTGTTGTACTTATCGTCTGCAAAGCTATGTCGCGTGCTGCGGTATGCGGAGACACTAAAATCACCACAGCAGAACACAGATGAAGCTTCTAAGTTGATCTAATAGCCAGTAAGAAGTAGTACAATTCAAGTTTTAGGTATCGATTATCGACTTTTTAGCTGGCTTTGGTGCATTGGACATGAGCTAGGACCTTAAGATTTTGCATGAAGGAGGACTAGCAGCTGAGTTGCACGGCAGAATGTGAAAAGTGTTCATATGTAGTAAAACCTGAGAAATACGTCCGTTTTCGTCATTTGTTATCGAATCGACTTAAAGCCAGATCGTCACATTGTCCGCTCTTGTCTCTGAAACGGTTGTACTTATCGTCTTCAAAGCTATGTCTCGTGCTGCGGTATCCGGAGACACTAAAAGCACCATAGTAGAACACAGATGAAGCTTCTAAGTTGATGTAATACCCAGTAAGAAGTAGTACATTTCAAGTTTAAGGTATCGATTATTGACTTTTTAGCTGGCTTTGGTGCCTTGGACATGAGCTAGGACCTTAACATTCTTCATGAAAGGAGGACTAGCAGCCGAGTTGCACGGGAGAATGTGAAAAGTGTTCATATGTAGTAAAAACCTTAGAAATCCGTCCGTTTTCGTCATTTGTTATCGAATCGACTTAAAGCCAGATCGTCACATTGGCCGCTCTTCTCTCTGAAACGGTTGTACTTATCGTCTGCAAAGCTATGTCGCGTGCTGCGGTATGCTGACACACTAAAATCACCATAGTAGAACACAGATGAAGCTTCGAAGTTGATGTAATAGCCAGTAAGAAGTAGTCCAATTCAAGATTTAGGTATCGATTATTGACTTCTTAGCTGGCTTTCGTGCCTTGGACATGAGCTAGGACTTTAAGATTCTGCATAAAAGGAGGACTAGCAGCCCAGTTTCACGGGAGAATGTGAAAAGTGTTCATATGTAGTAAAAACCTGAGAAATCCGTCCGTTTTCGTCATTTGTTATCGAATCGATTTAAAGCCAGATCGTCACATTGGCCGCTCTTCTCTCTGAAACGGTTGTACTTATCGTCTGCAAAGCTATGTCGCGTGTTGCGGTATGCGGAGACACTAAAAGCACCATATTAGAACACAGATGAAGCTTCTAAGTTGATGTAATACCCAGTAAGAAGTAGTACATTTCAAGTTTAAGGTATCGATTATTGACTTTTTAGCTGGCTTTGGTGCCTTGGACATGAGCTAGGACCTTAACATTCTTCATGAAAGGAGGACTAGCAGCCGAGTTGCACGGGAGAATGTGAAAAGTGTTCATATGTAGTAAAAACCTTAGAAATCCGTCCGTTTTCGTCATTTGTTATCGAATCGACTTAAAGCCAGATCGTCACATTGGCCGCTCTTCTCTCTGAAACGGTTGTACTTATCGTCTGCAAAGCTATGTCACGTGCTGCGGTATGCGGAGACACTAAAATCACCACAGCAGAACACAGATGAAGCTTCTAAGTTGATGTAATATCCAGGAAGAAGTAGTACAATTCAAGTTTTAGGTATCGATTATCGACTTTTTAGCTGGCTTTGGTGCATTGGACTTGAGCTAGGACCTTAAGATTCTGCATGAAAGGTGGACTAGCAGTCGAGTTCCACGGGAGAATGTGAAAAGTGTTCATATGTAGTAAAAACCTGAGAAATCCGTCCGTTTTCGTCATTTGTTATCGAATCGACTTAAAGCCAGATCGTCACATTGGCCGCTCTTCTCTCTGAAACGGTTGTACTTATCGTCTGCAAAACTATGTCCCGTGCGGCGGTATGCGGAGAAACTAAAAGCACCGTAGTAGATCACAGATGAAGCGTCTAAGTTGATGTAATAGCCAGTAAGAAGTAGTACAATTCAAGTTTTACGTATCGATTATTGACTTTTTAGCTGGCTTTGGTGCCTTGGACATGAGCTAGGACCTTAAGATTCTGCATGAAAGGAGGACTAGCAGCCGAGTTTCACGGGAGAATGTGAAAAGTGTTCATATGCAGTAAAAACCTGAGAAATCCGTCCGTTTTCGTCATTTGTTATCGAATCGACTTAAAGCCAGATCGTCACATTGGCCGCTCTTCTCTCTGAAACGGTTGTACTTATCGTCTTCAAAGCTATGTCTCGTGCTGCGGTATCCGGAGACACTAAAATCACCATAGTAGAACACAGATGAAGCTTCTAAGTTGATGCAATAGCCAGTAAGAAGTAGAACAATTCAAGTTTTAGGTAACGATTATTGTCTTTTTAGCTGGCTTCGGTATCTTGGACATGAGCTAGGACCTTAAGATTCTGCATGAAAGGAGGACTAGCAGCCGAGTTCCACGGGAGAATGTGAAAAGTGTTCATATGTAGTAAATACCTGAGAAATTTGTCCGTTTTCGTCATTTGTTATCGAATCGACTTAAAGCCAGATCGTCACATTGGCCGCTCTTCTCTCTGAAACGGTTGTACTTATCGTATGCAAAGGTATGTCGCGTGCTGCAGTATGCGGAGACACTAAAAGCACCATAGTAGAACACAGATGAAGCTTCTAAGTTGATGTAATACCCAGTAAGAAGTAGTACAATTCAAGTTTTAGGTATTGATTATTGACTTTTTAGCTGGCTTTGGTGCACTGGACATGAGCTAGGACCTTAAGATTCTGCATGAAAGGTGGACTAGCAGCCGAGTTCCACGGGAGAATGTGAAAAGTGTTCATATGTAGTAAAAACCTGAGAAATCCGTCCGTTTTCGTCATTTGTTAGCGAATCGACTTAAAGCCAGATCGTCACATTGGCCACTCTTCTCTCTGAAACGGTTGTACTTATCGTCTGAAAAACTATGTCGCGTGCTGCGGTATGCGGAGAAACTAAAAGCACCATAGTAGAACACAGATGAAGCTTCTAAGTTGATGTAATACCCAGTAAGAAGTAGTACAATTCAAGTTTTAGGTATTGATTATTGACTTTTTAGCTGGCTTTGGTGCACTGGACATGAGCTAGGACCTTAAGATTCTGCATGAAAGGTGGACTAGCAGCCCAGTTGCACGGGAGAATGTGAAAAGTGTTCATATGTAGTAAAAACCTGAGAAATCCGTCCTTTTTCGTCATTTGTTATCGAATCGACTTAAAGCCAGATCGTCACATTGGCCGCTCTTCTCTCTGAAACGGTCGTACTTATCGTCTGCAAAGCTATGTCGCGTGCTGCGGTATGCGGAGACACTAAAAGCACCATAGTAGAACACAGATGATGCTTCTAAGTTGATGTAATACCCAGTAAGAAGTAGTACAATTCAAGTTTTAGGTATTGATTATTGACTTTTTAGCTGGCTTTGGTGCACTGGACATGAGCTAGGACCTTAAGATTCTGCATGAAAGGTGGACTAGCAGCCGAGTTCCACGGGAGAATGTGAAAAGTGTTCATATGTAGTAAAAACCTGAGAAATCCGTCCGTTTTCGTCATTTGTTATCGAATCGACTTAAAGCCAGATCGTCACATTGGCCGCTCTTCTCTCTGAAACGGTTGTACTTATCGTCTGCAAAACTATGTCGCGTGCTGCGGTATGCGGAGAAACTAAAAGCAACGTAGTAGAACACAGACGAAGCTTCTAAGTTGATGTAATAGCCAGTAAGAATTAGTACAATTCAAGTTTTAGGTATTGATTATTGACTTTTTAGCTGGCTTTGGTGCCTTGGACATGAGCTAGGACCTTAAGATTCTGCATGAAAGGTGGACTAGCAGCCGAGTTCCACGGGAGAATGTGAAAAGTGTTCATATGTAGTAAAAACCTTAGAAATCCGTCCGTTTTCGTCATTTGTTATCGAATCGACTTAAAGCCAGATCGTCACATTGGCCGCTCTTCTCTCTGAAACGGTTGTACTTATCGTCTGCAAAGCTATGTCGCGTGCTGCGGTATGCGGAGACACTAAAATCACCATAGTAGAACACAGATGAAGCTTCTAAGTTGATGTAATACCCAGTAAGAAGTAGTATATTTCAAGTTTTAGGTATCGATTATTGACTTTTCAGCTGGCTTTGGTGCACTGGACATGAGCTAGGACCTTAAGATTCTGCATGAAAGGTGGACTAGCAGCCGAGTTCCACGGGAGAATGTGAAAAGTGTTCATATGTAGTAAAAACCTGAGAAATCCGTCCTTTTTCGTCATTTGTTATCGAATCGACTTAAAGCCAGATCGTCACATTGGCCGCTCTTCTCTCTGAAACGGTTGTACTTATCGTCTGCAAAACTATGTCGCGTGCTGCGGTATGCGGAGAAACTAAAAGCAACATAGTAGAACATAGATGAAGCTTCTAAGTTGACGTAATAGCCAGTAAGAATTAGTACAATTCAAGTTTTAGGTATTGATTATTGACTTTTTAGCTGGCTTTGGTGCACTGGACATGAGCTAGGACCTTAAGATTCTGCATGAAAGGTGGACTAGCAGCCGAGTTCCACGGGAGAATATGAAAAGTGTTCATATGTAGTAAAAACCTTAGAAATCCGTCCGTTTTCGTCATTTGTTATCGAATCGACTTAAAGCCAGATCGTCACACTGGCCGCTCTTCTCTCTGAAACGGTTGTACTTATCGTCTGCAAAGCTATGTCGCGTGCTGCGGTATGCGGAGACACTAAAATCACCATAGTAGAACACAGATGAAGCTTCTAAGTTGATGTAATACCCAGAAAGAAGTAGTATATTTCAAGTTTTAGGTATCGATTATTGACTTTTCAGCTGGCTTTGGTGCACTGGACATGAGCTAGGACCTTAAGATTCTGCATGAAAGGTGGACTAGCAGCCGAGTTCCACGGGAGAATGTGAAAAGTGTTCATATGTAGTAAAAACCTGAGAAATCCGTCCTTTTTCGTCATTTGTTATCGAATCGACTTAAAGCCAGATCGTCACATTGGCCGCTCTTCTCTCTGAAACGGTTGTACTTATCGTCTGCAAAACTATGTCGCGTGCTGCGGTATGCGGAGACACTAAAATCACCATAGTAGAACACAGATGAAGCTTCTAAGTTGATGTAATAGCCAGTAAGAATTAGTACAATTCAAGTTTTAGGTATCGATTATTGACTTTTTAGCTGGCTTTGGTGCACTGGACATGAGCTAGGACCTTAAGATTCTGCATGAAAGGTGGACTAGCAGCCGAGTTCCACGGGAGAATGTGAAAAGTGTTCATATGTAGTAAAAACCTGAGAAATCCGTCCTTTTTCGTCATTTGTTATCGAATCGACTTAAAGCCAGATCGTCACATTGGCCGCTCTTCTCTCTGAAACGGTTGTACTTATCGTCTGCAAAACTATGTCGCGTGCTGCGGTATGCGGAGAAACTAAAAGCAACGTAGTAGAACACAGATGAAGCTTCTAAGTTGATGTAATAGCCAGTAAGAATTAGTACAATTCAAGTTTTAGGTATTGATTATTGACTTTTTAGCTGGCTTTGGTGCACTGGACATGAGCTAGGACCTTAAGATTCTGCATGAAAGGTGGACTAGCAGCCGAGTTCCACGGGAGAATGTGAAAAGTGTTCATATGTAGTAAAAACCTGAGAAATCCGTCCTTTTTCGTCATTTGTTATCGAATCGACTTAAAGCCAGATCGTCACATTGGCCGCTCTTCTCTCTGAAACGGTTGTACTTACCGTCTGCAAAACTATGTCGCGTGCTGTGGTATGCGGAGAAACTAAAAGCAACGTAGTAGAACACAGATGAAGCTTCTAAGTTGATGTAATAGCCAGTAAGAATTAGTACAATTCAAGTTTTAGGTATTGATTATTGACTTTTTAGCTGGCTTTGGTGCACTGGACATGAGCTAGGACCTTAAGATTCTGCATGAAAGGTGGACTAGCAGCCGAGTTCCACGGGAGAATGTGAAAAGTGTTCATATGTAGTAAAAACCTGAGAAATCCGTCCTTTTTCGTCATTTGTTATCGAATCGACTTAAAGCCAGATCGTCACATTGGCCGCTCTTCTCTCTGAAACGGTTGTACTTATCGTCTGCAAAACTATGTCGCGTGCTGCGGTATGCGGAGAAACTAAAAGCACCATAGTAGAACACAGATGAAGCTTCTAAGTTGATGTAATAGCCAGTAAGAATTAGTACAATTCAAGTTTTAGGTATTGATTATTGACTTTTTAGCTGGCTTTGGTGCACTGGACATGAGCTAAGACCTTAAGATTCTGCATGAAAGGTGGACTAGCAGCCGAGTTCCACGGGAGAATGTGAAAAGTGTTCATATGTAGTAAAAACCTGAGAAATCCGTCCTTTTTCGTCATTTGTTATCGAATCGACTTAAAGCCAGATCGTCACATTGGCCGCTCTTCTCTCTGAAACGGTTGTACTTATCGTCTGCAAAACTATGTCGCGTGCTGTGGTCTGCGGAGAAACTAAAAGCAACGTAGTAGAACACAGATGAAGCTTCTAAGTTGATGTAATAGCCAGTAAGAATTAGTACAATTCAAGTTTTAGGTATTGATTATTGACTTTTTAGCTGGCTTTGGTGCACTGGACATGAGCTAGGACCTTAAGATTCTGCATGAAAGGTGGACTAGCAACCGAGTTCCACGGGAGAATGTGAAAAGTGTTCATATGTAGTAAAAACCTGAGAAATCCGTCCTTTTTCGTCATTTGTTATCGAATCGACTTAAAGCCAGATCGTCACATTGGCCGCTCTTCTCTCTGAAACGGTTGTACTTATCGTCTGCAAAACTATGTCGCGTGCTGCGGTATGCGGAGAAACTAAAAGCAACGTAGTAGAACACAGATGAAGCTTCTAAGTTGATGTAATAGCCAGTAAGAATTAGTACAATTCAAGTTTTAGGTATTGATTATTGACTTTTTAGCTGGCTTTGGTGCACTGGACATGAGCTAGGACCTTAAGATTCTGCATGAAAGGTGGACTAGCAGCCGAGTTCCACGGGAGAAAGTGAAAAGTGTTCATATGTAGTAAAAACCTGAGAAATCCGTCCTTTTTCGTCATTTGTTATCGAATCGACTTAAAGCCAGATCGTCACATTGGCCGCTCTTCTCTCTGAAACGGTTGTACTTATCGTCTGCAAAACTATGTCGCGTGCTGCGGTATGCGGAGACACTAAAATCACCATAGTAGAACACAGATGAAGCTTCTAAGTTGATGTAATAGCCAGTAAGAATTAGTACAATTCAAGTTTTAGGTATTGATTATTGACTTTTTAGCTGGCTTTGGTGCACTGGACATGAGCTAAGACCTTAAGATTCTGCATGAAAGGTGGACTAGCAGCCGAGTTCCACGGGAGAATGTGAAAAGTGTTCATATGTAGTAAAAACCTGAGAAATCCGTCCTTTTTCGTCATTTGTTATCGAATCGACTTAAAGCCAGATCGTCACATTGGCCGCTCTTCTCTCTGAAACGGTTGTACTTATCGTCTGCAAAAGTATGTCGCGTGCTGCGGTATGCGGAGAAACTAAAAGCAACGTAGTAGAACACAGATGAAGCTTCTAAGTTGATGTAATAGCCAGTAAGAATTAGTACAATTCAAGTTTTAGGTATCGATTATTGACTTTTCAGCTGGCTTTGGTGCACTGGACATGAGCTAGGACCTTAAGATTCTGCATGAAAGGTGGACTAGCAGCCGAGTTCCACGGGAGAATGTGAAAAGTGTTCATATGTAGTAAAAACCTGAGAAATCCGTCCTTTTTCGTCATTTGTTATCGAATCGACTTAAAGCCAGATCGTCACATTGGCCGCTCTTCTCTCTGAAACGGTTGTACTTATCGTCTGCAAAACTATGTCGCGTGCTGCGGTATGCGGAGAAACTAAAAGCAACGTAGTAGAACACAGATGAAGCTTCTAAGTTGATGTAATAGCCAGTAAGAATTAGTACAATTCAAGTTTTAGGTATTGATTATTGACTTTTTAGCTGGCTTTGGTGCCTTGGACATGAGCTAGGACCTTTAGATTTTGCATGAAAGGTGGACTAGCAGCCGAGTTCCACGGGAGAATGTGAAAAGTGTTCATATGTAGTAAAAACCTGAGAAATCCGTCCTTTTTCGTCATTTGTTATCGAATCGACTTAAAGCCAGATCGTCACATTGGCCGCTCTTCTCTCTGAAACGGTTGTACTTATCGTCTGCAAAACTATGTCGCGTGCTGCGGTATGCGGAGAAACTAAAAGCAATGTAGTAGAACACAGATGAAGCTTCTAAGTTGATGTAATAGCCAGTAAGAATTAGTACAATTCAAGTTTTAGGTATTGATTATTGACTTTTTAGCTGGCTTTGGTGCACTGGACATGAGCTAGGACCATAAGATTCTGCATGAAAGGTGGACTAGCAGCCGAGTTCCACGGGAGAATGTGAAAAGTGTTCATATGTAGTAAAAACCTGAGAAATCCGTCCTTTTTCGTCATTTGTTATCGAATCGACTTAAAGCCAGATCGTCACATTGGCCACTCTTCTATCTGAAACGGTTGTACTTATCGTCTGCAAAACTATGTCGCGTGCTGTGGTATGCGGAGAAACTAAAAGCAACGTAGTAGAACACAGATGAAGCTTCTAAGTTGATGTAATAGCCAGTAAGAATTAGTACAATTCAAGTTTTAGGTATTGATTATTGACTTTTTAGCTGGCTTTGGTGCACTGGACATGAGCTAGGACCTTAAGATTCTGCATGAAAGGTGGACTAGCAGCCGAGTTCCACGGGAGAATGTGAAAAGTGTTCATATGTAGTAAAAACCTGAGAAATCCGTCCTTTTTCGTCATTTGTTATCGAATCGACTTAAAGCCAGATCGTCACATTGGCCGCTCTTCTCTCTGAAACGGTTGTACTTATCGTCTGCAAAACTATGTCGCGTGCTGCGGTATGCGGAGACACTAAAATCACCATAGTAGAACACAGATGAAGCTTCTAAGTTGATGTAATAGCCAGTAAGAATTAGTACAATTCAAGTTTTAGGTATTGATTATTGACTTTTTAGCTGGCTTTGGTGCACTGGACATGAGCTAAGACCTTAAGATTCTGCATGAAAGGTGGACTAGCAGCCGAGTTCCACGGGAGAATGTGAAAAGTATTCATATGTAGTAAAAACCTGAGAAATCCGTCCTTTTTCGTCATTTGTTATCGAATCGACTTAAAGCCAGATCGTCACATTGGCCGCTCTTCTCTCTGAAACGGTTGTACTTATCGTCTGCAAAACTATGTCGCGTGCTGCGGTATGCGGAGAAACTAAAAGCAACGTAGTAGAACACAGATGAAGCTTCTAAGTTGATGTAATAGCCAGTAAGAATTAGTACAATTCAAGTTTTAGGTATTGATTATTGACTTTTTAGCTGGCTTTGGTGCACTGGACATGAGCTAGGACCTTAAGATTCTGCATGAAAGGTGGACTAGCAGCCGAGTTCCACGGGAGAATGTGAAAAGTGTTCATATGTAGTAAAAACCTGAGAAATCCGTCCTTTTTCGTCATTTGTTATCGAATCGACTTAAAGCCAGATCGTCACATTGGCCGCTCTTCTCTCTGAAACGGTTGTACTTATCGTCTGCAAAACTATGTCGCGTGCTGCGGTATGCGGAGACACTAAAATCACCATAGTAGAACACAGATGAAGCTTCTAAGTTGATGTAATAGCCAGTAAGAATTAGTACAATTCAAGTTTTAGGTATTGATTATTGACTTTTTAGCTGGCTTTGGTGCACTGGACATGAGCTAAGACCTTAAGATTCTGCATGAAAGGTGGACTAGCAGCCGAGTTCCACGGGAGAATGTGAAAAGTGTTCATATGTAGTAAAAACCTGAGAAATCCGTCCTTTTTCGTCATTTGTTATCGAATCGACTTAAAGCCAGATCGTCACATTGGCCGCTCTTCTCTCTGAAACGGTTGTACTTATCGTCTGCAAAACTATGTCGCGTGCTGCGGTATGCGGAGAAACTAAAAGCAACGTAGTAGAACACAGATGAAGCTTCTAAGTTGATGTAATAGCCAGTAAGAATTAGTACAATTCAAGTTTTAGGTATTGATTATTGACTTTTTAGCTGGCTTTGGTGCACTGGACATGAGCTAGGACCTTAAGATTCTGCATGAAAGGTGGACTAGCAGCCGAGTTCCACGGGAGAATGTGAAAAGTGTTCATATGTAGTAAAAACCTGAGAAATCCGTCCTTTTTCGTCATTTGTTATCGAATCGACTTAAAGCCAGATCGTCACATTGGCCGCTCTTCTCTCTGAAACGGTTGTACTTATCGTCTGCAAAACTATGTCGCGTGCTGCGGTATGCGGAGACACTAAAATCACCATAGTAGAACACAGATGAAGCTTCTAAGTTGATGTAATAGCCAGTAAGAATTAGTACAATTCAAGTTTTAGGTATTGATTATTGACTTTTTAGCTGGCTTTGGTGCACTGGACATGAGCTAAGACCTTAAGATTCTGCATGAAAGGTGGACTAGCAGCCGAGTTCCACGGGAGAATGTGAAAAGTGTTCATATGTAGTAAAAACCTGAGAAATCCGTCCTTTTTCGTCATTTGTTATCGAATCGACTTAAAGCCAGATCGTCACATTGGCCGCTCTTCTCTCTGAAACGGTTGTACTTATCGTCTGCAAAACTATGTCGCGTGCTGCGGTATGCGGAGAAACTAAAAGCAACGTAGTAGAACACAGATGAAGCTTCTAAGTTGATGTAATAGCCAGTAAGAATTAGTACAATTCAAGTTTTAGGTATTGATTATTGACTTTTTAGCTGGCTTTGGTGCACTGGACATGAGCTAGGACCTTAAGATTCTGCATGAAAGGTGGACTAGCAGCCGAGTTCCACGGGAGAATGTGAAAAGTGTTCATATGTAGTAAAAACCTGAGAAATCCGTCCTTTTTCGTCATTTGTTAGAGAATCGACTTAAAGCCAGATCGTCACATTGGCCGATCTTCTCTCTGAAACGGTTGTACTTATCGTCTGCAAAACTATGTCGCGTGCTGCGGTATGCGGAGAAACTAAAAGCAACGTAGTAGAACACAGATGAAGCTTCTAAGTTGATGTAATAGCCAGTAAGAATTAGTACAATTCAAGTTTTAGGTATTGATTATTGACTTTTTAGCTGGCTTTGGTGCACTGGACATGAGCTAGGACCTTAAGATTCTGCATGAAAGGTGGACTAGCAGCCGAGTTCCACGGGAGAATGTGAAAAGTGTTCATATGTAGTAAAAACCTGAGAAATCCGTCCTTTTTCGTCATTTGTTAGCGAATCGACTTAAAGCCAGATCGTCACATTGGCCGCTCTTCTCTCTGAAACGGTTGTACTTATCGTCTGCAAAACTATGTCGCGTGCTGCGGTATGCGGAGAAACTAAAAGCAACGTAGTAGAACACAGATGAAGCTTCTAAGTTGATGTAATAGCCAGTAAGAATTAGTACAATTCAAGTTTTAGGTATTGATTATTGACTTTTTAGCTGGCTTTGGTGCCTTGGACATGAGCTAGGACCTTAAGATTCTGCATGAAAGGTGGACTAGCAGCCGAGTTCCACGGGAGAATGTGAAAAGTGTTCATATGTAGTAAAAACCTGAGAAATCCGTCCGTTTTCGTCATTTGTTATCGAATCGACTTAAAGCCAGATCGTCACATTGGCCGCTCTTCTCTCTGAAACGGTTGTACTTATCGTCTGCAAAGCTATGTCGCGTGCTGCGGTATGCGGAGACACTAAAAGCACCATAGTAGAACACAGATGAAGCTTCTAAGTTGATGTAATACCCAGTAAGAAGTAGTACAATTCAAGTTTTAGGTATTGATTATTGACTTTTTAGCTGGCTTTGGTGCACTGGACATGAGCTAGGACTTTAAGATTCTGCATGAAAGGTGGACTAGCAGCCGAGTTCCATGGGAGAATGTGAAAAGTGTTGATATGTAGTAAAAACCTGAGAAATCCGTCCGTTTTCGTCATTTGTTATCGAATCGACTTAAAGCCAGATCGTCACATTGGCCGCTCTTCTCTCTGAGACGGTTGTACTTATCGTCTGCAAAACTATGTCGCGTGCTGCGGTATGCGGAGAAACTAAAAGCAACGTAGTAGAACACAGATGAAGCTTCTAAGTTGATGCAATACCCAGTAAGAAGTAGTACAATTCAAGTTTTAGGTATTGATTATTGACTTTTTAGCTGGCTTTGGTGCCTTGGACATGAGCTAGGACCTTAAGATTCTGCATGAAAGGTGGACTAGCAGCCGAGTTCCACGGGAGAATGTGAAAAGTGTTCATATGTAGTAAAAACCTGAGAAATCCGTCCTTTTTCGTCATTTGTTATCGAATCGACTTAAAGCCAGATCGTCACATTGGCCGCTCTTCTCTCTGAAACGGTTGTACTTATCGTCTGCAAAGCTATGTCGCGTGCTGCGGTATGCGGAGACACTAAAAGCACCATAGTAGAACACAGATGAAGCTTCTAAGTTGATGTAATACCCAGTAAGAAGTAGTACAATTCAAGTTTTAGGTATTGATTATTGACTTTTTAGCTGGCTTTGGTGCCTTGGACATGAGCTAGGACCTTAAGATTCTGCGTGAAAGGTGGACTAGCAGCCGAGTTCCACGGGAGAATGTGAAAAGTGTTCATATGTAGTAAAAACCTGAGAAATCCGTCCGTTTTCGTCATTTGTTATCGAATCGACTTAAAGCCAGATCGTCACATTGGCCGCTCTTCTCTCTGAAACGGTTGTACTTATCGTCTGCAAAACTATGTCGCGTGCTGCGGTATGCGGAGAAACTAAAAGCAACGTAGTAGAACACAGATGAAGCTTCTAAGTTGATGTAATAGCCAGTAAGAATTAGTACAATTCAAGTTTTAGGTATTGATTATTGACTTTTTAGCTGGCTTTGGTGCCTTGGACATGAGCTAGGACCTTAAGATTCTGCATTAAAGGTGGACTAGCAGCCGAGTTCCACGGGAGAATGTGAAAAGTGTTCATATGTAGTAAAAACCTGAGAAATCCGTCCTTTTTCGTCATTTGTTATCGAATCGACTTAAAGCCAGATCGTCACATTGGCCGCTCATCTCTCTGAAACGGTTGTACTTATCGTCTGCAAAACTATGTCGCATGCTGCGGTATGCGGAGAAACTAAAAGCACCATAGTAGAACACAGATGAAGCTTCTAAGTTGATGTAATACCCAGTAAGAAGTAGTACAATTCAAGTATTAGGTATTGATTATTGACTTTTTAGCTGGCTTTGGTGCACTGGACATGAGCTAGGACCTTAAGATTCTGCATGAAAGGTGGACTAGCAGCCGAGTTCCACGGGAGAATGTGAAAAGTGTTCATATGTAGTAAAAACCTGAGAAATCCGTCCGTTTTCGTCATTTGTTATCGAATCGACTTAAAGCCAGATCGTCACATTGGCCGCTCTTCTCTCTGAAACGGTTGTACTTATCGTCTGCAAAACTATGTCGCGTGCTGCGGTATGCGGAGAAACTAAAAGCAACGTAGTAGAACACAGATGAAGCTTCTAAGTTGATGTAATAGCCAGTAAGAATTAGTACAATTCAAGTTTTAGGTATTGATTATTGACTTTTTAGCTGGCTTTGGTGCCTTGGACATGAGCTAGGACCTTAAGATTCTGCATGAAAGGTGGACTAGCAGCCGAGTTCCACGGGAGAATGTGAAAAGTGTTCATATGTAGTAAAAACCTGAGAAATCCGTCCGTTTTCGTCATTTGTTATCGAATCGACTTAAAGCCAGATCGTCACATTGGCCGCTCTTCTCTCTGAAACGGTTGTACTTATCGTCTGCAAAACTATGTCGCGTGCTGCGGTATGCGGAGAAACTAAAAGCAACGTAGTAGAACACAGATGAAGCTTCTAAGTTGATGTAATAGCCAGTAAGAATTAGTACAATTCAAGTTTTAGGTGTTGATTATTGACTTTTTAGCTGGCTTTGGTGCACTGGACATGAGCTAGGACTTTAAGATTCTGCATGAAAGGTGGACTAGCAGCCGAGTTCCACGGGAGAATGTGAAAAGTGTTCATATGTAGTAAAAACCTGAGAAATCCGTCCGTTTTCGTCATTCGTTATCGAATCGACTTAAAGCCAGATCGTCACATTGGCCGCTCTTCTCTCTGAGACGGTTGTACTTATCGTCTGCAAAACTATGTCGCGTGCTGCGGTATGCGGAGAAACTAAAAGCAACGTAGTAGAACACAGATGAAGCTTCTAAGTTGATGCAATACCCAGTAAGAAGTAGTACAATTCAAGTTTTAGGTACTGATTATTGACTTTTTAGCTGGCTTTGCTGCCTTGGACATGAGCTAGGACCTTAAGATTCTGCATGAAAGGTGGACTAGCAGCCGAGTTCCACGGGAGAATGTGAAAAGTGTTCATATGTAGTAAAAACCTGAGAAATCCGTCCTTTTTCGTCATTTGTTAGCGAATCGACTTAAAGCCAGATCGTCACATTGGCCGCTCTTCTCTCTGAAACGGTTGTACTTATCGTCTGCAAAGCTATGTCGCGTGCTGCGGTATGCGGAGACACTAAAAGCACCATAGTAGAACACAGATGAAGCTTCTAAGTTGATGTAATACCCAGTAAGAAGTAGTACAATTCAAGTTTTAGGTATTGATTATTGACTTTTTAGCTGGCTTTGGTGCCTTGGACATGAGCTAGGACCTTAAGATTCTGCATGAAAGGTGGACTAGCAGCCGAGTTCCACGGGAGAATGTGAAAAGTGTTCATATGTAGTAAAAACCTGAGAAATCCGTCCGTTTTCGTCATTTGTTATCGAATCGACTTAAAGCCAGATCGTCACATTGGCCGCTCTTCTCTCTGAAACGGTTGTACTTATCGTCTGCAAAACTATGTCGCGTGCTGCGGTATGCGGAGAAACTAAAAGCAACGTAGTAGAACACAGATGAAGCTTCTAAGTTGATGTAATAGCCAGTAAGAATTAGTACAATTCAAGTTTTAGGTATTGATTATTGACTTTTTAGCTGGCTTTGGTGCCTTGGACATGAGCTAGGACCTTAAGATTCTGCATGAAAGGTGGACTAGCAGCCGAGTTCCACGGGAGAATGTGAAAAGTGTTCATATGTAGTAAAAACCTGAGAAATCCGTCCTTTTTCGTCATTTGTTATCGAATCGACTTAAAGCCAGATCGTCACATTGGCCGCTCATCTCTCTGAAACGGTTGTACTTATCGTCTGCAAAACTATGTCGCGTGCTGCGGTATGCGGAGAAACTAAAAGCACCATAGTAGAACACAGATGAAGCTTCTAAGTTGATGTAATACCCAGTAAGAAGTAGTACAATTCAAGTATTAGGTATTGATTATTGACTTTTTAGCTGGCTTTGGTGCACTGGACATGAGCTAGGACCTTAAGATTCTGCATGAAAGGTGGACTAGCAGCCGAGTTCCACGGGAGAATGTGAAAAGTGTTCATATGTAGTAAAAACCTGAGAAATCCGTCCGTTTTCGTCATTTGTTATCGAATCGACTTAAAGCCAGATCGTCACATTGGCCGCTCTTCTCTCTGAAACGGTTGTACTTATCGTCTGCAAAACTATGTCGCGTGCTGCGGTATGCGGAGAAACTAAAAGCAGCGTAGTAGAACACAGATGAAGCTTCTAAGTTGATGTAATAGCCAGTAAGAATTAGTACAATTCAAGTTTTAGGTATTGATTATTGACTTTTTAGCTGGCTTTGGTGCCTTGGACATGAGCTAGGACCTTAAGATTCTGCATGAAAGGTGGACTAGCAGCCGAGTTCCACGGGAGAATGTGAAAAGTGTTCATATGTAGTAAAAACCTGAGAAATCCGTCCGTTTTCGTCATTTGTTATCGAATCGACTTAAAGCCAGATCGTCACATTGGCCGCTCTTCTCTCTGAAACGGTTGTACTTATCGTCTGCAAAACTATGTCGCGTGCTGCGGTATGCGGAGAAACTAAAAGCAACGTAGTAGAACACAGATGAAGCTTCTAAGTTGATGTAATAGCCAGTAAGAATTAGTACAATTCAAGTTTTAGGTATTGATTATTGACTTTTTATCTTCCTTTGGTGCCTTGGACATGAGCTAGGACCTTAAGATTCTGCATGAAAGGTGGACTAGCAGCCGAGTTCCACGGGAGAATGTGAAAAGTGTTCATATGTAGTAAAAACCTGAGAAATCCGTCCGTTTTCGTCATTTGTTATCGAATCGACTTAAAGCCAGATCGTCACATTGGCCGCTCTTCTCTCTGAAACGGTTGTACTTATCGTCTGCAAAACTATGTCGCGTGCTGCGGTATGCGGAGAAACTAAAAGCAACGTAGTAGAACACAGATGAAGCTTCTAAGTTGATGTAATAGCCAGTAAGAATTAGTACAATTCAAGTTTTAGGTATTGATTATTGACTTTTTAGCTGGCTTTGGTGCACTGGACATGAGCTAGGACCTTAAGATTCTGCATGAAAGGTGGACTAGCAGCCGAGTTCCACGGGAGAATGTGAAAAGTGTTCATATGTAGTAAAAACCTGAGAAATCCGTCCTTTTTCGTCATTTGTTAGCGAATCGACTTAAAGCCAGATCGTCACATTGGCCGCTCTTCTCTCTGAAACGGTTGTACTTATCGTCTGCAAAACTATGTCGCGTGCTGCGGTATGCGGAGAAACTAAAAGCAACGTAGTAGAACACAGATGAAGCTTCTAAGTTGATGTAATAGCCAGTAAGAATTAGTACAATTCAAGTTTTAGGTATTGATTATTGACTTTTTAGCTGGCTTTGGTGCCTTGGACATGAGCTAGGACCTTAAGATTCTGCATGAAAGGTGGACTAGCAGCCGAGTTCCACGGGAGAATGTGAAAAGTGTTCATATGTAGTAAAAACCTGAGAAATCCGTCCGTTTTCGTCATTTGTTATCGAATCGACTTAAAGCCAGATCGTCACATTGGCCGCTCTTCTCTCTGAAACGGTTGTACTTATCGTCTGCAAAACTATGTCGCGTGCTGCGGTATGCGGAGAAACTAAAAGCAACGTAGTAGAACACAGATGAAGCTTCTAAGTTGATGTAATAGCCAGTAAGAATTAGTACAATTCAAGTTTTAGGTATTGATTATTGACTTTTTAGCTGGCTTTGGTGCACTGGACATGAGCTAGGACTTTAAGATTCTGCATGAAAGGTGGACTAGCAGCCGAGTTCCACGGGAGAATGTGAAAAGTGTTCATATGTAGTAAAAACCTGAGAAATCCGTCCGTTTTCGTCATTCGTTATCGAATCGACTTAAAGCCAGATCGTCACATTGGCCGCTCTTCTCTCTGAGACGGTTGTACTTATCGTCTGCAAAACTATGTCGCGTGCTGCGGTATGCGGAGAAACTAAAAGCAACGTAGTAGAACACAGATGAAGCTTCTAAGTTGATGCAATACCCAGTAAGAAGTAGTACAATTCAAGTTTTAGGTACTGATTATTGACTTTTTAGCTGGCTTTGCTGCCTTGGACATGAGCTAGGACCTTAAGATTCTGCATGAAAGGTGGACTAGCAGCCGAGTTCCACGGGAGAATGTGAAAAGTGTTCATATGTAGTAAAAACCTGAGAAATCCGTCCTTTTTCGTCATTTGTTAGCGAATCGACTTAAAGCCAGATCGTCACATTGGCCGCTCTTCTCTCTGAAACGGTTGTACTTATCGTCTGCAAAGCTATGTCGCGTGCTGCGGTATGCGGAGACACTAAAAGCACCATAGTAGAACACAGATGAAGCTTCTAAGTTGATGTAATACCCAGTAAGAAGTAGTACAATTCAAGTTTTAGGTATTGATTATTGACTTTTTAGCTGGCTTTGGTGCCTTGGACATGAGCTAGGACCTTAAGATTCTGCATGAAAGGTGGACTAGCAGCCGAGTTCCACGGGAGAATGTGAAAAGTGTTCATATGTAGTAAAAACCTGAGAAATCCGTCCGTTTTCGTCATTTGTTATCGAATCGACTTAAAGCCAGATCGTCACATTGGCCGCTCTTCTCTCTGAAACGGTTGTACTTATCGTCTGCAAAACTATGTCGCGTGCTGCGGTATGCGGAGAAACTAAAAGCAACGTAGTAGAACACAGATGAAGCTTCTAAGTTGATGTAATAGCCAGTAAGAATTAGTACAATTCAAGTTTTAGGTATTGATTATTGACTTTTTAGCTGGCTTTGGTGCCTTGGACATGAGCTAGGACCTTAAGATTCTGCATGAAAGGTGGACTAGCAGCCGAGTTCCACGGGAGAATGTGAAAAGTGTTCATATGTAGTAAAAACCTGAGAAATCCGTCCTTTTTCGTCATTTGTTATCGAATCGACTTAAAGCCAGATCGTCACATTGGCCGCTCATCTCTCTGAAACGGTTGTACTTATCGTCTGCAAAACTATGTCGCGTGCTGCGGTATGCGGAGAAACTAAAAGCACCATAGTAGAACACAGATGAAGCTTCTAAGTTGATGTAATACCCAGTAAGAAGTAGTACAATTCAAGTATTAGGTATTGATTATTGACTTTTTAGCTGGCTTTGGTGCACTGGACATGAGCTAGGACCTTAAGATTCTGCATGAAAGGTGGACTAGCAGCCGAGTTCCACGGGAGAATGTGAAAAGTGTTCATATGTAGTAAAAACCTGAGAAATCCGTCCGTTTTCGTCATTTGTTATCGAATCGACTTAAAGCCAGATCGTCACATTGGCCGCTCTTCTCTCTGAAACGGTTGTACTTATCGTCTGCAAAACTATGTCGCGTGCTGCGGTATGCGGAGAAACTAAAAGCAGCGTAGTAGAACACAGATGAAGCTTCTAAGTTGATGTAATAGCCAGTAAGAATTAGTACAATTCAAGTTTTAGGTATTGATTATTGACTTTTTAGCTGGCTTTGGTGCCTTGGACATGAGCTAGGACCTTAAGATTCTGCATGAAAGGTGGACTAGCAGCCGAGTTCCACGGGAGAATGTGAAAAGTGTTCATATGTAGTAAAAACCTGAGAAATCCGTCCGTTTTCGTCATTTGTTATCGAATCGACTTAAAGCCAGATCGTCACATTGGCCGCTCTTCTCTCTGAAACGGTTGTACTTATCGTCTGCAAAACTATGTCGCGTGCTGCGGTATGCGGAGAAACTAAAAGCAACGTAGTAGAACACAGATGAAGCTTCTAAGTTGATGTAATAGCCAGTAAGAATTAGTACAATTCAAGTTTTAGGTATTGATTATTGACTTTTTATCTTCCTTTGGTGCCTTGGACATGAGCTAGGACCTTAAGATTCTGCATGAAAGGTGGACTAGCAGCCGAGTTCCACGGGAGAATGTGAAAAGTGTTCATATGTAGTAAAAACCTGAGAAATCCGTCCGTTTTCGTCATTTGTTATCGAATCGACTTAAAGCCAGATCGTCACATTGGCCGCTCTTCTCTCTGAAACGGTTGTACTTATCGTCTGCAAAACTATGTCGCGTGCTGCGGTATGCGGAGAAACTAAAAGCAACGTAGTAGAACACAGATGAAGCTTCTAAGTTGATGTAATAGCCAGTAAGAATTAGTACAATTCAAGTTTTAGGTATTGATTATTGACTTTTTAGCTGGCTTTGGTGCACTGGACATGAGCTAGGACCTTAAGATTCTGCATGAAAGGTGGACTAGCAGCCGAGTTCCACGGGAGAATGTGAAAAGTGTTCATATGTAGTAAAAACCTGAGAAATCCGTCCTTTTTCGTCATTTGTTAGCGAATCGACTTAAAGCCAGATCGTCACATTGGCCGCTCTTCTCTCTGAAACGGTTGTACTTATCGTCTGCAAAACTATGTCGCGTGCTGCGGTATGCGGAGAAACTAAAAGCAACGTAGTAGAACACAGATGAAGCTTCTAAGTTGATGTAATAGCCAGTAAGAATTAGTACAATTCAAGTTTTAGGTATTGATTATTGACTTTTTAGCTGGCTTTGGTGCACTGGACATGAGCTAGGACCTTAAGATTCTGCATGAAAGGTGGACTAGCAGCCGAGTTCCACGGGAGAATGTGAAAAGTGTTCATATGTAGTAAATACCTGAGAAATCCGTCCTTTTTCGTCATTTGTTAGCGAATCGACTTAAAGCCAGATCGTCACATTGGCCGCTCTTCTCTCTGAAACGGTTGTACTTATCGTCTGCAAAACTATGTCGCGTGCTGCGGTATGCGGAGAAACTAAAAGCAACGTAGTAGAACACAGATGAAGCTTCTAAGTTGATGTAATAGCCAGTAAGAATTAGTACAATTCAAGTTTTAGGTATTGATTATTGACTTTTTAGCTGGCTTTGGTGCCTTGGACATGAGCTAGGACCTTAAGATTCTGCATGAAAGGTGGACTAGAAGCCGAGTTCCACGGGAGAATGTGAAAAGTGTTCATATGTAGTAAAAACCTGAGAAATCCGTCCGTTTTCGTCATTTGTTATCGAATCGACTTAAAGCCAGATCGTCACATTGGCCGCTCTTCTCTCTGAAACGGTTGTACTTATCGTCTGCAAAGCTATGTCGCGTGCTGCGGTATGCGGAGACACTAAAAGCACCATAGTAGAACACAGATGAAGCTTCTAAGTTGATGTAATACCCAGTAAGAAGTAGTACAATTCAAGTTTTAGGTATTGATTATTGACTTTTTAGCTGGCTTTGGTGCACTGGACATGAGCTAGGACCTTAAGATTCTGCATGAAAGGTGGACTAGCAGCCGAGTTCCACGGGAGAATGTGAAAAGTGATCATATGTAGTAAAAACCTGAGAAATCCGTCCGTTTTCGTCATTTGTTATCGAATCGACTTAAAGCCAGATCGTCACATTGGCCGCTCTTCTCTCTGAAACGGTTGTACTTATCGTCTGCAAAACTATGTCGCGTGCTGCGGTATGCGGAGAAACTAAAAGCAACGTAGTAGAACACAGATGAAGCTTCTAAGTTGATGTAATAGCCAGTAAGAATTAGTACAATTCAAGTTTTAGGTATTGATTATTGACTTTTTAGCTGGCTTTGGTGCCTTGGACATGAGCTAGGACTTTAAGATTCTGCATGAAAGGTGGACTAGCAGCCGAGTTCCACGGGAGAATGTGAAAAGTGTTCATATGTAGTAAAAACCTGAGAATTCCGTCCGTTTTCGTCATTTGTTATCGAATCGACTTAAAGCCAGATCGTCACATTGGGCGCTCTTCTCTCTGAAACGGTTGTACTTATCGTCTGCAAAACTATGTCGCGTGCTGCGGTATGCGGAGAAACTAAAAGCAACGTAGTAGAACACAGATGAAGCTTCTAAGTTGATGTAATAGCCAGTAAGAATTAGTACAATTCAAGTTTTAGGTATTGATTATTGACTTTTTAGCTGGCTTTGGTGCCTTGGACATGAGCTAGGACCTTAAGATTCTGCATGAAAGGTGGACTAGCAGCCGAGTTCCACGGGAGAATGTGAAAAGTGTTCATATGTAGTAAAAACCTGAGAAATCCGTCCTTTTTCGTCATTTGTTATCGAATCGACTTAAAGCCAGATCGTCACATTGGCCGCTCATCTCTCTGAAACGGTTGTACTTATCGTCTGCAAAACTATGTCGCGTGCTGCGGTATGCGGAGAAACTAAAAGCACCATAGTAGAACACAGATGAAGCTTCTAAGTTGATGTAATACCCAGTAAGAAGTAGTACAATTCAAGTATTAGGTATTGATTATTGCCTTTTTAGCAGGCTTTGGTGCACTGGACATGAGCTAGGACCTTAAGATTCTGCATGAAAGGTGGACAAGCAGCCGAGTTCCACGGGAGAATGTGAAAAGTGTTCATATGTAGTAAAAACCTGAGAAATCCGTCCGTTTTCGTCATTTGTTATCGAATCGACTTAAAGCCAGATCGTCACATTGGCCGCTCTTCTCTCTGAAACGGTTGTACTTATCATCTGCAAAACTATGTCGCGTGCTGCGGTATGCGGAGAAACTAAAAGCAACGTAGTAGAACACAGATGAAGCTTCTAAGTTGATGTAATAGCCAGTAAGAATTAGTACAATTCAAGTTTTAGGTATTGATTATTGACTTTTTAGCTGGCTTTGGTGCCTTGGACATGAGCTAGGACCTTAAGATTCTGCATGAAAGGTGGACTAGCAGCCGAGTTCCACGGGAGAATGTGAAAAGTGTTCATATGTAGTAAAAACCTGAGAAATCCGTCCGTTTTCGTCATTTGTTATCGAATCGACTTAAAGCCAGATCGTCACATTGGCCGCTCTTCTCTCTGAAACGGTTGTACTTATCGTCTGCAAAACTATGTCGCGTGCTGCGGTATGCGGAGAAACTAAAAGCAACGTAGTAGAACACAGATGAAGCTTCTAAGTTGATGTAATAGCCAGTAAGAATTAGTACAATTCAAGTTTTAGGTATTGATTATTGACTTTTTAGCTTCCTTTGGTGCCTTGGACATGAGCTAGGACCTTAAGATTCTGCATGAAAGGTGGACTAGCGGCCGAGTTCCACGGGAGAATGTGAAAAGTGTTCATATGTAGTAAAAACCTGAGAAATCCGTCCGTTTTCGTCATTTGTTATCGAATCGACTTAAAGCCAGATCGTCACATTGGCCGCTCTTCTCTCTGAAACGGTTGTACTTATCGTCTGCAAAACTATGTCGCGTGCTGCGGTATGCGGAGAAACTAAAAGCAACGTAGTAGAACACAGATGAAGCTTCTAAGTTGATGTAATAGCCAGTAAGAATTAGTACAATTCAAGTTTTAGGTATTGATTATTGACTTTTTAGCTGGCTTTGGTGCACTGGACATGAGCTAGGACCTTAAGATTCTGCATGAAAGGTGGACTAGCAGCCGAGTTCCACGGGAGAATGTGAAAAGTGTTCATATGTAGTAAAAACCTGAGAAATCCGTCCTTTTTCGTCATTTGTTATCGAATCGACTTAAAGCCAGATCGACACATTGGCCGCTCTTCTCTCTGAAACGGTTGTACTTATCGTCTGCAAAACTATGTCGCGTGCTGCGGTATGCGGAGACACTAAAATCACCATAGTAGAACACAGATGAAGCTTCTAAGTTGATGTAATAGCCAGTAAGAATTAGTACAATTCAAGTTTTAGGTATTGATTATTGACTTTTTAGCTGGCTTTGGTGCACTGGACATGAGCTAAGACCTTAAGATTCTGCATGAAAGGTGGACTAGCAGCCGAGTTCCACGGGAGAATGTGAAAAGTGTTCATATGTAGTAAAAACCTGAGAAATCCGTCCTTTTTCGTCATTTGTTATCGAATCGACTTAAAGCCAGATCGTCACATTGGCCGCTCTTCTCTCTGAAACGGTTGTACTTATCGTCTGCAAAACTATGTCGCGTGCTGCGGTATGCGGAGAAACTAAAAGCAACGTAGTAGAACACAGATGAAGCTTCTAAGTTGATGTAATAGCCAGTAAGAATTAGTACAATTCAAGTTTTAGGTATTGATTATTGACTTTTTAGCTTCCTTTGGTGCCTTGGACATGAGCTAGGACCTTAAGATTCTGCATGAAAGGTGGACTAGCAGCCGAGTTCCACGGGAGAATGTGAAAAGTGTTCATATGTAGTAAAAACCTGAGAAATCCGTCCGTTTTCGTCATTCGTTATCGAATCGACTTAAAGCCAGATCGTCACATTGGCCGCTCTTCTCTCTGAGACGGTTGTACTTATCGTCTGCAAAACTATGTCGCGTGCTGCGGTATGGGGAGAAACTAAAAGCAACGTAGTAGAACACAGATGAAGCTTCTAAGTTGATGCAATACCCAGTAAGAAGTAGTACAATTCAAGTTTTAGGTACTGATTATTGACTTTTTAGCTGGCTTTGGAGCCTTGGACATGAGCTAGGACCTTAAGATTCTGCATGAAAGGTGGACTAGCAGCCGAGTTCCACGGGAGAATGTGAAAAGTGTTCATATGTAGTAAAAACCTGAGAAATCCGTCCTTTTTCGTCATTTGTTATCGAATCGACTTAAAGCCAGATCGTCACATTGGCCGCTCTTCTCTCTGAAACGGTTGTACTTATCGTCTGCAAAGCTATGTCGCGTGCTGCGGTATGCGGAGACACTAAAAGCACCATAGTAGAACACAGATGAAGCTTCTAAGTTGATGTAATACCCAGTAAGAAGTAGTACAATTCAAGTTTTAGGTATTGATTATTGACTTTTTAGCTGGCTTTGGTGCCTTGGACATGAGCTAGGACCTTAAGATTCTGCATGAAAGGTGGACTAGCAGCCGAGTTCCACGGGAGAATGTGAAAAGTGTTCATATGTAGTAAAAACCTGAGAAATCCGTCCGTTTTCGTCATTTGTTATCGAATCGACTTAAAGCCAGATCGTCACATTGGCCGCTCTTCTCTCTGAAACGGTTGTACTTATCGTCTGCAAAACTATGTCGCGTGCTGCGGTATGCGGAGAAACTAAAAGCAACGTAGTAGAACACAGATGAAGCTTCTAAGTTGATGTAATAGCCAGTAAGAATTAGTACAATTCAAGTTTTAGGTATTGATTATTGACTTTTTAGCTGGCTTTGGTGCCTTGGACATGAGCTAGGACCTTAAGATTCTGCATGAAAGGTGGACTAGCAGCCGAGTTCCACGGGAGAATGTGAAAAGTGTTCATATGTAGTAAAAACCTGAGAAATCCGTCCTTTTTCGTCATTTGTTATCGAATCGACTTAAAGCCAGATCGTCACATTGGCCGCTCATCTCTCTGAAACGGTTGTACTTATCGTCTGCAAAACTATGTCGCGTGCTGCGGTATGCAGAGAAACTAAAAGCACCATAGTAGAACACAGATGAAGCTTCTAAGTTGATGTAATACCCAGTAAGAAGTAGTACAATTCAAGTATTAGGTATTGATTATTGACTTTTTAGCTGGCTTTGGTGCCTTGGACATGAGCTAGGACCTTAAGATTCTGCATGAAAGGTGGACTAGCAGCCGAGTTCCACGGGAGAATGTGAAAAGTGTTCATATGTAGTAAAAACCTGAGAAATCCGTCCGTTTTCGTCATTTGTTATCGAATCGACTTAAAGCCAGATCGTCACATTGGCCGCTCTTCTCTCTGAAACGGTTGTACTTATCGTCTGCAAAACTATGTCGCGTGCTGCGGTATGCGGAGAAACTAAAAGCAGCGTAGTAGAACACAGATGAAGCTTCTAAGTTGATGTAATAGCCAGTAAGAATTAGTACAATTCAAGTTTTAGGTATTGATTATTGACTTTTTAGCTGGCTTTGGTGCCTTGGACATGAGCTAGGACCTTAAGATTCTGCATGAAAGGTGGACTAGCAGCCGAGTTCCACGGGAGAATGTGAAAAGTGTTCATATGTAGTAAAAACCTGAGAAATCCGTCCGTTTTCGTCATTTGTTATCGAATCGACTTAAAGCCAGATCGTCACATTGGCCGCTCTTCTCTCTGAAACGGTTGTACTTATCGTCTGCAAAACTATGTCGCGTGCTGCGGTATGCGGAGAAACTAAAAGCAACGTAGTAGAACACAGATGAAGCTTCTAAGTGGATGTAATAGCCAGTAAGAATTAGTACAATTCAAGTTTTAGGTATTGATTATTGACTTTTTATCTTCCTTTGGTGCCTTGGACATGAGCTAGGACCTTAAGATTCTGCATGAAAGGTGGACTAGCAGCCGAGTTCCACGGGAGAATGTGAAAAGTGTTCATATGTAGTAAAAACCTGAGAAATCCGTCCGTTTTCGTCATTTGTTATCGAATCGACTTAAAGCCAGATCGTCACATTGGCCGCTCTTCTCTCTGAAACGGTTGTACTTATCGTCTGCAAAACTATGTCGCGTGCTGCGGTATGCGGAGAAACTAAAAGCAACGTAGTAGAACACAGATGAAGCTTCTAAGTTGATGTAATAGCCAGTAAGAATTAGTACAATTCAAGTTTTAGGTATTGATTATTGACTTTTTAGCTGGCTTTGGTGCACTGGACATGAGCTAGGACCTTAAGATTCTGCATGAAAGGTGGACTAGCAGCCGAGTTCCACGGGAGAATGTGAAAAGTGTTCATATGTAGTAAAAACCTGAGAAATCCGTCCTTTTTCGTCATTTGTTAGCGAATCGACTTAAAGCCAGATCGTCACATTGGCCGCTCTTCTCTCTGAAACGGTTGTACTTATCGTCTGCAAAACTATGTCGCGTGCTGCGGTATGCGGAGAAACTAAAAGCAACGTAGTAGAACACAGATGAAGCTTCTAAGTTGATGTAATAGCCAGTAAGAATTAGTACAATTCAAGTTTTAGGTATTGATTATTGACTTTTTAGCTGGCTTTGGTGCACTGGACATGAGCTAGGACCTTAAGATTCTGCATGAAAGGTGGACTAGCAGCCGAGTTCCACGGGAGAATGTGAAAAGTGTTCATATGTAGTAAAAACCTGAGAAATCCGTCCTTTTTCGTCATTTGTTAGCGAATCGACTTAAAGCCAGATCGTCACATTGGCCGCTCTTCTCTCTGAAACGGTTGTACTTATCGTCTGCAAAACTATGTCGCGTGCTGCGGTATGCGGAGAAACTAAAAGCAACGTAGTAGAACACAGATGAAGCTTCTAAGTTGATGTAATAGCCAGTAAGAATTAGTACAATTCAAGTTTTAGGTATTGATTATTGACTTTTTAGCTTCCTTTGGTGCCTTGGACATGAGCTAGGACCTTAAGATTCTGCATGAAAGGTGGACTAGCAGCCGAGTTCCACGGGAGAATGTGAAAGGTGTTCATATGTAGTAAAAACCTGAGAAATCCGTCCGTTTTCGTCATTTGTTATCGAATCGACTTAAAGCCAGATCGTCACATTGGCCGCTCTTCTCTCTGAAACGGTTGTACTTATCGTCTGCAAAGCTATGTCGCGTGCTGCGGTATGCGGAGACACTAAAAGCACCATAGTAGAACACAGATGAAGCTTCTAAGTTGATGTAATACCCAGTAAGAAGTAGTACAATTCAAGTTTTAGGTATTGATTATTGACTTTTTAGCTGGCTTTGGTGCACTGGACATGAGCTAGGACCTTAAGATTCTGCATGAAAGGTGGACTAGCAGCCGAGTTCCACGGGAGAATGTGAAAAGTGATCATATGTAGTAAAAACCTGAGAAATCCGTCCGTTTTCGTCATTTGTTATCGAATCGACTTAAAGCCAGATCGTCACATTGGCCGCTCTTCTCTCTGAAACGGTTGTACTTATCGTCTGCAAAAGTATGTCGCGTGCTGCGGTATGCGGAGAAACTAAAAGCAACGTAGTAGAACACAGATGAAGCTTCTAAGTTGATGTAATAGCCAGTAAGAATTAGTACAATTCAAGTTTTAGGTATTGATTATTGACTTTTTAGCTGGCTTTGGTGCACTGGACATGAGCTAGGACTTTAAGATTCTGCATGAAAGGTGGACTAGCAGCCGAGTTCCACGGGAGAATGTGAAAAGTGTTCATATGTAGTAAAAACCTGAGAAATCCGTCCGTTTTCGTCATTTGTTATCGAATCGACTTAAAGCCAGATCGTCACATTGGCCGCTCTTCTCTCTGAAACGGTTGTACTTATCGTCTGCAAAACTATGTCGCGTGCTGCGGTATGCGGAGAAACTAAAAGCAACGTAGTAGAACACAGATGAAGCTTCTAAGTTGATGTAATAGCCAGTAAGAATTAGTACAATTCAAGTTTTAGGTATTGATTATTGACTTTTTAGCTGGCTTTGGTGCCTTGGACATGAGCTAGGACCTTAAGATTCTGCATGAAAGGTGGACTAGCAGCCGAGTTCCACGGGAGAATGTGAAAAGTGTTCATATGTAGTAAAAACCTGAGAAATCCGTCCGTTTTCGTCATTTGTTATCGAATCGACTTAAAGCCAGATCGTCACATTGGCCGCTCTTCTCTCTGAAACGGTTGTACTTATCGTCTGCAAAACTATGTCGCGTGCTGCGGTATGCGGAGAAACTAAAAGCAACGTAGTAGAACACAGATGAAGCTTCTAAGTTGATGTAATAGCCAGTAAGAATTAGTACAATTCAAGTTTTAGGTATTGATTATTGACTTTTTAGCTGGCTTTGGTGCCTTGGACATGAGCTAGGACCTTAAGATTCTGCATGAAAGGTGGACTAGCAGCCGAGTTCCACGGGAGAATGTGAAAAGTGTTCATATGTAGTAAAAACCTGAGAAATCCGTCCGTTTTCGTCATTTGTTATCGAATCGACTTAAAGCCAGATCGTCACATTGGCCGCTCTTCTCTCTGAAACGGTTGTACTTATCGTCTGCAAAGCTATGTCACTTGCTGCGGTATGCGGAGACACTAAAATCACCACAGCACAACACAGATGAAGCTTCTAAGTTGATGTAATATCCAGTAAGAAGTAGTACAAATCAAAATTTAGGTATCGATTATCGACTTTTGTGCTGGCTTTGGTGCATTGGACATGAGCTAGGACCTTAAGATTCTGCATGAAAGGTGTACTAGCAGCCGAGTTGCACGGGAGAATGTGAAACGTGTTCAAATGTAGTAAAAACCTGAGAAATCCGTCCGTTTTCGTCATTTGTTATCGAATCGACTTAAAGCCAGATCGTCACATTGGCCGCTCTTCTCTCTGAAACGGTTGTACTTATCGTCTGCAAAGCTATGTCGCGTGCTGCGGTATGCGGAGACACTAAAAGCACCATAGTAGAACACAGATGAAGCTTCTAAGTTGATGTAATACCCAGTAAGAAGTAGTACAATTCAAGTTTTAGGTATTGATTATTGACTTTTTAGCTGGCTTTGGTGCCTTGGACATGAGCTAGTACCTTAAGATTCTGCATGAAAGGTGGACTAGCAGCCGAGTTCCACGGGAGAATGTGAAAAGTGTTCATATGTAGTAAAAACCTGAGAAATCCGTCCGTTTTCGTCATTTGTTATCGAATCGACTTAAAGCCAGATCGTCACATTGGCCGCTCTTCTCTCTGAAACGGTTGTACTTATCGTCTGCAAAACTATGTCGCGTGCTGCGGTATGCGGAGAAACTAAAAGCAACGTAGTAGAACACAGATGAAGCTTCTAAGTTGATGTAATAGCCAGTAAGAATTAGTACAATTCAAGTTTTAGGTATTGATTATTGACTTTTTAGCTGGCTTTGGTGCCTTGGACATGAGCTAGGACCTTAAGATTCTGCATGAAAGGTGGACTAGCAGCCGAGTTCCACGGGAGAATGTGAAAAGTGTTCATATGTAGTAAAAACCTGAGAAATCCGTCCTTTTTCGTCATTTGTTATCGAATCGACTTAAAGCCAGATCGTCACATTGGCCGCTCTTCTCTCTGAAACGGTTGTACTTATCGTCTGCAAAGCTATGTCACTTGCTGCGGTATGCGGAGACACTAAAATCACCACAGCACAACACAGATGAAGCTTCTAAGTTGATGTAATATCCAGTAAGAAGTAGTACAAATCAAAATTTAGGTATCGATTATCGACTTTTGTGCTGGCTTTGGTGCATTGGACATGAGCTAGGACCTTAAGATTCTGCATGAAAGGTGTACTAGCAGCCGAGTTGCACGGGAGAATGTGAAACGTGTTCAAATGTAGTAAAAACCTGAGAAATCCGTCCGTTTTCGTCATTTGTTATCGAATCGACTTAAAGCCAGATCGTCACATTGGCCGCTCTTCTCTCTGAAACGGTTGTACTTATCGTCTGCAAAGCTATGTCGCGTGCTGCGGTATGCGGAGACACTAAAAGCACCATAGTAGAACACAGATGAAGCTTCTAAGTTGATGTAATACCCAGTAAGAAGTAGTACAATTCAAGTTTTAGGTATTGATTATTGACTTTTTAGCTGGCTTTGGTGCCTTGGACATGAGCTAGTACCTTAAGATTCTGCATGAAAGGTGGACTAGCAGCCGAGTTCCACGGGAGAATGTGAAAAGTGTTCATATGTAGTAAAAACCTGAGAAATCCGTCCGTTTTCGTCATTTGTTATCGAATCGACTTAAAGCCAGATCGTCACATTGGCCGCTCTTCTCTCTGAAACGGTTGTACTTATCGTCTGCAAAACTATGTCGCGTGCTGCGGTATGCGGAGAAACTAAAAGCAACGTAGTAGAACACAGATGAAGCTTCTAAGTTGATGTAATAGCCAGTAAGAATTAGTACAATTCAAGTTTTAGGTATTGATTATTGACTTTTTAGCTGGCTTTGGTGCCTTGGACATGAGCTAGGACCTTAAGATTCTGCATGAAAGGTGGACTAGCAGCCGAGTTCCACGGGAGAATGTGAAAAGTGTTCATATGTAGTAAAAACCTGAGAAATCCGTCCTTTTTCGTCATTTGTTATCGAATCGACTTAAAGCCAGATCGTCACATTGGCCGCTCATCTCTCTGAAACGGTTGTACTTATCGTCTGCAAAACTATGTCGCGTGCTGCGGTATGCGGAGAAACTAAAAGCACCATAGTAGAACACAGATGAAGCTTCTAAGTTGATGTAATAGCCAGTAAGAAGTAGTACAATTCAAGTATTAGGTATTGATTATTGACTTTTTAGCTGGCTTTGGTGCCTTGGACATGAGCTAGGACCTTAAGATTCTGCATGAAAGGTGGACTAGCAGCCGAGTTCCACGGGAGAATGTGAAAAGTGTTCATATGTAGTAAAAACCTGAGAAATCCGTCCGTTTTCGTCATTTGTTATCGAATCGACTTAAAGCCAGATCGTCACATTGGCCGCTCTTCTCTCTGAAACGGTTGTACTTATCGTCTGCAAAACTATGTCGCGTGCTGCGGTATGCGGAGAAACTAAAAGCAGCGTAGTAGAACACAGATGAAGCTTCTAAGTTGATGTAATAGCCAGTAAGAATTAGTACAATTCAAGTTTTAGGTATTGATTATTGACTTTTTAGCTGGCTTTGGTGCCTTGGACATGAGCTAGGACCTTAAGATTCTGCATGAAAGGTGGACTAGCAGCCGAGTTCCACGGGAGAATGTGAAAAGTGTTCATATGTAGTAAAAACCTGAGAAATCCGTCCGTTTTCGTCATTTGTTATCGAATCGACTTAAAGCCAGATCGTCACATTGGCCGCTCTTCTCTCTGAAACGGTTGTACTTATCGTCTGCAAAACTATGTCGCGTGCTGCGGTATGCGGAGAAACTAAAAGCAACGTAGTAGAACACAGATGAAGCTTCTAAGTTGATGTAATAGCCAGTAAGAATTAGTACAATTCAAGTTTTAGGTATTGATTATTGACTTTTTATCTTCCTTTGGTGCCTTGGACATGAGCTAGGACCTTAAGATTCTGCATGAAAGGTGGACTAGCAGCCGAGTTCCACGGGAGAATGTGAAAAGTGTTCATATGTAGTAAAAACCTGAGAAATCCGTCCGTTTTCGTCATTTGTTATCGAATCGACTTAAAGCCAGATCGTCACATTGGCCGCTCTTCTCTCTGAAACGGTTGTACTTATCGTCTGCAAAACTATGTCGCGTGCTGCGGTATGCGGAGAAACTAAAAGCAACGTAGTAGAACACAGATGAAGCTTCTAAGTTGATGTAATAGCCAGTAAGAATTAGTACAATTCAAGTTTTAGGTATTGATTATTGACTTTTTAGCTGGCTTTGGTGCACTGGACATGAGCTAGGACCTTAAGATTCTGCATGAAAGGTGGACTAGCAGCCGAGTTCCACGGGAGAATGTGAAAAGTGTTCATATGTAGTAAAAACCTGAGAAATCCGTCCTTTTTCGTCATTTGTTAGCGAATCGACTTAAAGCCAGATCGTCACATTGGCCGCTCTTCTCTCTGAAACGGTTGTACTTATCGTCTGCAAAACTATGTCGCGTGCTGCGGTATGCGGAGAAACTAAAAGCAACGTAGTAGAACACAGATGAAGCTTCTAAGTTGATGTAATAGCCAGTAAGAATTAGTACAATTCAAGTTTTAGGTATTGATTATTGACTTTTTAGCTGGCTTTGGTGCACTGGACATGAGCTAGGACCTTAAGATTCTGCATGAAAGGTGGACTAGCAGCCGAGTTCCACGGGAGAATGTGAAAAGTGTTCATATGTAGTAAAAACCTGAGAAATCCGTCCTTTTTCGTCATTTGTTAGCGAATCGACTTAAAGCCAGATCGTCACATTGGCCGCTCTTCTCTCTGAAACGGTTGTACTTATCGTCTGCAAAACTATGTCGCGTGCTGCGGTATGCGGAGAAACTAAAAGCAACGTAGTAAAACACAGATGAAGCTTCTAAGTTGATGTAATAGCCAGTAAGAATTAGTACAATTCAAGTTTTAGGTATTGATTATTGACTTTTTAGCTGGCTTTGGTGCCTTGGACATGAGCTAGGACCTTAAGATTCTGCATGAAAGGTGGACTAGCAGCCGAGTTCCACGGGAGAATGTGAAAAGTGTTCATATGTAGTAAAAACCTGAGAAATCCGTCCGTTTTCGTCATTTGTTATCGAATCGACTTAAAGCCAGATCGTCACATTGGCCGCTCTTCTCTCTGAAACGGTTGTACTTATCGTCTGCAAAGCTATGTCGCGTGCTGCGGTATGCGGAGACACTAAAAGCACCATAGTAGAACACAGATGAAGCTTCTAAGTTGATGTAATACCCAGTAAGAAGTAGTAGAATTCAAGTTTTAGGTATTGATTATTGACTTTTTAGCTGGCTTTGGTGCACTGGACATGAGCTAGGACCTTAAGATTCTGCATGAAAGGTGGACTAGCAGCCGAGTTCCACGGGAGAATGTGAAAAGTGATCATATGTAGTAAAAACCTGAGAAATCCGTCCGTTTTCGTCATTTGTTATCGAATCGACTTAAAGCCAGATCGTCACATTGGCCGCTCTTCTCTCTGAAACGGTTGTACTTATCGTCTGCAAAACTATGTCGCGTGCTGCGGTATGCGGAGAAACTAAAAGCAACGTAGTAGAACACAGATGAAGCTTCTAAGTTGATGTAATAGCCAGTAAGAATTAGTACAATTCAAGTTTTAGGTATTGATTATTGACTTTTTAGCTGGCTTTGGTGCACTGGACATGAGCTAGGACTTTAAGATTCTGCATGAAAGGTGGACTAGCAGCCGAGTTCCACGGGAGAATGTGAAAAGTGTTCATATGTAGTAAAAACCTGAGAAATCCGTCCGTTTTCGTCATTTGTTATCGAATCGACTTAAAGCCAGATCGTCACATTGGCCGCTCTTCTCTCTGAAACGGTTGTACTTATCGTCTGCAAAACTATGTCGCGTGCTGCGGTATGCGGAGAAACTAAAAGCAACGTAGTAGAACACAGATGAAGCTTCTAAGTTGATGTAATAGCCAGTACGAATTAGTAGAATTCAAGTTTTAGGTATTGATTATTGACTTTTTAGCTGGCTTTGGTGCCTTGGACATGAGCTAGGACCTTAAGATTCTGCATGAAAGGTGGACTAGCAGCCGAGTTCCACGGGAGAATGTGAAAAGTGTTCATATGTAGTAAAAACCTGAGAAATCCGTCCTTTTTCGTCATTTGTTATCGAATCGACTTAAAGCCAGATCGTCACATTGGCCGCTCATCTCTCTGAAACGGTTGTACTTATCGTCTGCAAAACTATGTCGCGTGCTGCGGTATGCGGAGAAACTAAAAGCACCATAGTAGAACACAGATGAAGCTTCTAAGTTGATGTAATACCCAGTAAGAAGTAGTACAATTCAAGTATTAGGTATTGATTATTGACTTTTTAGCTGGCTTTGGTGCACTGGACATGAGCTAGGACCTTAAGATTCTGCATGAAAGGTGGACTAGCAGCCGAGTTCCACGGGAGAATGTGAAAAGTGTTCATATGTAGTAAAAACCTGAGAAATCCGTCCGTTTTCGTCATTTGTTATCGAATCGACTTAAAGCCAGATCGTCACATTGGCCGCTCTTCTCTCTGAAACGGTTGTACTTATCGTCTGCAAAACTATGTCGCGTGCTGCGGTATGCGGAGAAACTAAAAGCAACGTAGTAGAACACAGATGAAGCTTCTAAGTTGATGTAATAGCCAGTAAGAATTAGTACAATTCAAGTTTTAGGTATTGATTATTGACTTTTTAGCTGGCTTTGGTGCCTTGGACATGAGCTAGGACCTTAAGATTCTGCATGAAAGGTGGACTAGCAGCCGAGTTCCACGGGAGAATGTGAAAAGTGTTCATATGTAGTAAAAACCTGAGAAATCCGTCCGTTTTCGTCATTTGTTATCGAATCGACTTAAAGCCAGATCGTCACATTGGCCGCTCTTCTCTCTGAAACGGTTGTACTTATCGTCTGCAAAACTATGTCGCGTGCTGCGGTATGCGGAGAAACTAAAAGCAACGTAGTAGAACACAGATGAAGCTTCTAAGTTGATGTAATAGCCAGTAAGAATTAGTACAATTCAAGTTTTAGGTATTGATTATTGACTTTTTAGCTTCCTTTGGTGCCTTGGACATGAGCTAGGACCTTAAGATTCTGCATGAAAGGTGGACTAGCAGCCGAGTTCCACGGGAGAATGTGAAAAGTGTTCATATGTAGTAAAAACCTGAGAAATCCGTCCGTTTTCGTCATTTGTTATCGAATCGACTTAAAGCCAGATCGTCACATTGGCCGCTCTTCTCTCTGAAACGGTTGTACTTATCGTCTGCAAAACTATGTCGCGTGCTGCGGTATGCGGAGAAACTAAAAGCAACGTAGTAGAACACAGATGAAGCTTCTAAGTTGATGTAATAGCCAGTAAGAATTAGTACAATTCAAGTTTTAGGTATTGATTATTGACTTTTTAGCTGGCTTTGGTGCACTGGACATGAGCTAGGACCTTAAGATTCTGCATGAAAGGTGGACTAGCAGCCGAGTTCCACGGGAGAATGTGAAAAGTGTTCATATGTAGTAAAAACCTGAGAAATCCGTCCTTTTTCGTCATTTGTTATCGAATCGACTTAAAGCCAGATCGTCACATTGGCCGCTCTTCTCTCTGAAACGGTTGTACTTATCGTCTGCAAAACTATGTCGCGTGCTGCGGTATGCGGAGACACTAAAATCACCATAGTAGAACACAGATGAAGCTTCTAAGTTGATGTAATAGCCAGTAAGAATTAGTACAATTCAAGTTTTAGGTATTGATTATTGACTTTTTAGCTGGCTTTGGTGCACTGGGCATGAGCTAAGACCTTAAGATTCTGCATGAAAGGTGGACTAGCAGCCGAGTTCCACGGGAGAATGTGAAAAGTGTTCATATGTAGTAAAAACCTGAGAAATCCGTCCTTTTTCGTCATTTGTTATCGAATCGACTTAAAGCCAGATCGTCACATTGGCCGCTCTTCTCTCTGAAACGGTTGTACTTATCGTCTGCAAAACTATGTCGCGTGCTGCGGTATGCGGAGAAACTAAAAGCAACGTAGTAGAACACAGATGAAGCTTCTAAGTTGATGTAATAGCCAGTAAGAATTAGTACAATTCAAGTTTTAGGTATTGATTATTGACTTTTTAGCTGGCTTTGGTGCACTGGACATGAGCTAGGACCTTAAGATTCTGCATGAAAGGTGGACTAGCAGCCGAGTTCCACGGGAGAATGTGAAAAGTGTTCATATGTAGTAAAAACCTGAGAAATCCGTCCTTTTTCGTCATTTGTTATCGAATCGACTTAAAGCCAGATCGTCACATTGGCCGCTCTTCTCTCTGAAACGGTTGTACTTATCGTCTGCAAAACTATGTCGCGTGCTGCGGTATGCGGAGACACTAAAATCACCATAGTAGAACACAGATGAAGCTTCTAAGTTGATGTAATAGCCAGTAAGAATTAGTACAATTCAAGTTTTAGGTATTGATTATTGACTTTTTAGCTGGCTTTGGTGCACTGGACATGAGCTAAGACCTTAAGATTCTGCATGAAAGGTGGACTAGCAGCCGAGTTCCATGGGAGAATGTGAAAAGTGTTCATATGTAGTAAAAACCTGAGAAATCCGTCCTTTTTCGTCATTTGTTATCGAATCGACTTAAAGCCAGATCGTCACATTGGCCGCTCTTCTCTCTGAAACGGTTGTACTTATCGTCTGCAAAACTATGTCGCGTGCTGCGGTATGCGGAGAAACTAAAAGCAACGTAGTAGAACACAGATGAAGCTACTAAGTTGATGTAATAGCCAGTAAGAATTAGTACAATTCAAGTTTTAGGTATTGATTATTGACTTTTTAGCTGGCTTTGGTGCACTGGACATGAGCTAGGACCTTAAGATTCTGCATGAAAGGTGGACTAGCAGCCGAGTTCCACGGGAGAATGTGAAAAGTGTTCATATGTAGTAAAAACCTGAGAAATCCGTCCTTTTTCGTCATTTGTTAGCGAAGCGACTTAAAGCCAGATCGTCACATTGGCCGCTCTTCTCTCTGAAACGGTTGTACTTATCGTCTGCAAAACTATGTCGCGTGCTGCGGTATGCGGAGAAACTAAAAGCAACGTAGTAGAACACAGATGAAGCTTCTAAGTTGATGTAATAGCCAGTAAGAATTAGTACAATTCAAGTTTTAGGTATTGATTATTGACTTTTTAGCTGGCTTTGGTGCACTGGACATGAGCTAGGACCTTAAGATTCTGCATGAAAGGTGGACTAGCAGCCGAGTTCCACGGGAGAATGTGAAAAGTGTTCATATGTAGTAAAAACCTGAGAAATCCGTCCGTTTTCGTCATTTGTTATCGAATCGACTTAAAGCCAGATCGTCACATTGGCCGCTCTTCTCTCTGAAACGGTTGTACTTATCGTCTGCAAAGCTATGTCGCGTGCTGCGGTATGCGGAGACACTAAAAGCACCATAGTAGAACACAGATGAAGCTTCTAAGTTGATGTAATACCCAGTAAGAAGTAGTACAATTCAAGTTTTAGGTATTGATTATTGACTTTTTAGCTGGCTTTGGTGCACTGGACATGAGCTAGGACCTTAAGATTCTGCATGAAAGGTGGACTAGCAGCCGAGTTCCACGGGAGAATGTGAAAAGTGTTCATATGTAGTAAAAACCTGAGAAATCCGTCCGTTTCCGTCATTTGTTATCGAATCCACTTAAAGACAGATCGTCACATTGGCCGCTCTTCTCTCTGAAACGGTTGTACTTATTGTCTGCAAAACTATGTCGCGTGCTGCGGTATGCGGAGAAACTAAAAGCAACGTAGTAGAACACAGATGAAGCTTCTAAGTTGATGTAATAGCCAGTAAGAATTAGTACAATTCAAGTTTTAGGTATTGATTATTGACTTTTTAGCTGGCTTTGGTGCCTTGGACATGAGCTAGGACTTTAAGATTCTGCATGAAAGGTGGACTAGCAGCCGAGTTCCACGGGAGAATGTGAAAAGTGTTCATATGTAGTAAAAACCTGAGAAATCCGTCCGTTTTCGTCATTTGTTATCGAATCGACTTAAAGCCAGATCGTCACATTGGCCGCTCTTCTCTCTGAGACGGTTGTACTTATCGTCTGCAAAACTATGTCGCGTGCTGCGGTATGCGGAGAAACTAAAAGCAACGTAGTAGAACACAGATGAAGCTTCTAAGTTGATGTAATAGCCAGTAAGAATTAGTACAATTCAAGTTTTAGGTATTGATTATTGACTTTTTAGCTGGCTTTGGTGCCTTGGACATGAGCTAGGACCTTAAGATTCTGCATGAAAGGTGGACTAGCAGCCGAGTTCCACGGGAGAATGTGAAAAGTGTTCATATGTAGTAAAAACCTGAGAAATCCGTCCTTTTTCGTCATTTGTTATCGAATCGACTTAAAGCCAGATCGTCACATTGGCCGCTCTTCTCTCTGAAACGGTTGTACTTATCGTCTGCAAAGCTATGTCGCGTGCTGCGGTATGCGGAGACACTAAAAGCACCATAGTAGAACACAGATGAAGCTTCTAAGTTGATGTAATACCCAGTAAGAAGTAGTACAATTCAAGTTTTAGGTATTGATTATTGACTTTTTAGCTGGCTTTGGTGCCTTGGACATGAGCTAGGACCTTAAGATTCTGCATGAAAGGTGGACTAGCAGCCGAGTTCCACGGGAGAATGTGAAAAGTGTTCATATGTAGTAAAAACCTGAGAAATCCGTCCGTTTTCGTCATTTGTTATCGAATCGACTTAAAGCCAGATCGTCACATTGGCCGCTCTTCTCTCTGAAACGGTTGTACTTATCGTCTGCAAAACTATGTCGCGTGCTGCGGTATGCGGAGAAACTAAAAGCAACGTAGTAGAACACAGATGAAGCTTCTAAGTTGATGTAATAGCCAGTAAGTATTAGTACAATTCAAGTTTTAGGTATTGATTATTGACTTTTTAGCTGGCTTTGGTGCCTTGGACATGAGCTAGGACCTTAAGATTCTGCATGAAAGGTGGACTAGCAGCCGAGTTCCACGGGAGAATGTGAAAAGTGTTCATATGTAGTAAAAACCTGAGAAATCCGTCTGTTTTCGTCATTTGTTATCGAATCGACTTAAAGCCAGATCGTCACATTGGCCGCTCTTCTCTCTGAAACGGTTGTACTTATCGTCTGCAAAACTATGTCGCGTGCTGCGGTATGCGGAGAAACTAAAAGCAACGTAGTAGAACACAGATGAAGCTTCTAAGTTGATGTAATACCCAGTAAGAAGTAGTACAATTCAAGTTTTAGGTAATGATTATTGACTTTTTAGCTGGCTTTCGTGCCTTGGACATGAGCTAGGACCTTAAGATTCTGCATGAAAGGTGGACTAGCAGCCGAGTTCCACGGGAGAATGTGAAAAGTGTTCATATGTAGTAAAAACCTGAGAAATCCGTCTGTTTTCGTCATTTGTTATCGAATCGACTTAAAGCCAGATCGTCACATTGGCCGCTCTTCTCTCTGAAACGGTTGTACTTATCGTCTGCAAAACTATGTCGCGTGCTGCGGTATGCGGAGAAACTAAAAGCAACGTAGTAGAACACAGATGAAGCTTCTAAGTTGATGTAATACCCAGTAAGAAGTAGTACAATTCAAGTTTTAGGTATTGATTATTGACTTTTTAGCTGGCTTTGGTGCCTTGGACATGAGCTAGGACCTTAAGATTCTGCATGAAAGGTGGACTAGCAGCCGAGTTCCACGGGAGAATGTGAAAAGTGTTCATATGTAGTAAAAACCTGAGAAATCCGTCCGTTTTCGTCATTTGTTATCGAATCGACTTAAAGCCAGATCGTCACATTGGCCGCTCTTCTCTCTGAAACGGTTGTACTTATCGTCTGCAAAACTATGTCGCGTGCTGCGGTATGCGGAGAAACTAAAAGCAACGTAGTAGAACACAGATGAAGCTTCTAAGTTGATGTAATAGCCAGTAAGAATTAGTACAATTCAAGTTTTAGGTATTGATTATTGACTTTTTAGCTGGCTTTGGTGCCTTGGACATGAGCTAGGACCTTAAGATTCTGCATGAAAGGTGGACTAGCAGCCGAGTTCCACGGGAGAATGTGAAAAGTGTTCATATGTAGTAAAAACCTGAGAAATCCGTCCGTTTTCGTCATTTGTTATCGAATCGACTTAAAGCCAGATCGTCACATTGGCCGCTCTTCTCTCTGAAACGGTTGTACTTATCGTCTGCAAAGCTATGTCGCGTGCTGCGGTATGCGGAGACACTAAAAGCACCATAGTAGAACACAGATGAAGCTTCTAAGTTGATGTAAACCCAGTAAGAAGTAGTACAATTCAAGTTTTAGGTATTGATTATTGACTTTTTAGCTGGCTTTGGTGCACTGGACATGAGCTAGGACCTTAAGATTCTGCATGAAAGGTGGACTAGCAGCCGAGTTCCACGGGAGAATGTGAAAAGTGTTCATATGTAGTAAAAACCTGAGAAATCCGTCCGTTTTCGTCATTTGTTATCGAATCGACTTAAAGCCAGATCGTCACATTGGCCGCTCTTCTCTCTGAAACGGTTGTACTTATCGTCTGCAAAACTATGTCGCGTGCTGCGGTATGCGGAGAAACTAAAAGCAACGTAGTAGAACACAGATGAAGCTTCTAAGTTGATGTAATAGCCAGTAAGAATTAGTACAATTCAAGTTTTAGGTATTGATTATTGACTTTTTAGCTGGCTTTGGTGCACTGGACATGAGCTAGGACTTTAAGATTCTGCATGAAAGGTGGACTAGCAGCCGAGTTCCACGGGAGAATGTGAAAAGTGTTCATATGTAGTAAAAACCTGAGAAATCCGTCCGTTTTCGTCATTTGTTATCGAATCGACTTAAAGCCAGATCGTCACATTGGCCGCTCTTCCCTCTGAGACGGTTGTACTTATCATCTGCAAAACTATGTCGCGTGCTGCGGTATGCGGAGAAACTAAAAGCAACGTAGTAGAACACAGATGAAGCTTCTAAGTTGATGTAATAGCCAGTAAGAATTAGTACAATTCAAGTTTTAGGTATTGATTATTGACTTTTTAGCTGGCTTTGGTGCCTTGGACATGAGCTAGGACCTTAAGATTCTGCATGAAAGGTGGACTAGCAGCCGAGTTCCACGGGAGAATGTGAAAAGTGTTCATATGTAGTAAAAACCTGAGAAATCCGTCCGTTTTCGTCATTTGTTATCGAATCGACTTAAAGCCAGATCGTCACATTGGCCGCTCTTCTCTCTGAAACGGTTGTACTTATCGTCTGCAAAACTATGTCGCGTGCTGCGGTATGCGGAGAAACTAAAAGCAACGTAGTAGAACACAGATGAAGCTTCTAAGTTGATGTAATAGCCAGTAAGAATTAGTACAATTCAAGTTTTAGGTATTGATTATTGACTTTTTAGCTGGCTTTGGTGCCTTGGACATGAGCTAGGACCTTAAGATTCTGCATGAAAGGTGGACTAGCAGCCGAGTTCCACGGGAGAATGTGAAAAGTGTTCATATGTAGTAAAAACCTGAGAAATCCGTCCGTTTTCGTCATTTGTTATCGAATCGACTTAAAGCCAGATCGTCACATTGGCCGCTCTTCTCTCTGAAACGGTTGTACTTATCGTCTGCAAAACTATGTCGCGTGCTGCGGTATGCGGAGAAACTAAAAGCAACGTAGTAGAACACAGATGAAGCTTCTAAGTTGATGTAATAGCCAGTAAGAATTAGTACAATTCAAGTTGTAGGTATTGATTATTGACTTTTTAGCTTCCTTTGGTGCCTTGGACATGAGCTAGGACCTTAAGATTCTGCATGAAAGGTGGACTAGCAGCCGAGTTCCAAGGGAGAATGTGAAAAGTGTTCATATGTAGTAAAAACCTGAGAAATCCGTCCGTTTTCGTCATTTGTTATCGAATCGACTTAAAGCCAGATCGTCACATTGGCCGCTCTTCTCTCTGAAACGGTTGTACTTATCGTCTGCAAAACTATGTCGCGTGCTGCGGTATGCGGAGAAACTAAAAGCAACGTAGTAGAACACAGATGAAGCTTCTAAGTTGATGTAATAGCCAGTAAGTATTAGTACAATTCAAGTTTTAGGTATTGATTATTGACTTTTTAGCTGGCTTTGGTGCCTTGGACATGAGCTAGGACCTTAAGATTCTGCATGAAAGGTGGACTAGCAGCCGAGTTCCACGGGAGAATGTGAAAAGTGTTCATATGTAGTAAAAACCTGAGAAATCCGTCTGTTTTCGTCATTTGTTATCGAATCGACTTAAAGCCAGATCGTCACATTGGCCGCTCTTCTCTCTGAAACGGTTGTACTTATCGTCTGCAAAACTATGTCGCGTGCTGCGGTATGCGGAGAAACTAAAAGCAACGTAGTAGAACACAGATGAAGCTTCTAAGTTGATGTAATACCCAGTAAGAAGTAGTACAATTCAAGTTTTAGGTATTGATTATTGACTTTTTAGCTGGCTTTCGTGCCTTGGACATGAGCTAGGACCTTAAGATTCTGCATGAAAGGTGGAGTAGCAGCCGAGTTCCACGGGAGAATGTGAAAAGTGTTCATATGTAGTAAAAACCTGAGAAATCCGTCCGTTTTCGTCATTTGTTATCGAATCGACTTAAAGCCAGATCGTCACATTGGCCGCTCTTCTCTCTGAAACGGTTGTACTTATCGTCTGCAAAACTATGTCGCGTGCTGCGGTATGCGGAGAAACTAAAAGCAACGTAGTAGAACACAGATGAAGCTTCTAAGTTGATGTAATAGCCAGTAAGAATTAGTACAATTCAAGTTTTAGGTATTGATTATTGACTTTTTAGCTGGCTTTGGTGCCTTGGACATGAGCTAGGACCTTAAGATTCTGCATGAAAGGTGGACTAGCAGCCGAGTTGCACGGGAGAATGTGAAAAGTGTTCATATGTAGTAAAAACCTGAGAAATCCGTCCGTTTTCGTCATTTGTTATCGAATCGACTTAAAGCCAGATCGTCACATTGGCCGCTCTTCTCTCTGAAACGGTTGTACTTATCGTCTGCAAAACTATGTCGCGTGCTGCGGTATGCGGAGAAACTAAAAGCAACGTAGTAGAACACAGATGAAGCTTCTAAGTTGATGTAATAGCCAGTAAGAATTAGTACAATTCAAGTTTTAGGTATGGATTATTGACTTTTTAGCTGGCTTTGGTGCCTTGGACATGAGCTAGGACCTTAAGATTCTGCATGAAAGGTGGACTAGCAGCCGAGTTCCACGGGAGAATGTGAAAAGTGTTCATATGTAGTAAAAACCTGAGAAATCCGTCCGTTTTCGTCATTTGTTATCGAATCGACTTAAAGCCAGATCGTCACATTGGCCGCTCTTCTCTCTGAAACGGTTGTACTTATCGTCTGCAAAACTATGTCGCGTGCTGCGGTATGTAGAGAAACTAAAAGCAACGTAGTAGAACACAGATGAAGCTTCTAAGTTGATGTAATAGCCAGTAAGAATTAGTACAATTCAAGTTTTAGGTATTGATTATTGACTTTTTAGCTGGCTTTGGTGCCTTGGACATGAGCTAGGACCTTAAGATTCTGCATGAAAGGTGGACTAGCAGCCGAGTTCCACGGGAGAATGTGAAAAGTGTTCATATGTAGTAAAAACCTGAGAAATCCGTCCGTTTTCGTCATTTGTTATCGAATCGACTTAAAGCCAGAACGTCACATTGGCCGCTCGTCTCTCGGAAAGGGTTGTACTTATCGTCTGCAAAACTATGTCGCGTGCTGCGGTATGCGGAGAAACTAAAAGCAACGTAGTAGAACACAGATGAAGCTTCTAAGTTGATGTAATAGCCAGTAAGAATTAGTACAATTCAAGTTTTAGGTATTGATTATTGACTTTTTAGCTGGCTTTGGTGCCTTGGACATGAGCTAGGACCTTAAGATTCTGCATGAAAGGTGGACAAGCAGCCGAGTTCCACGGGAGAATGTGAAAAGTGTTCATATGTAGTAAAAACCTGAGAAATCCGTCCTTTTTCGTCATTTGTTATCGAATCGACTTAAAGCCAGATCGTCACATTGGCCGCTCTTCTCTCTGAAACGGTTGTACTTATCGTCTGCAAAACTATGTCGCGTGCTGCGGTATGCGGAGAAACTAAAAGCAACGTAGTAGAACACAGATGAAGCTTCTAAGTTGATGTAATAGCCAGTAAGAATTAGTACAATTCAAGTTTTAGGTATTGATTATTGACTTTTTAGCTGGCTTTGGTGCCTTGGACATGAGCTAGGACCTTAAGATTCTGCATGAAAGGTGGACTAGCAGCCGAGTTCCACGGGAGAATGTGAAAAGTGTTCATATGTAGTAAAAACCTGAGAAATCCGTCCGTTTTCGTCATTTGTTATCGAATCGACTTAAAGCCAGATCGTCACATTGGCCGCTCTTCTCTTTGAAACGGTTGTACTTATCGTCTGCAAAACTATGTCGCGTGCTGCGGTATGCGGAGAAACTAAAAGCAACGTAGTAGAACACAGATGAAGCTTCTAAGTTGATGTAATAGCCAGTAAGAATTAGTACAATTCAAGTTTTAGGTATTGATTATTGACTTTTTAGCTGGCTTTCGTGCCTTGGACATGAGCTAGGACCTTAAGATTCTGCATGAAAGGTGGACTAGCAGCCGAGTTCCACGGGAGAATATGAAAAGTGTTCATATGTAGTAAAAACCTGAGAAATCCGTCCGTTTTCGTCATTTGTTATCGAATCGACTTAAAGCCAGATCGTCACATTGGCCGCTCTTCTCTCTGAAACGGTTGTACTTATCGTCTGCAAAACTATGTCGCGTGCTGCGGTATGCGGAGAAACTAAAAGCAACGTAGTAGAACACAGATGAAGCTTCTAAGTTGATGTAATAGCCAGTAAGAATTAGTACAATTCAAGTTTTAGGTATTGATTATTGACTTTTTAGCTGGCTTTGGTGCCTTGGACATGAGCTAGGACCTTAAGATTCTGCATGAAAGGTGGACTAGCAGCCGAGTTCCACGGGAGAATGTGAAAAGTGTTCATATGTAGTAAAAACCTGAGAAATCCGTCCGTTTTCGTCATTTGTTATCGAATCGACTTAAAGCCAGATCGTCACATTGGCCGCTCTTCTCTCTGAAACGGTTGTACTTATCGTCTGCAAAACTATGTCGCGTGCTGCGGTATGCGGGGAAACTAAAAGCAACGTAGTAGAACACAGATGAAGCTTCTAAGTTGATGTAATAGCCAGTAAGAATTAGTACAATTCAAGTTTTAGGTATTGATTATTGACTTTTTAGCTGGCTTTGGTGCACTGGACATGAGCTAGGACCTTAAGATTCTGCATGAAAGGTGGACTAGCAGCCGAGTTCCACGGGAGAATGTGAAAAGTGTTCATATGTAGTAAAAACCTGAGAAATCCGTCCGTTTTCGTCATTTGTTATCGAATCGACTTAAAGCCAGATCGTCACATTGGCCGCTCTTCTCTCTGAAACGGTTGTACTTATCGTCTGCAAAACTATGTCGCGTGCTGCG